>NC_058103.1:30097121-30400151 GCF_020171115.1 Neogale vison
AACATGGCATATTGTTCTAGTTCAAGGTCAGTCCTTCCCCTGGCAGGACAGCAAGATACCTTTACTATTCTGCCACCTCTAGCCCTATGCCCCAGTCTGGTGGGAAGCAAGTTCACCACCTCACTATGCTACAGAATAGTATATCTCATGGACCTGAAAAGCATAGCAGCAACTTCTTAAGATACATTGACATGATACATGTGTGGTGGAATAGAAAATAATCCAGAGTAAAGGACTGGTGAGAGCACCCTGCTTTCCCTACCACATAGAAGAACAAATAGTACCCGGGAGGTCATTTGGGAAATGTGAGGTAGAACGTACCACATACCATTTAAAATATTCCATTCTGTTGCACTTCGGTTCTCAAAGTGGGCAGCTTTGAGTGGCATCCAGTCCAATATAGGCTATAGTACAAATCTGATTACTCCCTTCTCATGAACCAGCAGAGCCATGAACACATTTAAGTCATTTGTATCAATCTCTGTGAAGAGTGTGAGATTTTATCCTACTTGTAAACTTACAAGGTAGTTCTGGGTGCTGGGTGAAGACACCCAGCCTGCCCATTTGCTCCAAATGTCTTGTAGGCTTCTGTGGTATTCTTCCATCTCTGCCCCTTTATGCACCAACAAAGGAGTGGGGCAATACTTGCTCCCCCCGCAAATGAGAATAGTAAAGCCCTGGTGAATTTATTCAGAATTTTCCAATCAGAAAATCTAGAAAGAATTCACTCGCATATCCACAAATGTTGAGGTTTTGTGTTACATCAACATTTTATTTTAATTACGTATGGGGAAACATGTGATCTTTTCAGTGCATATGAACTCTAAATGTTTTAATCCCTCAGAGGCAAATTTGCCCCTGACTCTATCCTCAACTTCGCAAAAAGAAGTGAAGCAATGGGTTGATATTCTGAGATTCACTGCATTATTGTTACTCTGTGACCCAGAAACAGGTGGTGCTGTGTTAAGGAGAATGTCTACTGAATGTTCATGCACAATGGCCCCTTGGACACTGGTAATTTCCCTGGCTGTCTGGGATATATGTCTTGTGCCATAATCCCCAGTACACAGGGTTGTATCCTATAGCTACAGCAGAGTCACTTGGGAAGCAAGGGGTGAACAGTGAATGGTTCTGTTTAAGATTTCCCTTAATAAAATCCTGCTGAGATTTTTGCTTACTGTGCCCTGACCTGAGGGCTCTGACAATCAGGTGGTCTCTCTAGCCAGAGTCATAGTGCTTCTACCAGTGACCATGATAATGATTCCCCTGAATTGGAAACCAAGTCCTCTCTGTAGCTTTTTTTTGGTTCCTGGTGTAGGAGGAAACAGGCTCTTCTGGACTAGATGCTTACCTTCTCCTGACGTTGTCACAGCAGTATGCCTCCGCCCCTCCTGAGCTTTCCCAAGAGAGCGTCGCTCTGGTCTCAGAAAGTGTTGCCATCTTCTGACTATTTGGGAATGGTGGAGAGAATGACTATTTGGGAATGGCTCGGAGAGAACACACAGAGGTACATCTTTTGCAATTCCACACACTTGTGCATAGGTTTGTAAACAAATACCTTGCCCAGTGTTCTTCCAACACCCCCATAATGGGGGGTCACATTTCCCTCTTTTTAGGTACTACTATCTGTTTTGAAGTTGAGCTTCAAGAAACCCAGATGGCTTTCTCTTTCATTCCCATGAAGCTTTGCTAGTGCCCCTGCAGCTGGGCCTTCTCCCCACCTGCCTTTCCCTGGTGTGGCTGCATTTTACTCATGCTCCTTCTCCAACAGAGCAAGGCTCGGGTGTCCTGATCCCACACAACGGACTCCAGTCAATAAAAGCTAAAAACTACAGAAGCAAATTCCACACAGAGATGTTTAACATTTTATAGTTTTGTAAAAACCTCAAGGAAAATCTTCCATGCAAGCATTAACAGAAGAAATTTTCCACATATTAAAAATAGGAAAATAGGATGGAAAATGCATTGACAAATAGCAATTTGAGTTATAAATGGTGATCCTGTTTGTCTTGTTTTTATATTCACTTTTAAATATTGTTCCAGGAATTGTCCTGTCAAACCAGCACATTAAGAGAAGATTGTGATTATCATTGGTTCACTATTCAGATTTTCACCTATGAGCCACCTGATTGATGCTCAAATTTGATACGTTCACTTTGTTCCTTGCCATAAATTTTTGGCATATACCACTTGGGTGGATGTTACGTATCTGGAACATAAATGCTGTAAAAATTAGTCCCCCCAGCACCACAGCCGCTGCAACAGCTATCAGTGTGTGTCCTGGAAATGGCAATGGAACTTCGTCAACATAAATCTGCAACAGAAAAAGCACAGTCTTTTAGCTTCCTGGATCTAGTCATTTGAGACACTGATTTTTTTTTTTTTTTTTTTGAGACACTGAATTTTATAGGATCTCTGTAACAGTGGAGATACTGTTAATCAAATTAGCAAACTTCTGCTCAGATACATACAGACATTCAGCATCCACAAAACCTAGAACCCATCTCTGGACAATCTGGCAAGTACACATTTGCACACAATACAGAATATAAATTCTATTGTCCTAGGTCTTTAACCCCAGGGGTCTGCAGGATACTTACACTGCAGGAAAATGCTCTGTATTCAATTACGAGGAAGGGACAGAGTTCTGTGGGAAAACAGGAAATGCCTGCCAACTGCCCAGGGTGACCGGGGAATGCACTTCCTGAACTGGGTCTTGAAGAGTAAGGGGTTCCCAGAAGACAAGGAGAAGAACAGGCATTCCAGGGAGAGGGAATAAGCAAGTCCTCTTTTAAGCTGTCATCTTTTTAGAAAATCCCCTATGTGCTAGCATAGGGAAACTTCTGTAGATTCAAAATTCTTCCTATACCTGAATTGATAACTAATAAAAACAAGTGCCTAGAAGAGAGACAGGATTGTGGACAGAGGGGCATGGAGGTATCTTTTTCTCAGAGACTAGAGGCAAGGCAGGGTGCCATTTCCATTAACTCTACAAGTGGTGGGTATATAGGAAGTAAGATGGTTCGAGACGAGTGACTTAGGTTTTCTCTGTGAAGTAGGAAGCTACATCACATTTTGAAGTAGAAGAAAGGAGAGATGAGTGGAAATAGGGCAGTGGCAAATGTGGAGAAATGCTAAGGATCATTAAACTGCTTTAAGATATAGCTCAAGTTAATAATTAATTAATTGATTAATTAAATTAAATTTTTAAAAAAGATAGAGCTCAAGTTAAAGGTACCACCATCCTCCCAGCATCCAGAGGAGGTATGCTTTTTCTGAGGACCAGCCCTTCTATGCCATCGATTCTTTCATAATTTCTCTGAGATTCATTCTTTCCATTCCATTTTTAATACTGCTTCCGTGAGCTTTATTACCTCACTTTATATAAACAAGTCACTCAGCCCACTCTCTGTGCTGTCAATCCATGTTGACATAATAACACTGCCAGATTCATCTTTGTAAGACACCTGTCTGTCTATAAAACACTTTTTAAAAAAAAATGAGGCTGCTTTATTTGTAATGAAAAGAATTTTGACCATATGGAACTGGTGCCAGAAGTGGGATGTTATAAGTAGCAGAATTGAAAGGGTGATTCTGGCCAAATGGTGTGGAAAGTGGGGAGAAACTGTTTTTCCCAGCTGGGCAGATGAGTACCTGCACAGTAATGGATCAGCTGGCTTAGCCATCTCCTGGTGTACGGCACAGCCAATGGTGTGTGCCCAGCGGTACTGGAATTATTGGGAATTTGATAGAAAATGTTAGATATTGAATGTGATATTCAGGATCGTACTTGTGGTCTTCAGGATGGTACTACATATTAACAAAAATCTTCCTTTTAAGCCAGACTATCAGAAGAGCTTGGATAATTAGCTTTGTTAAGAAACATCTAATCCATTTGCAACCA
Organism: Neogale vison; assembly: GCF_020171115.1. Classification (NCBI taxonomy): domain Eukaryota; kingdom Metazoa; phylum Chordata; class Mammalia; order Carnivora; family Mustelidae; genus Neogale; species Neogale vison. The sequence goes on from NC_058103.1 coordinate 30,101,026, forward strand.
CTGAGAGAGACAATTGTATGCTACATGTAATCACAAAAGTGAAATTTCTTTTCTGTGCTGAAGTTGGAAAGAGCCAGAGGAAGTAACTCATTGTAATCAAGTCTATTTGGGTTTTGTTTCCATCTTTTTGTTTAGATATCTCTCCTCTTAGTCCCCACAGTCCTCATGGCTGACAGCAGTTCCTGGGTCTATAAGCTGTTTTTTTTTCATTATCATCAAGAAACCCACGTCCTGGCATTTGGAGCAAAACTCCTGTGATTCATTCTGACTGGGCTGTTGTAGATCATGTCTTCATCCCTGAACACCTTTTTTCAAAAATGTTTAATAGCTTCTTCTTGCTGACAGGAACATTCTAAAGTTAATGACCTCTAACTTCTCCTACAGTTTGACCCTAACCAGCCTACTTTATTGTACAGAACCTTCCATCCCAGCCAAATGCATACTTCGAAGCCACTTAAGAGATAAGCTTTATGCTTTCTCTTAACTGTGTCTTTGCTGCTTCTGTCTCTCAACCCAGAATGCCTTCCTTACCCATTTTTTTTTACATAAAATAAAATTTTAGTCACCTTACCAGACATTAGAAACATCTCATTTGTTCAGTTAAGCTGTCATTACTTTTTAAGAGTAGAAACCTGTATCACCTCTGAATTCCATATTCACCAGCTAAACTACCACCTCTAAAATTCTTGAAAACAGTTTTTCCTCACGTTTCCCTTCTAATCTTCTTTGACTATCCAAATATTCCACACCGTGTCTAAAAAAGTTAAATCCCAGAATCATAGAAGAGTGTCTTCTAGACACAATGTCACTTTACTGCCAAAGTACTTCATTTTGTGTATCTTAAACACAGAGAATTCACTTAAATAGCCACAGTGTAATTACCACTATCAAGGCATTAACACTGAGACAATGCTGTTCTCTAATCTACAGACATTATTCAAATTTTGTCAATTATCCCAATAATGTCTTTTAAGGTACACAAAAATCTCCATTGTTTCAGGCTACTTTCAAAGGCAGGTGTCAACAGTCCCAAGAAACTTACATCCTTTTTCTACTCTTTCCTAATGATTCTCTTCCTTCGTTCACTGTACAATCACTTCCTATCTTTCTTTTATTCATTTTAGTGGTTCCTCCTTCATTCCTGAAGCTTTGTGTCCTTCTGTTAACACTTTCTTTCATCCTTGAAGAACTTCTTTATGTATTTTTTTTAAAAAGAGAAGTTCTGCCAACAGTGAATTATCTTAGGTTTCCTTCATCTAAGAATGCTTTCATTTTTCCTTCATCCCTGAAGGATAGTTTCACTGGATACAGAATTCTGGATTGGCAGTCCTTCCTCTACACCCAACCCCTGTTCGTGGTATATTAAAGATGTCAGGCCACTTTCTTCTAGCTTCCATGGTTTCTGAGGAAAAATCAGCAGTCATCCAAATTATTGTTTACTTACATGGCTTTGTTGTTGCTATTGTTTTGGCTGCTTTCAAGATTTTTTTCTTTATCTTTGATTGTTAATAGTTTGATTATGGTATATTTAGGCAGAATCTCTATATCTTCCTCTGGATTCACTAAGCTTCTTAAATATGTAAATTTGTGTCTTCACCAAATTTGGGACATTTTCAGCCTTTATTTCCTCTTCTTCTTTTCCTTCTCCTTCCTCTCTCTTCTCCCTCCCCTCCCCCTTTACCTCCCTTCTCTCCCCACCTCGGACTCCTCCCCCACCTCCCTCTCCTCCGGTACCTCCCCCTTCTCCCTCTTCTCCTCCTCTCCTTCCAACTCCTTCTTTTTTATGCATCACTCCCTTTTTCTTGTCCTTCATGGACTCTGGGGACATAAATGGCAGACTTTTGATACTGTCACATTGCTCCCTGAGGCCATTCTTTTTTAAAAGTCTTTTTTTTTCAGAGTGTTTTGCTTTCAAATTCACTAATTTTTTTTTCCTCTGCATATTTCTTCCACTAGCAAGTCTATCCAGTGATTTTTAAATTTTAAATATTGTATTTTCCAGTTCTAAAACCTCCATTTGGTTCTTTTTTATAGCTTCCCATTTCTCTGTTGAGAATTCTTCCCTTTCCCTCTTCAGTCATTTCAAAAGTGTTTACTTTTACCTCACAGAACCTGGTTATCATGGCTGGTTTTAAGACATCTGTCTGTCTGATCAGTTCATTTGCCATCAGTTGCTTATGGTCTTTTCTTTTGAGGATTGATTATAGTTTCTTAGTTATTGGCATATTAAGTAATTTTGGATTTTATCCTGGACATTTAAGATGTTTCTGTTGTGAGACTCTGAGTCCTATTAAGAATTCTCTGGAAAACGTTGGGGTTTTTATTTGTTTTAGCAGCTGGCCACACTGGTTGAGTTCGGATCAAATTACGCTTTACTCTCTGTGGTGGCTCCAGTGTCAGTTCAGTTTTCAAAACTTTGGCTGTGCTCTTGTGTCTTTCTGGTTCCTGTGTTACTCAGGGGTTATTCCAGAACTGAAGTGGTATTTATATTGCAGGTTTATTTTGAAGTCTTTGCTATGCTTTTTTTTTTCTTTTGTTTATTTTTTGAAAGACTATTTTCACCAGTTTTATTTTATTTTATTTTTTAAGTTTTTATTTAAATTCCAGTTAGTTAACTGGAACACATTTACAGCAGCATGGATCCATTACTGGGGCTGGCCTTAGGGCAGGGTCAGGATAGAGAAAGGAGAGGGGTGGGGAAATAGGAAGGAGAGGGAGAGGGAAAGAGGAAGGAAAGGAGGAAGGGGGAGAGAGAGAGATTTTATTTTTGATAATGTGGTATCAGTATTTGATAATGAGTGAGTGAGTCATTAATCAATTTAATCAAATCCTCATTCCTTCTCACCCCATCTCCCCCACAGGTAGCAAATGTCATTATATGAAGAAGCATAATTGAATTATTGCACATCATGTGGTAATTCAGGGAGATTGATTTTGGTTTCCAAATCTCGGATCTTGATAGCTTTTAACAATGAATTCAATGAACAATGAAGATAGTCAGGAAGATTGTAATGGAAACTAAAATGCTACAGACATATGTTTCTTTGGGGACATGACATGAGAGAAGAGGTGGTAAAAGTCTGAAAACAGAGTTAAAAACGGAAGATGGAGAGAGAACATAAACAAATACAGGCACTTTCTAAATTTTTCCCACTGTTGATGGGTCCTGCTACGTGTCACACACACTACCTTCATCATTACTGACAATGTCATCCCTGTTCTCCAGCATCCCCTGTCTCCAGGCCTTGTCCATCACACAAATTACACCATTTTCCTCTTTCGTGTCTCTTGCAGACACTTGTCATGTGACTTCCCCAGCCATCATCCCATCAGTACCTTATGCATTTACTGTACCTGAAATTCTTCAACTAAGTTACAAAAAGTGACTCCCGGAACTACGGACACTCTGAAGTGAAAAAGCTCAGAGCCCTGTGGAAAAAACACACCTGCTCAGTAGCAACACAGAACGAAGTTTCCTTTATGCTAAAATACACAGTGGAGCCACTCTCCCTATAGGTGTTGCATAGAAAAATCCAATTTCCTTCCTAAGGCTCTTGGGCATCTACTTCGTGTATCAAAATAAAAATGGAGGAAGAAGGACAATGGCTGAAATTTCTTTTTAGAATAAAGAAACATAAACATAAAACCTAACATGGCCTGGACAAATAATTTGGACTAATCTTCGTATTCATGGTTTTGCTACGTCCACTTGTTTTTACTGACTTTTGCAACAATTACCTGGATTATATCGGCTTCATGTGTTCTTATAGACAGCTGGAACTGGAAGACATACCTGTGTTTGTCCAGATGAAGGATACCAAACCCGTTTTAGTCCCTAAATTTTGAAAATGCCCTTTCTGCTCCACCTTAAAAATAATCATTAGTTTTGCCTACCAGCTCCAAAAATAGTAAGTTAATGTTAAATTCAACTTTCAGATACCTTTAGAAATAATAATATCAAGAGAAAGAGAGGAAAAATAAATACCCTCCATATATTTTAAAGATACAGTTTCTACCATTGATGGACACTTAGACTTTAAAACTTAAGCCAATCTTAGTTTAGACATGTATGTTTTATTTCAGCTCAAAACAGGAAAAACAAAAGTGCTGTCAACTCACCTTTATACTTAAGTTGAGGCCTAAAGGATTATATACTGGAGCATTAAGACGGTGTTCTAAGTAATTTTTCAACTTCTTCACGTTTGCTGGTACACTGTGTTCTAAAAGTACATGAAGTGTATTTTAAGCACGCTTATGTTATTTTCACATTTTGCATAAAATGTGCTATGTAATCAAGGTATAATAAAGGATTTCACTCTGCAACATGGCTAAGTTATCCCAGACTTTTGGTTTGCTTTGACTATATAGAAAATATATTTAGGAAATGTTAGGCCTTATAGCTAACATTTCATCTCCTCAGGGACGTTGTCAAGAAGGACAAGACCTGTGGGGCGCATGGGTGCCTCAGTCAGTGAAGTGTGTGACTCTTGATTTCAGCTCAGGTCATGACCTCAGGATTGTGAGATCTAACCCCACACTGGGCTCCGAGCTGGGCCTGGAACCTGCTGAAGATTCTCTCTCTCCCTCTACCCCTTCCCCCCTCCTGCTTGTGCACTCATTCAGGCTGACCTTTCCTTCCAGCTGCATGCTCTTGACCAGTCCTAACCTGCACATACTTTCTATCTTTGGCAAAGAGATAATTCAACCTTAGACGTTGCTAAATAATTTTCAATAAGGTAACAGAAAACTTTCATAATAGGATCATTTAAATCTTTTCTTTTTTTTTTCAATTTATTTATTTTCAGAAAAACATTATTCATTATTTTTTCACCACACTCAGTGCTCCATGCAAGCTGTGCCCTCTATAATACCCACCACCTGGTACCCCAACCTCCCACCCCCCCGCCACTTCAAACCCCTCAGATTGTTTTTCAGAGTCCATAGTCTCTCATGGGTAAATCTTTTCTAAAAGAGTGATCATGTATTCTTGCCTTTCTTACAATTCTTTCTAAGACCAGATATATAATGTGGGGATTAACAATTGCAGTGGTATAATGGTACAGGAGATCTACAGGGGAAAGAGCTCTGATAGTAGCATTTACCAATTTCTGTGGAGTTAATAGTCTCGCCATGGCTAATTGCAAGCTACTAATGGCTTAACAATCAGTACATGAAATGTTTGAATATTTGACAGTCAGTGCTCAAAAGCTGGTAACATTAGGCTCCTGCACACCACAGAAAATTGGGATGTTAGTTAAAACAAAATATTTAGTAGTTTTCTTTGCTAGATTTTCATTTCAAGGATGCATATAGTGAGTAGAGTAAAACTCACTGAATATCCAGTGTCTGGATACTTGGTAACATATTAATGGCTGATCAAAATTTCATTTAATTGTATCTATGTATTTATCTATGTCCTGATTGAACAATTTCATCAAAGTGTTTACATACATAAAATGTACAGGATAGAGTTGAATATTCAAGGTAAAATTGAATTGTGGTAAATTGCATTTTTCTTTTATTAAAAATTTTATTTGTTTATTTATTAATCATTCTTCTTCTTATTTTTTTTTAGTAGGCTACATGTCCAGCATGGAGCCAGACTTGGGGCTTGAGTTCATGACCCAAGATCAAAACCTAAGCTGAGATCAAGAGTCAGATGTTTAACCAACTGAGCCACCCAGGTGCCCCAAAGATTTTACTTTTAAGTAAGCTCTACTCCCACTGTGGGGTTCAAACTTATAACCTCAAAATCAAGAGTCACATGTTCTACTGACTGAGCCAGCCAGGTGCCCCTCATTTTTCTTATTTTTTAAAAAATTCTGCATCTTTTAAATTATTTTACCATAGAATTTTGAAGAAACTTGGATTGTAAAATTAGGAGGTAGATTCTCTCTCTCTCTCTCTCTCTTTCAAGTTTTATTTATTTCAGTAATTTCTATACCCAAAGTAAAACTTGAATTCATGACCCTGAGATCGTATGCTCTTTGGACTGAGCCAGCCTGGTGCCCCTAGAAGACAGGTTTTATAGGCTATCTGGCCATACATTTTAGAACTTCCTCTGTAGCATTGCAAAAGCAGTCTAAAGAGACAACTAGACCAACATGTAGCACAGATTCTATCATTTTTGCTACTCATCTACAAAATGGCTTTCAAATGTTTTATGGTTCAGATTGTTCAAAAATAGCTTTCATGCCGTGAAATCCAGGGCACAGAAAGTAATAATGAAATATATGGGAGACAAGAGTAGGAGAGTGAACAGCAATGTGCCAGTCGATTCAAATTCTTCTCCAAAGAGGGGTGCCTGGGTGGCTCAGTCATTTAGGCGTCCAACTCTTGGCTGCTTCTTGCATAAACAGGTTTTATAAGCCACTTACCTGGGTAATAACAACATTAATTGTATGACAAAATAACCATACAAGAAAGCAAACCCTACTTAGTTTCCAGTTTTCTCTGCTATTCACTTCAGTCACAGTAACCAGATATGGAGTTTCCACTGGGATATGTCCATCCTCACTGTAAATTTCCAAAGAAATTGGATATTGTGTAACTGGAAACTTAAAACGAGGAACCTAAAATTCAAATTCCAAGAATGAATGTCAAAACTCAAGACTAATTTCATTTCCTCGTAAAGAGTGAATAGGTACCTTTCTCTAAGAGTTTGGCCATTCTAAATGACATGTGCCTCTTAGGGTTCCTGCCTCCTCAGCACATGAAAAACAATCTGTCTTATAGGAGAGTGAGCATGAACTCCCAAAGTAATACACAAACATTGTGGTAACAAAATTTGTAACTTTTTTTTGGCCCTTTCAGGAATTTGTTGTGACGGTATTCAAACTTTGTTGGATAATTGGTATCTCACAGGGCAGCGCGTGAATTGGATCTTGCCCACCTCCCTCCCACCTCTCTCCCGGCCAGCCATGATCTCTCAGCCACACTCCTGAAGCTTGGGCTCTGGGGTCAGAGTTCAAATGCAGCTTTCCCACATATTAATGATGCGATCTTCGACAAACTACCTGGCCTGTCTGTGCCTCAAAATTAATGAGACAAATCATGGAAAACACTTAGAGCAGTGTTTAGTAGATAGCAAATGCCCAAGAAATATTATTATAATTCAGTGAGGGGAGAATTATAGGGGTATATGTAACAATCCTCATAATTCACTGCTAATGCTGTGCTCGATATGGTATTAAATGATTTTATCTTTACATAAAGATAAATATATAGATAGATCTACAGAAGAGAGAGAGATACCTATAGATAAATGTATACATATCTCTTTCTATAGATATATAGACCCAGAGAGAGAGAGTCTATATAGAGAGACTATATATATAGAGAGAGAGACTCTATAATGTTATGATATAGTCTTACAAGGCCTTGAAAAAGACCTACTTGAAAGTTATATTAAGTGCATTTAATTTAGTGAATGCAAACACCAATATCCATCTGACACATCTTTGAATGCTTAAATATATGACACAGAACCCATTCTCTTAACCAACATACTATACTGTCTTCTATTTTGTCACTACTCCCAAACCAAGCTCCTCAGTTACAAGGACTTCGACTTCTATATTCCCAGTACTGATACACATTAGATACTCAATAATTTTTGAATGAATCTGTATCCATTGTAATCTAGTGTAGTGTATGACAGGTTACAAATTGTTTAGGGTGTCTTTATAAGAATGCTGTGAAATGGGCAGCATGGTGCATGTATTATTCTGTTTTGCAAAGGTGGTTCATTACCTTGTTTAGGGACATTTAAATCCAGATCTTCCTAGCCTGTCCTGTTTAGTTCTATGTCATAATAAGACATCACTTCCACATCTTAATTTTCATATCGAATCAAAATGCACACTTCAGAATCTTATATTAATTGAAAGTACTTTGTCTTCAGGCAATTAAAAATGACCTTACCTTTTCTCTGCAATCTGAGAAAGCAACAGCATGTGAAAACTTCTGATCATTTGTGCAATTACACTCCTCCCGAGTAGACATGTTAGCGCACTGTTTGAATTTACCAGATCTCTGCAAAGAGAATACAGGTTGACTTGCTTTTTGTGCGGCAGGATTTCTGCAGATTGAGTAAATGTTCGCTAGATACTTGTCTCCCGAATGAGAAAAATCCCTGAGAAGTTAAGAGGGGGAAAATTCCTTTGGTAATGGACTAAAAGTACAGTATTTCTGAATTTTGTTTTCTTGCTTGGTAATTTGAACTCAAGTATCAGCTGCTTGCCAGGTTGATGTTTAACATGTATTGGACCTTCAAAGTCTGTGTTATTCTGAAGGCAGCACATCAGGACCATGAGACTTCCTGTTCTGGATCCCTCCCATCACAGGCATGAAGACAGAGACCTAGAAGCAGCAGATGTGATGTGATGGGGCTGTGGACTTGATGGAACCCTCTCCAAGTCTACTGTTTCAGGCTTGCCCTTCTTCGTGGCATTCATTAGTTCACTAATAATTTAAAATCTCCATTATAACTGTCCATTTGTCATTCATTTTTTATTTGATCACTCTTGCTAGAGATTGGCTTTTGATTTTGATAATCAGCTCTATTTGTTTTAAATGTTATTCTTCCTTTTACTTTTTTTTTTAAAGGATTACCATCCCTCCCCCCAGCTTCTTTTTTCTCTTCTTCCTTTTATTGAGATAAAATGTACCATTTAAACCATTTTTGAATGTACAATTTGGTGAGTTTTTGTACATTTGCAATGCTGTTTAATCATCACAACTGTCTAATTCCAGAACACTGTTATCGCCCCAAACAGAAACCCTGTACATATTAATAGTTACTCCTGCTTGGCTTAGTTGGAGGAACATGAGACTCTTGACCTCAGGGTTGTGAGTTCAAGCCCCATGTTAGATGTAGAGATTACTTAAGAATAAAATCTTGAAAAGAATAGTTACTCTTCATTTCCCCCTCCCCCCAGCCCATCTAATCATTCTATTTTCTATCTCTATGAATTTTCCTATTCCAGACATCTTACATAAGTGGAAATATACAATATAGCTTTTTGTGTCTGTTTTCTTTTGTTCAAATATTGTTTTTGAGGTTCACCCATGCTGTGGAATATGGCAATACTCCATTCCTCTTTATGACTGAGTAATATTCCATTGTGGGGCTATTGCCTATTTTGTTTATGCATTCATCAGTTAATGGATATTTGGTTGTTTCCCCTCTTTGGCTATTACCAATAACGCTGGTATAAATTTTCTGTTTGAACATACATTTTCAATTTGGCAGGGGGAGATGTATATCCAAGAGTAAAATTGCTGGGCCTTAGAATAATTCTGTATGTTTAATTTCTGAAGACCTGCCAAAATGTTTGCCACAACAGCTGCCCATATCTTATCCTCCTCAGCAATTGATGAGAGTTCCAATTTTTCCACATTTTCACCAACATTTGTCATTTTCCATTAAAAAGGTTATTACAGGCATCCAAATGGGCGAGGTGTGGTATCTCATTGTGATTTTGATCTACATTTACATAAGGACTAACTAATCAAACATTGTTCATGGGCTTCTTGGCCATCTGTGTATCTTTTTCGGAGGACTCCCTACTCAGAGACTTCATCTATGTCTGACTGGGTGGTTTGTCTCCTGGTTGTGGAATTGTAAGAGATCTTGAGAGAATCTGGATACTAGATCCTTATCAGATAAATGAACTGCAAATATTGTTTCCCATTCAGTGAGTATCTTTTAATTTTCTCAACAGTGTCCTTTCTTTTTTTTTTTTTTTAAAGATTTTATTTATTTATTTGACAGAGAGAGATCATAAGTAGGCAGAGAGGCAGGCAGAGAGAGAGAAGGAAGCAGGTTCCCTGCTGAGCAGAGAGCCTGATGCGGGACTCGATCCCAGGACCCTGAGATCATGACCTGAGCCAAAGGCAGAGGCTTTAACCCACTGAACCACCCAGGCGCCTTCAACAGTGTCCTTTCACCCATGCACAAAAGTTTTTAATTTTGATGGAGTTAAAATTTATTTATTTCTCTGTTGTTGCTTGCACTTTAGGGCCATAGTTAACAAATCATCACCTTACCAAAGAGACAAAGGTATACACTTATACAACCATAAGAGAGTTTTGTGTTTTAGCTCTTACGTTTAGGTTTTCAATCCGTCTTAGGTTAATTTTTGCATCTGGTGTAAGATAGGTGATCAAATTCATCCTATTCAATGTAGGTATTCATTCAGTTGTCATGGCACCATTTGTTAAAAACCTTCTCTCTCTCCTTCGAGTGGTCTTGGCTCAAGTGTCAAAACTCAGTTAACCACAGATGTTTGGGTTTATTTCTGGATTCTCAATTCTATTCCATGGATATGTATGTCTATCCTTGTGCCATTATCACACTGGTTTGATTACCATAGCTTTATAGTAAATTTTGAAACTAGGAAATGGGGGTTCTCCCACACTTTGTTTTCTTTTTTCAAGATGGTTTTGGCTGTTCAGAGTCTCTTGAAATTCCTTATGAATTTCAAAATCAGCTTTTATATTCATGCAAAAAAGGCATTTGGAATTTCAATAGGGAATGCCTTTCATCTGTAAGTCAATTTGGGGAGTATGGCCCCTGTAAGAATATTAAGTCTTCCAGTCATGAACATGGGATCTTTCTCACACTTAGTTCCCCTTTAACTTCTTCAGCTATGTTTTGCAGCTTTCACTGTCCAAGTTCTGTATTTGCCACACTCTTGTGGCTGGCACTATGCTGGGTATGAAAGATGCAGTAGAGAGTAAAATAGATTTCAAAATAACCACCACCACCTTGAATTATGAAACACAATAAATAAAGCAAATGAGTAAAATCTGGAAAATTGTAATAAGTGCACTGAAGAAAAATAAAGGAGAGAAGGGGGACAGGCAGTGGGTACCACTGGGTGTGGGGCTTCCAATTTTAAATAGCGTGGTCAAGGCAGGCCTCACAATGATGGTGACATTTAAGCAAAGACCCGAAGACAGTGACAGAATGCGCCATGAGCTATCTGGAAGAGGAGCATTCCAGATTAATACCTTTGGCTGCAGAGGCCCTGAGCTTGAAATACGTCTGGCATATTTGAAGAACTGCATGGAGGCCAGTGTGGCTAGAGCAATTAACCTCAGGGGAAATCAGGTCAGATGGAATGCCAAGGCCAAGTCATGAAAGACCTGATAGACCACGGTGAGAATTTGGCTTTTGTTCTGAATTACATGGAATGACAAGAGTTTAGAACAAAAGAAACAAGCATTTTATGTCTTTGCATATGTATGTGTGTAGATACACAATGCATATGCACATGGAAGGGGTGTGAATGTCTGTTTGTGTATGTCTACAGACAGGCAGCTGTGTTCTTCTGGAGAGAGATTCCACAGGTATCTGTGAGGTTTCCTCAAGAAACTACCCCATCACGTACTCTTCCTCTCAACCTCATGGTTTCTATTCTTTCTATCTTGTTCACTCCACATTCCAGAGAGACAGAGGGCTGCTGGGTTTGGTTGTTTTCTAGGCAGAACCTTGGTAGGAGCTTAAATGCACTCTGTTGGATCAAATAGTCTTCTTTCCTTTAGGGCACCATTTGTTTCACTGGGCTAGACATGTGAGATGGGTCTGGGGGCTCCCTTCATCTGAGAAAAGATACTCTTACCCCACTAATCCCCTTTGAAATCCAAAGAGAAACCAGGGAGAGGTCAGGAGAAGCATTCTGTTTATTGAGTTCTTAGCTCCAAAACCACATCCAGAAATAGCAGTAAGGGTGGGGGTTGGGGGGCAGCTAATGGGGCACCTGGCTGGTTCAGTTGGTTAGGCCTCTGACTTTGGGTCAGGTCATGATCTCAGGGTCCTGAGATTGAGCTCCACATCAGGGTCCCTGCTCCATGAGAGTCTGCTTCTCCCTTTCCCTCTCCTCCTGCCCCTTCCCCATTCATGCTCTCTTTGTGTCTCTCTTAAATAAATAAATAAATAAATAAAATCTTAAAAAAAAAAAAAAGGAGGGGGGCTAAAAGAGGAGAAGGAGGAACAGGGTAGTACAAGTAGTAATAAATGCTGACATATCAGGGTAGATGGAACATTGTTTTAAATGAATCTTCTCATTGAATCCCTGCAGCTAGGTCCATCTGTCATTTCACAGAATGATTTCTTGAATTCAAATAAGTACAGTCTGTACATTCAAAAATTATTTACCTTTGACGTAGGAAATAGATTTCTTGGTATCGGTTTGCTGGGATCTGCATGGTAAAAATTGTCTGTGAGTGGTATGGCAATTCCCATATTAGATGGGGGTCTGTAATTTATCTGTAAGTGATTAAGCAAAGAAAACAAGTAATTAATAATTATTTACTAAGTCTTTAACTTAAAAATCTTGATTTTCAGAAAAAGCATTCAAAGCAAATATTTCATTTTTAGTTCCAGGCAGTAGAGTAAATTTCTATTCTTCCTGTACTCCCTATACCTTATTTTTCTGGGCTTTCAACAACCTTAGCCCATGGCAATATAATTGTTTGGAACTTGTAAATAAGTGAAAAATTTTTTAGTATGTAAAATAGCGACCAAAAGGAAGTGCAAGAAAGTTTCAACACCTCATAAAAAGTCTTAGTGATATATTTAGTAAATAAATCTTCAAGTTTGGTCAGTTGGGTTTTTTGACACAGAGAAAATCTTAAGTAATAAGTTCATCAGCAAAGAATAATAATACATGTTTTTTTAAAGTGTCACAGACTCTGACAAGGCAGAGATTAAAATGGCAACTACACCAAAATGGAACCAGTAAGATGGAACCAGGACAGGTCAACATAATGGCAGATAACTGTATATAGCACAAAAGCCCCAAGATTACGTCCCCATAATACAGCATAAAATAATTTTTAAAATGGTGAGACTGAGTTACCAGGAAAAGTCATTATTTCAGGACATGTTGGCCTTTTAGAAATAATTGTCACATCCTCAAGATGACAGGAAGATTGACCAATAACTGGAATGTTTTGTGCATGTCAGGAAAGAAATGCTAAGACGGGATGGCCAGCCAATCACACAAAAGTAACATATCACAGGTACCCTTAAAACAATCCACTTAGGTTTCTTACCGGCAAAGTTTTGATCATGTTGAAACCTTGACTGTCTTTATGAACACCACTAATCCAGTCTTCCAGTGGGATAAGTTTACTAGGGATGTGATGCATAGATTTGAGATAACTACAGCTGTTTTTCATCATTGGCACGACTGTGGTGACTAAACACTCAATGGATGCCCCCCAGACAACTAATGCCAATGACGTTGAACCCTGAGGACATCCAAAGAAATGAAGGTTATTCAAAGGAGTTGTTAAATCACTGCTTCAATTTCCTTGCTGGTTATGGGTGTAGTGATCTGAAGGGGCACCTGCCCCCCAGTGTTTATAGCAGCCATGTCAACAATAGTCAAATGATGGAAAGAACTTAGATGTCCATCAACAGGTGAATGGATAAAGAAGACATGGCATATACATACAATGGAATAGTACTCAGCCATCAGAAAGGAACTGGAGGGTATTATGCTGAGTGAAATAAGTCAGTCTGAGAAAGGTAATTATCACATAGTTTCACTCATATGCGGAATATAAGAAACAGCGCAGAGAAAGGGGATTAACCCCCACATCAGGATCTGCACTCAGTGGGGAGTCTGCTTGTCCCTCTCTGTCTCCCTCTGCCCCTCCCCTCACTCATGCTCTCTTGGTGTCTCTCTCAAAACAAATAAATAAAAACATTTTTAATGTAGAAATACTAATAACTGTGATGATGTTGTAGATCTTGGTACCTCTATCCCCATACTCTGTACTCATTAAAAATGATATATATGTTTTTCTAATTTTTTACCAAAACACATTGAACCATCATCGATGCAGGATTCTACTATTAAAGGAAATGTGGTTGGAGGTAGGAGAGGCACAAATTAAATAAGAGACAAGGAAGCAAACATAAGAATCCCAAATGTTGGACATTCTATAACACAGCTGATCTGATTTCTACAATTCAATGGCAAGTGATGAAAACGGACTGGTACCTAAGACACTTGAGAAAATATAATCACATACCATGTGAGTCTTGTTTGGCTCCTAATTCAACGCAAACAACTATAAAAATATTTTTGAGAAAATTCGGTAAATTTGATTATGGACTAGGTTTTGTTGGATACCAAAAAAAAAAAAAAAAGTTTTAGGAACAACAGTGGCATGATAATGGTTACATGAGAGATAATGCACATATTTTTTAGTTTTTAGTTTTAAACTGAATCCCATAAAGAGTGAAATGACATGATGTTTGCTTTCACTCTAAAATAACTCAAAACAAAAGCCAAAAGGTGGGAGGAGGATGATAAAACAAGAGTAGCAAAGTCTTGACTCATTTGAGTATTAAGTATGGAAATTCCACTTTGGTCTATAGCTGAAAGTCTTCATGAGAAAGACAATTTGGGGATATGTAGAAAAAATACTCAGTGAATCAAAAGGATTAAATCATATAGTTAAGTGAAAGGGGTAAATGTTTTAAGGGCATTTACAATGCTTTCCCAGTTTTAGGGAAAAAAGGAAAGAAAAGTAGTTAGTTCATAGTGATTGAGATTTTCCATGTGCCAGACATTTAGATGTCTTACTTGAATGATCACGGTGAATTCTCATACACCACCCTGTAAAGAAGGTATTATCATTTTCATCTTCATTTTGTAGATAAGGAAACTTAGCCATAGTAAAGCAGCCTTCCCAAGTTCACAGACAGCTCCAGAATTAAGATCTGTACCAGTCAGTCTTGTCCAAACCTCACTCATTGAGCCTCTGTTCCATAATGCTAAGATTTTATTTATTTTCAGAGAGAGACAGAGAGAGAGAGCATGAAAGTACAAGCAGGGGGAGTGGCAGGCAGAGGGAGAAGAGATCCACCCCAGGCTGGATCCCAGGATCCCGGGATCATGACAGGAGCTGAAGGCAGAAGCTTAACTTAACAGGTGTCCCCTGTAATGCTATACAGCCTTTTTTGTAATTCCCCAAATGTTAGAAGTGCTTAATCATTCTTGAGAGGTAGGATTATGTGTAATTTCCTCTTCTTTCTCTTAGCTTATATGCTAAGTTTTCCATAATTAATGAACTTTTTTGTAATGAAAGAAAATCTTACTTGACGCAAAGCTTTGCTAGCTGCAGAAATTTTCATTATGTAACTCTCACTATCATCAAAAGAGCCTTCACTTTTAACTTCCAGCAGATTTGCATTTCCAACAATGACGTTCAGTGGTGGTATTTTCAGTGTTCGAACACCTATGGAAACAAAGCTAAAGGTTAAAATTAAATCATCGTATGTCAGTTATACTTAAAAAAAATCTGGAAAAAAAATCTGGGAACTAAAAAAGAAAAAACTCATGGAAATTTTAAACAATTTCATAATGACTAGCTAATCAGGATTCTAGAACATGTACAGAATCTATTATGAAGGCTTCATAATGGCTACAGCTATAATTAGGAATTCACAGAAAGTTAAGCTTGATGGTACCTAGAAAAATTTAACTTCACAAATATTTTCTCCCAGAAATATTGCTCACCTCCATTTCTCATTCTTCAGCCAAGGTCTCAAATGCATGGAAAGGTCACTTGGACAGTACCAATCACACTGAGCTGCATGGCTCAGTGAAGAAACTATATGGTGACTAACACAATAAAAATAACTAAAAAAGAAAGAAACTGAAGGATGTCAGCTCAGTTTCAAGAGCTATCAGCCCACTGTGGCCAAGACAAAAGGAGACCTATCATCAGGCCAGTTTCTACCTGTAGGCCACCTGCCTGCAATTGCTCCATACTCAGAAATTTACTAGAATAAGATATTTGACAGACTGTGTAGTCTTTCTGCCATCTTTACTAATCAGCAAACCAGGACTGAGAGGTAGGAAATGATTTGCCTGGAGACTCATGGACAGCAGTTTCCTTTAAACCAGAGTGAGCTGGCTAGTGCTTCCAAAACTATATTTCTGTCAAAATGCAGATTCTGATCTACCTGGACCTGCGGAGGGGGCCGAGGTTACCCACCCTCCACCTCAACTGTACTGAGGTATGACTGACGAAGAAAACTATATATATATATATATGTGTGTATATATATATATATGAAGAGAGTATAGCGTGATGATTTCATATATATATGTCTATATATACACACACTGTGAAATGATCATAATTTAATTAACATTCACAAACTCACAGTTACCTTGTGTGTGTGTGTGGGAACATATAAGATCTACTCTCTCAGCAAATTTCAAGTATACAATACAGTATTATTATATTACTATTACTATTACTATTACTATTTTGAGAGAACATGGGGAGAGAGGGAAAAAGAGAGCGAGAGAATCTTTTTTTTTTTTTTAAAGATTTTACTTATTTATTTGACAGAAAGAAATCACAAGTAGACAGAGAGGCAGGCAAAGAGAGAGAGAGGGAAGCAGGCTCCCCACTGAGCACAGAGCCGGATGGGGGACTCGATCCCAACCCTGAGATCATGACCTGAGCTGAAGGCAGCGGCTTAACCCACTGAGCCACCCAGGCGCCCTGAGAGTGAGAGAATCTTAAGCAACCTCCACACCTAGCACAGAGCCCAAAGAGGGTCTCAATCTCATGATCCTCCATCTCAGGACCCTGAGATCATGACCTGAGCCAAAATCGAGAGTCAAAAGCTTAACCAACTGAGCCACTCAGGTACCTCTGATTCAGTATTATTAACTATGGGCCCCTTGGCCTATGTTACATTCCCAGAACTTACTCATTTTACAACAAGAAGCTTGTATTCCACTGACCAACATCTGTCCATTTTTTCTACTCCCTAACCCCTGGCAACTAACATTTATTCTACCCTCTAGTTCTGTGAGTTAGACTTTTTAAAAATTAGATTCCATATCTGAGTGAGATGATACCGTACTTATCGATCTCTCTGTGGCTCATTTGACTTTCCATATACTCCAGGTTCATCCATGTTGCTGCAAATGGCAGAATTTTCTTCTTTTTTATGGCTTAATAATAATCCATGCCCTCTCTCTCTCTCTCTCTCTCACACACACACACACACCCACCCACACACATACACATTTTCTTTATCCATTCATCCATCAACCAACACTTAGGTTGTTTCTGTACCTTGGGTCATGAGTTCAAGTCCTACTTTGGGTCCCATGCTGGGTGTGGAGTCTACTTTATAAGTAAGTAAGTAAATAAATAAAATGAAAATAAAAATCAAGTTCTCTTTTCTTTTGTTAGGTCATTTGGTTACATGGTTTTAAAATGTTTTCCTCAATTCATGATCGATGGAGATCTATTTTTCCATGGAAGTCTGTGTTCCCTGGACTATGGAAATATTCCTACAAAGGGTTTTATGCTTGCTTAAGCTGGGGCGCATGCATTAAAATTACTTCTCAGCTTGGGATTTCTACAATTGGTGTGTTGCCTCTAGGCGTTACACAGTCCTGGAGTTTGCGGTTTTTATAGGAGATCCTTTTTTCCCACTTTGGGTCTCATGGAGATGGTAATTCCCTGAGCTCCCTCTTAGGGCTGGAAGATATAGTTTTCATAATCCCCTTTTCATAATTTAAGCTCCCAGTTTTACTTACTGGTTTTGGTTCCAGCCTCCTACCACAAATTATATTCTGCCAACAGTTGGGTATTAAAATCCATCCCTCTGCCAACATGGCCCATATCTAAGTCTCACATCTTTCAGGGAGTCACAAAGTAGCTAATTTCTTTGGCTTTGAGTTCCCTCTTCATTTTGGTGACAGAATTTTCTTCTCTCCCCAGTCCCCCTTCCCTTCATCTTTCTTTCCTCTTTCTAGCTCAGTTATTGGCCAAAATTATTGTTTTATTTTCCTTTATGCCATTTCTCCTTCATCTTTAGGAAGTTTAATTTCATTTTTGTAATAAATAAATGCCATGGAAAATGGGAAAAATAGAATACTATTTAAAAGCCATTTTTGGGCTCAAAATAAATACTTGAAATAACTACAAAAATACCAAAGTAACTAAACAGGTTTCTTTTCAGAGGACAGCAAAAACCTAAACTAAAATCCTGTGTAAACTTGGGCTGCTAACTTAACATCATTTTTCTCATTTATAAATGAGAATTAAAATCTATCCTTTTTGAGTTGTTGTAAGTATTAAGTGAAAAAATACATAAAAATAATTTAGTACAGAGCCTAAGAACATAGTAAGTGTTCAATAATTAGAAGCTAATACCATTATTAACGGAATGTCAGCTACCATGTAAGCCAAAAATAATGGACATACCAAAGAGTATATTTCACACTCAAGAATAACAACATCTCCTTTTGATGTTTCCCAGTAAAAAAAAACTTACCTTCTGTATTAGGTATAACCTTAACTTTGAAAGTGTAAGATTTCCCCAGATCAATGTATTTCAGGACATTGAGGAATAGGGAATGATCCTGTTGAAACCAATAATTGCATGGTTTTGCATATATAGACCACATTCGTCCATTTCTGTGCCCGAAGTTGTGTAAGAACCAGGAGTCTTTTGGGATTATCATATTGTTGAGTATTCTGTCAGGCATGGTAGCAATGGCTAAAGCATTCTTATCATCTAAAATGCTTGTTATCAGGAAGCTGCTATGACCAGGAATCACCACAGTCTTCTCTTCATCCAGGTCTTGAAATGAGGCATTAGTACCTAGGGCTAAAAAAGGAATAATTTATTGTAAAATAAAATAGCCAATGTTATTCAAGCATTCTGGTGGACAGAACTGATGAAAACATTATTTGAGTTTTTAAACTGTGGTCTTAACCAGGGAACACACTGGCCAGATTTGAGGTTAGAATTCAAATTATTTTGTAGAAAGTATATCACAAATATGTTAAATACAAACGTATTCTTAAACCTTTATTATTAAACTAGTTCCCTAAAATCCCCTGCAGGGAAAAAAAAAAAAAGACACCTTTGTAGCGGTAAGTAAGTATAAGAAAGCTGATTTCTTTACTTTAGAACTACCAAGAACCTTAATAACTTAGAATCTTTATTGTGATTCTAAGAGAAGGATAATGTAGAGAGAAGGATAACATAAAGAGAAGGATAATATAGCCAGTGTTTCCCCAGGACCTAAAGGTCTGCCTATTATATAGAAGCTGCTCAACAAATATTTGTTGAGTAGATGAATAATTGATTGTTTAGGAAGGGCATGAAGATTTAAAAGAACTAGACTTTAGGGTAGGACTGTGAGGAACATCCCCACATAAGATGATGTGAGAGAATCCATAAGAAGGCTGTTTCAAGGAAGGGGAGGTCACCACATTCAAATGTCTTTGATACCTCAGGAAAGATACCAGCACACCAATGTTCTCCTCATTCTGAAAAAATCAACAGAAGTAGTCAGAAGAGACCCTCATTGTTCCCTTTGTTGTGTATGCATGCTCTAATTTCTCCCACTTTATTATTTTTTTTATTAACATACAATGTATTAATTTTTGTAGAGGTACCGGTCTGTGATTCATCAGTCTTCCACAATTCACAGTGTTCACCAAAGCACATACCCTCCCCAGTGTCCATCACCTAGTTACCTCATACCCCAACCCCCTCCCCCTGCAGCAACCCTCAGTTTGTTTTCTGAGATTAAAAATCTCTTATGGTTTTTCTCCCTCTCTGGTTTCATCTTTTTTCATCTTTCCCCTCACTTCCCCTATGATCCTCTCTCTTGTTTCTCAAATTCCTCATATCAGTGAGATCATATGATAATTGTCTTTCTCTGATTCGCTTGTTATGCTTAGCATAATACCCTCTAGTTCCATCCATGTCATTGCAAATGGCAAGGTTTTGGGGGTTTTTTGATGGTTGTGTAATATTCATATATACATATACACACACATAGATATATAGATAGATATAGATATATACACAGATATATAGATAGATATAAATATACCACATTTTCTTTATCCATTCATCTGTTGATGGGCATCTGGGCTCTTTCCATAGTTTGACTATTGTGGACATTGCTGTTATAAACATTGGGGTGCACCTGCCCCTTCAGATCACTACATTTGTATCTTTGGGGTGAATACCCAGTAGTGCAATTGCTGGGTTGCAGGGTAGCTCTATTTTTAACTTTTTGAGGACCCTCTATACTGTTTTCCAGAGTGGCTGCACCAGCTTGTTTTCCCCCCAACAGTGCAGGAGGGTTCCCCTGTCTCTGCATCCTTACCAACACCTATTGCTTCCCAACTTGTTAATTTAGCCATTCTTACTAGTGTGGGGTGGTATCTCACTGTGATTTTGATTTGTATTTCCTTGGTGCTGAGTGATGTGGCTCACTTTCTCATGTGTCTGTTGGCCATCTGGATGTCTTCTTTGCAGAAATGTCTGTCCATGTTTTCTGTTCATTTCTTGACTGAATTATTTGTTCTTTGGTTGTTGTGTTGGATATGTTCTTTATAGATTTTGGATACTAGCCCTTTATCTGATATGTCATTTGCAAATATCTTTTCCCATTCTGTTGGTTGTCTTTTGGTTTTGTTGACTGTTTCCTTTGCTGTGCAAAACTTTTTATCTTGATGAAGTCCCAAAAGTTCATTTTTGTCTTTGCTTCCCTTGCCTTTGGCTATATGTCTAGAAAGAAGTTGCTACAGCTGAGGTTGAAGAAGTTGCTGCCTGTGTTGTCCTCAAGGATTTTGATGGATTCCTATGTCACACTGAGGTCTTTCACCCATTTTGAGTATATTTTTGTGTGTGGTGTAAGGAAATGGTCTAGTTTCAGTCTTCTGCATGTTGCTGTCCAATTTTCCCAACATCGTTTGTTGAAGTGACTGTCTTTTTCCATTGGACATTCTTTCTTGCTTTGTTGATTAGTTGACCATAGAATTGAGGGTCTACTTCTGGGTTCTCTATTCCATTCCATTGATCTATGCATCTGGTTTTGTGCCAGTACCACACTGTCTTGATGATTATAGCTTTGCAATAAAGTTTGATTATGGAATTGTGATGCCACTAGCTTTGGTTTTCTTTTTCAACATTCTTCTGGCTATTTGGGTTCTTTTCTGGTTTTATACAAATTTTAGGATTGTTCCATTTCTTTGAAAAAAGTTGATGGTATTTTGATAGGGATTGCATTAAATGTGTGGATTGCTCTAAGTAGCATAGAAAGTTTCATAATATTTCTTCTGATCCATGAGCATGGAATGTTTTTCCATTTCTTTGTGCTTCTTCAATTTCTTTCATGAGTATTCTATAGTTTTCTGAGTACAGATTCTTTGCCTCTTTGGTTAGATTCATTCCTAGGTATCTTATGGTTTTGGGTCCAATTGTAAATGAGATCAACTTCTTAATTTCCCTTTCTTCTGTCTTGTTGTTGGTGTATAGAAATGCAACTGATTTTTCTGCATTGATTTTATATCCCGACACTTCACTGAATTCATGTATGATTTCTAGATGTTTTGGGGTGAAGACTTTGGGCTTGATATGATAAAGAATCATTTCATCTGCAAAGACTGAGAGTTTGACTTCTTCTTTGCTGATTTGGATGCCTTTTATTTCTTTTTGTTGTCTGATTGCTGAGGCTAAGACTTCTAGTACTTTGTTGAATAGCAGTGGTGATAATGGACATTCCTGCTGTGTTCCTGACTTTAGGGGAAAAGCTCTCATTTTTTCCGCATTGAGAATGATATTCACTGTGGGGTTTTCATAGATGGCTTTGATGATATTGATGTATGTACCTTCTTATCCCTAAAATGTGAAGAGTTTTGATTAAAGTTTTGCTGTACTTTGTCAAATGCTTTTTCTGCATCTGTTGAGAATATCATATAGTTCTTGTTATTTTTTTAAATGTATTGTATCACATTGATTGATTTGCAGATGTTGAACCAACCTTGCATCCCAGGAATAAATCCCACTTGGTCCTGCTGAATAATCATTTTAATGTACTGTTGGATCCTATTGACTAGTATTTTGGTGAGAATATATTTTGATGAGAATCCATGTTCATCAGGGATACTGGTTTGTAATTCTTTTTTGATGGGGTCTTTGTCTGGTTTTGGGATCAAGGTAATGCTGGCCTCACAGAATGAGTTTGGAAGGTTTCCTTCCATTTCTATTTTTTGGAACAGTTTCAGGAGAATAGGAGTTAATTCTCCTTTAAATGTTTGGTAGAATTCCCCTGGGAAGCCATCTGGTCCCAGTCTCTTGTTTGTTGGGAGATTTTTTATTACTGTTTCAATTTTATTACTGTTTCAATTTGTTCAGGTTTTCTATTTCTTCCTGGTTCAGTTTTGGTAGTTCATATGTCTCTAGGAATGCATCCATTTCTTCCAGATTGTCTAATTTGCTGACATATAATTGCTCATAATATGTTCTTATAATTGTATTTCTTTGCTGTTGGTTGTGATCTCGCCTATTCATCCGTGATTTTATTATTTTGGGTCCTGGGCGACTGGGTGGCTCGTCACTAATTATATTAATTTGGGTCCTTTCTCTTTTCTTTCTGATAAGTCTCGCCAGGGGTTTATCAATCTTATTAGTTCTTTCAAAAGACCAGCTCCTACTTTTATTAATCTGTTCTACTGTTCTTTTGGTTTCTATTGCATCAATTTCTGCTCTGATCTTTGTATTTCTCTTCTCCTGCTGGTTTAGGCTTTCTTTGCCTGTTCTTTCTCCAGCTGCTTTAGGTGTTGGGTTAGGTTGTGTATTTGAGACCTTTCTTCTTTCTTGAGAAAGGCTTGTATCTCTATATACTTTCTTCTTAGGATGGCCTTTGCTGTGTCCCAAATTTTGAACAGTTATATATATATATATAGATATTTTTAAAAGATTTTATTTATTTGAAGACAGAGACCACAAGTAGGCAGAGAGGCAGGCAGAGAGAGAGAGGAAGGGAAGCAGGCTCCCTGCTGAGCAGAGAGCCTGATGCGGGGCTCAATCCCAGGACCCTGAGACCATGACTTGAGCTGAAGGCACAGGCTTAACCCACTGAGCCACCCAGGAGCCCCCTGAACAGTTATATTTTCATTTTAATTTGTTTCCATGACTTTTTAGAAATTCTTCTTTAATTTCCTGGTTGACCCATTCATTCTTTGGTAAGATGCTCTTTAGCTTCCATGTATTTGCATTCTTTCCAACTTTCCTCTTGTGGTTGAGATCTAGTTTCAAAGTGTTGTGGTCCAAAAATATGCAGGGAATTATCCCAATCTTTTGGTACCTGATGAGACCTGATTTGTGACCCACGGTGTGATCTATTCTGGAGAATGTTCCATGTGCACTAGAGGAGAATATGTATTCTGTTGCTTTGGGATGGAATGTTCTGAGTATATCTGTGAAGTCCATCTGGTTCATTGTGTCATTTAAAGCCTCTATTTTCTTGTTGATCTTTTGCTTAGATGTCTGTCCTTTTCAGTGAAGAAGGTGTTCAAGTCCCCTACTATTATTGTATTATTGTTGATGTGTTTCTTTGGCTTTATTATTAATTGGCTTATATAATTGGCTGCTCCCATGTTAGGGATAGATATTTTAAATTCTTAGATCTTCCTGTTGGATAGATCCTTTAAGTATAATAAAGTGTCCTTCCTCATCTCTTATTATAGTCTTTGGTTTAAAATCTAATTTGAGTGATATAAGGATTGCCATCCCAGCTTTCTTTTGATGGCCATTAGGATAAGTGGTTTTCCAGCCCTTCACTTTCAATCTGTTGGTGTCTTTGGGTCTAAAATGAGTCTCCTCTAGACAGCATATTGATGGGTCTTGTTTTTTATCCATTCTGGCACCCTGTGTCTTTTGATTGGGGTATTTAGCCCATTTACACTCAGGGTAACTATTGAAAGATATGAATTTAGTGCCATTGTATTGCCTGTAAGGTGATTTACTGTATATTGTCTCTGCTCCTTTCTCATCTGTTACTTTTAGGCTCTCTCTTTGCTTAGAGGACCCATTTCAGTATTTCCTATAGAGCTGATTTGGTCTTTGCAAATTTTTTTAGTTTTTGTTTGTCCTGGGAACTTTTTATTTTTTCACCTATTTTCAATGACAGCCTAGCTGGATATAATATTCTTGGCTGCATATTTTTCTCATTTAGTGCTCTGAATATATAAGGCCAGTCCCTTCTGGCCTGCCAGGTCTCTGTGGATAAGTCTGTTGCCAATCTAATATTTCTACCTTTGTAGGTTACAGACCTCTTGTCCTGAGATGCTATTGGGATTTTCTCTTTGTCTTTGAGACTTGTAAGTTTTACTATTAGATGATGGGGTGTTGACCGATCGTTATTGATTTTGAGGTTTGCTGGATTTTGATGCCTGATTCCCTCTCCAAATTGGGAAGATCTTAGCTATAATTTGCTCCAGTATACCTTCTGCCCCTCTCTTCTTCTTCTGGGATCCCAATTATTCTAATATTGTTTCATCTTATGATATCACTTATCTCTTGAATTCTCCCCTCATGATCCAGTAGTTGCTTATCTCTCTTTTTCTCAGACTCTTTATTCTCCATCATCTGATCTTCTTTATTACTGATTCTTTCTTCTGCCTCATTTATCCTAGGAGTTAGAGCCTCCATTTTTTACTGCACCCCATTAATAGCCCTTTTGATTTTGACTTGGTTAGATTTTAGTTCTTTTATTTCTCCAGAAAGGGAATCTCTAGCATCTTCTATGCTTTTTTCAAACACAGTTAGTAACTTTATAACTGTCATTCTGAACTCTATTTCTGACATCTTACTAATGTCTGTATTGATTAGGTCCCTGGCAGTCAGTACTGCCTCTTGTTTGTTTTGGTTTTTTTTTGAGGTGAGTTCTTCCATTTTGTCATTTTGTCCAGAGACAAATAAATGAATGAGAGAACAAAATGCTAAAAGGGTAACAATAACACCAGAAAAATATACACTAAACAAATCAGAAGAGACCTGAAATTGGGGGGAAAAGAGAGAGAAAAAAAAGAAAAGAAAGAAGGAAAAGAAGAATATGATCAGGCTGGTGAATAGAACATAGCCACACCCTAGATTTTGGGTGTATTTTGGTGTTAGAAGAAACTGTATCCCAAAATTTTAAAGAAAGAAAAACATACATATATATATTTATATAATTGTATATATATGCATACAGACACACACACACACACAAGTAAGGTTAAATGCAATGAAGGGATTGAAGATGATGGCAAAAGTGAAAATTTAAAAAGACTTTAAAGAACAAATTGATAAGATGGTGATTGAAAAAGGAAAGAAGAAAAATTCAAAAAAAGAGAGAGAAAAAGAAAAAATAAAGAAAATTTTTAAAAAATTAGCTCTGAAAGATTAAAGAATCATGGGGGAAAAGGCATGAATTCTATGTGCTGTATTCCCCTCACTCTGAAGTTTTGTAGTTCTCATTGATCAGTAAACTTGGTCTTGGTTGGATGTTCTTGCTGCTCTTCTGGGGGAGGGGCCCGCTGCAGTGATTCTCAAATGTCTTTGCCTGAGGTGGAATTGCACCACCCCTGCCAGGGGACCAGGCTAAGCAATCTGGTTAGATTTGCTCTCAGTAGCTTTTGTTCCCTGAATGCTTTCCATATAGCTTTGGAGGACAAGAATGAAAATGGCGACCTCCCAATCTCCAGCCCTATAGCAGCCAAGAGCTTGGGCCCCACTCCTCAGTGCGCCCTCAGAGAAAAGCAGTTAATCACTCCTGTCTCTCTGGTTTCTGGCTGCACTCTACTCACCCAGCCCATGACGAACATTTCTATCTCTGGCATGTGGCCCCATTTGGAGTCGACAAACTCAGCAGATTCCTGCACTGCTCCTCCCGGGGCCAGGGGGTGGTCTCTCCAGATCTGCCATTTATGGGATCCCTGCTTGAAGAGTAGTGGCTCGACTGTGCCACAGATCCTGGCTTAGGGCAACCCTGAACTGAGAGCCCCCTCCTCAGCTCTGTCTTTGCAGCTGGCTTCCCTGCTCTGATACCTGGGAGCTCTGCCACACTCAAGCACCCATGGTCTATGACTCCAAGGGTCCTGAGGCCCCACTGTCCCAGCAAGGGGTCCACCTGCCCTGCTTAGTCACTGGAGCAATGTCCCTCAGTGGAGCAGACTTCTTGAAGTTCTGATTTTGTGCTCTGCTCCTCTCTCACTTCCCAGGAGCCAGATGACAGAGGATCCCTGCCCCTGTGGTCCATCTTCCTATATATCCCCTCAGATTCACTTCTCCACACTCCTATGTCCCAGAAAGTGGTTGCTTTTCTGTTCATAGAATAGCTGCTATTCTTTTCTTTGCTCTTCAATTGAGTTGGTAGGTATTCAGAATGGTTTGATAACTATCTAGCTGAATTTCTAGGACCAGACAAAATTTAGGTCTCCTACTCCTCTGCCGTCTTTCTCCTCCCCTCCTCTCGCACTTTATTATTATTTATTTGCTGGAGAAAGAGACAAAGAGAGAGAGGGAGAAAGATTGAGGGGAGAGACAAAGTTGGAGGAAGAGAGAGAATCCCAAGAAGACTCCCTGCTAAGTATGGAGGTGGACGTGGGACTCTGTCCCAGGACTCTGAGTTCATGACCCAGGTTAAACCAAGAGTTGGATGCTTAACCAACAGAGCCTTTCAGTCATCCCATAATCTCTCCCACTTTATACAAACCAACAAAAATCCCTTCCCATCTTCCCTCCAATTCACATAATCTCTTTCCTCCTATTTTAACAAAATTCCTGCCAAGATAGTTGCTTTCATTCACTGTCTTCAATTCCTCTCTGTTTAGAGGAATTCAGTTCCTATTGTTTAGAAACTAATCCAATCACACTTTTTGTCTACACTGTTCCACTCAACAAAATCTTCTGTCAAGGTTACCAGTGACTTGCCCACAGATCTGCTGGCTGGTTTTCCTTCTTCATCTGACCTGACCTACTGGTTCTCTCCTTCTTGAAAGATCTTCTTCACACTTTCTCTTAATTCTTCTCTGAACAGACCACCCACTCTCCTGTCCTGACTCTTCCACCATTTTCCTAACCACTAATTGTTGCAATGCCAAGTATTGCAACTCAGAGCTTTTCCTTTCCATATTTATACTCCATATTTCCAGGTGGTGTCATCTGGTCTCATAGCATCAACTATCATACATATACTGACTGATCAAATTTCTCTCTCCAGTCCAGATACCTTCCCTGAACTCCAGATTTGTCTTCCTAAATACAAACCTCATTTCTCCACTTGGATGAGTAACAGGTACCTTAAATTTAATATAATTTCTCACCTGATTACTGCAATCACAAAACTGATTTCTCTTATTTTCTTCTTGACTTCTATCACCTGCCCAGCCCATTCTCAATACAGGAACCAAAGTGATCTTGTTAAAACCAAAGTCCAATCATGTTACTTTCTGTTTAAATGCTTCCAATGGCTTCCCATTTACTCACAATAAAAGCCAAATCCTTACAATAAATGGTACTAACTTTGGATTTATATCTGTTGTATATAATCCTTAAAATAGAAATAGCCTACATAATTATGTTAATATGTAGGGCAAAATCTACATGGACTTCTAATATTTTTTTCTTTCTTTCTTTCTTTTGGACTTCCTATTTTCTTCTCTTCTCTTGAATACTGTTTAAGACAAAATAACATTATAAAAATAAATGAAAGGCACTACTATATATGAAATATTAATGAAGTTTTAGCTAGGTTTTATTATATTAGAATTAAACATTCCTCCAGGAACCCAAGTATATGTAGATTTCAGTAGCTTGCAAAATGGACTAAATTTTGAAATCTACTGTTCATCTATACAATCTTCCCAAAAGATAATTCTTCATTTTTTTCTAGCCATCAGAGACGTACATACATTACATTATTACATACATTACATACATACATACATTATTACACTTACTTTGTGGTTGAAGAGTAAGCTTATAGGAGTCAATTCCAACTTGACTAATGGTAAGGGAACTAGACAAACAAGTGCTTTCATTCACTTCTTCTATTCCAAAAGGGTCTATCACTTCCGCAATAACAGAGGACAAAAATCCTTGAGAAGTGTTATGATGTAATACTTTTCTTATGTAAGCTGTTCCAGTTTTCCTAAAAACAAAACCAACAAACATCCAGCCATCTGGATAAAACAGTGGTTCAAATGAACAAGTTTGTGAACACATGATTTATAAATGTACTACAAACAGCTAACAAATGAATACTTGGTTAACATTTGTTCAACCTCACTAACCAGCTATAGCAACCGATACAATTTCTCACCCATCAAATTAGCAGATATTTTTAAATGACAGGGTTCAGGAGCAGAAAGGATTGAGTGGAGACAGGCACTCATCCACCACAAACGGACTATGAACTGATACAAGCTTCCCAGAAAGCAAATTGACTGCATGCATTAAGAGCTCTAGCATTATATTCTAGCATTATATTCATCAGGGTTCTATCTTAAGACAATAACTTGAAGTGCAGGAAAAAAAGAGCTTTCCACACAGAGATGCTCATCAAGGAATTATGATAAAAATTAGAAATAAGAAACCACAAAGATAGGAAAATTAAGTAAATGATAATACATGATCCACTTAGAATAAATGCAACTATTAAAATTGCATTTAGAAAGTGTTTTTAATTACATAAGTAAAGCAGTCATGTTATAATGTCTAAATGAAAGAAGCAAGGTGAAAAATATTAATTAGAAAATTAAAAATGCATATTTAAGAGATTAATTGGTAATTCATCAAATGTTACCAGTTGTCACTTCTTAATGTTTATCCTCATGTTTATCTTTTTTTTAAAAAGGTTATTTATGTATTTATTTATTTGACAGAAAGAACAAGTAGGCAGAGCAGTAGGCAAAGGGCAAGGGAGAAGCAGTCTGTGCTGAGTATGGAGCCCAGTATGGGCCTGGATCCCAGGACCCTGAGATCATGACCTGAGCCAAATCAAGAGTCGGTCGCTTAACTCACTGAGCCACCCAGGTACACCCATGTTTATCGGACTTCTAAGAAATTTGTACAGTGAGTAAGTATAAGGAAAAAAATCCATTTTTAAAAAATGTAAAAAAAGAGTAATAAATATAGACACAGACCTTAACACCCTTCACAAAAATTAGCTCAAAGTGGATCACAGTCTTAAATATAAAATGCAAAACGATAAAGCTCATACAAGATTAACATACAAGATTAACATAGAAAACCTACATGACCTTGGTCATGCGGATGACTTTTTAGATATGATGATCCATGAAGAAAAAACTTGGTAAGCCATACTTTATTGAAGTTAAAAACTTCTGCTCTGTGAAAAACACTGCCAATAAAATTAGAAGACAAACCACATATTGGGGCACAGGGCCATGGCTATTTGCAAAAAACACATTTGATAACAGACTGTTATCCAAAATAAACTGTAAAGCAGGAAAAAAAGCCTTTTTTTTCTCTACTTCCCTAGATTCTGCACCTGGGGCCCTGGAAATTAAACTGACAAGAGACATATTACAAGAGAAAAAAAAATAGAGTTTATTAACCTGTGTGTCATGCTTCCACAGGAGAGAAATATCAGTGAGGAGGAACTCAAGGGGATGCTTAGAAAGTTTACAAAGCATTTTAACAAAGAACAGTAAGTTTGTAGAGAAGTGACAAGACAAAGGAAAAGAGGTTTAGAGTGCCAGACTGTAGAAAAGTTAATGTACAAGGAAACTAATGAAAGAGAAGTCTTGCTTAATAAGATTTGTTATGTAGATGCTGCTCAGGTTTCTGAACTGATACTCTCTGGAGATTAGGGATCATCTTGCCTTTCTTGGGAGGGAGGGAGAGAGCAGAGATTGTTTTTCTTTCTCTTCTTTTATTTTTCTTTCTTTTTATTTTTTTAAAGATTTGTTTACTTTAGAGAGAGAAAGAGAGAGAGAGAAAGAGAGAGCTTGCGCATGAACAGGGGGAGGGGCAGAGGGAAAGAGTGGGAGAGAATCTCAAGCAGACTCTCCAGTGAGGGCAGAACCAGAGGCACCGCTCCATCTCAGGACCCTGAGATTGTGACCTGAGCTGAAACCAAGAGTCCTGGGACACTTAATTGACTGAGCCACCCAAGCATGCCTCTTTTTCTTTTTTTTTAAAAAGAATTTATTTATTTAGTTAGCTATTTATTCACTTATTTATTTGAGAGAGAGAATGTGTGTGTGTGTGTGTGTGTGTGTGTGTGTACCTGCGCGCACGCATGCACACATGCTTAATTGCTTCACTGTTGTTTTTCCTTCAAGTTTTTTCTCAGATGAGAATTCAGGCAAATTATAAATATCTATGTTCTTGGTTAGAAGACCAGAGGAGAAATAACAGCTCTGTCATTTATCAGTTGTGTGATGTCTAGAAATCCCATCCCTGCACATCACAGTGTCCTTACACGTGTTTTATGAAGGGGTTACTTCAGTTTCAAGTCAGAGGCTTTTTTCCCTTGTGTCTGCTTCTTCTCAACTTCCTTCAGCTGAAAATAATCTGTAGGCCAAGCTGGAATATTTTGGGGTGACATATTCTGATCCCCTACAATACAAAACACTCTTAAAACTCAGTAGTAAGAAAACAACCCAATTAAAAATTGGCAAAAGATCTGAACAGACACTTCACTACAGAAGGTATGCAGATGGCAGATAAGCACATGAAAAGATGCTCCGTGTCATAGGTCATCAGGAAATGCAAATTAAAACAACCACAAGATGCCACTACACACCCATAGAATAGCAAAACTTGGGGCACCTAGCTGGCTCAGTCAGTAGAGCACTGACTCTTAATCACAGGGTTGTGACTTCCAGCCCCAAGTTAGGTGTGGAGCCTCCTTAAAATTTAGAAAAGTAAATAAAGATAGAATGGCAGGGTGGCTCAGTCGGTTAAGCCTCTGCCTTTGGCTCAGGTCATGATCCCAGGGTCCTGGGATCGAGTCCCACATTGGGATCCTTGCTTAGCGGGGAGCCTCCCTCTCACTCTGCCTGCTTGTGCTTTCTCACTCTCTCTCTCTGACAAAATAAAAATAGAATGGCAAAATGACAAAATTCTGATAACATCAAATGTATGCAAGGATATGGAGCAACAGGAACGCTCACTCATTGCAGGTGGGAATGCCGAACAGTACAGCCACTTTGGAAGACAGTTTGGCAGTTTCTTATAAAGCTAAAAATGTTCTGGGAGCCAGCAATCACATTTCTTGGTATTGATCCAAATGAGTTGAAAACAAGCTCACACAAAAATCTAAAGAAGGGGGCACCTGGGTGGCTCAGTGGGTTAAGCCTCTGCCTTAGGCTCAGGTCGTGATCTCAGGGTCCTGGGATTGAGCCCCACATCGGGCTCCCTGCTCAGCAGGGAGTCTGCTTCCACCTCTGCCTGCCTCTCTGCCTCCTTGTGATCTCTCTCTCTGTGTCAAATAAATAAATAAATAATCTTTAAAAAAATCCAAAGAAGGATGTTTATAAGAGCCTTTATTCATAATTGCCAAAAACTTGGAAGCAACTAAGCTGTCCTTAAGTAAGTGAATAGATAAATAATTGTATCCACTCAGACAATGGTATGTCAGTGTAGTTTCATGGATAGTAACAAGTGTACCACCATAATGCAGGGCACTGATAGTGGCAAAGGGGGTGTGTGTGGGTGTGGAGGGAGAGTCTATGAGAACTGTAATTTCTGCTCAGTTTTGCTCTGGACCTAAAACTTCTCCAAAGAGTAAAGTGTACTAAACACACACACACACACACACACACACACACACACTCAAAAACCTTAACCTCTTTGCCTCTGAAGTCAATGACCAATGGCCAGGTAGCTACCTTAACTACCAAAGCAGTCTCCCCCCCTTCGCTATTGGAGTCTCTTGTATTCGAGTATTTAGGATTGCTCTTGGTAATTGCACTCTATCATTCCAGGAGAGGTAAGAAATCCAGTTTTAAAGGAGGAGGGAAGGAGATTTGGAAGGATAGGCTTAAAATTAGATGAGTCAGTGAATTCTTGAGGCAGAGAGTAATAGCTGGGGAAAACACTGCAAAAGGACAGATAGACAACTATCATCAAACTTAACTACCTACACATGCTAAGCTTCCATTCCAAGACTGATGCCATCCTGGGCCCTGCCCCCTTCCCACCCAGTGGCCTACTGTTGGTGGCCTTTCCACCATACCATCTCACTATGCACCATCCTGTTTATTAAACACAATGGAGGGATACCTGGGTGGCTCAGTTGGTTAAGCAGCTGCCTTCGGTTCAGGTCATGATCCCAGCATCCTGGGATCAAGTCCCACATCGGGCTCCTTGCTTGGCAGGGAGCCTGCTTCTCCCTCTGCCTCTGCCTGCCACTCTGCCTGCCTGTGTTCGCTCCAAATATTAAATAAATAAATAAATAAATAAATAAACATGATGGATTTTTTTCTTGCTCTATGCCTTTACACTTGCAATTCCTTTCACCTGGAAAGCTTTTCCCTCGTTCTTTGCTCTCTGTTCTCAGCTCTTTGCTGATCCTTCTTAATCCCTTTGGTCACCACATTTACTTTCTTCTTAGCATGTATGAGATCTAAAAATATTTTGTTTTTTGTTACCTATTTGTCCTCTGCCTCTGGTCATTAGAATGTCTTCTCCATTTGAGCAAGGACCTTGTCTATTTTAATTACTGCAATCTTCCCAGTGCCAGCATAAGACTCAACACATACTAGGCACTTGGTAAATATTAACTGAATTATTAAATAGCCTCACTAAAAATGTGTAAATGTTGATGCTTTCCTTTTTAAGCAATTTAGTATGAATAGTGACATTGTTATCACTTTTAAGAGTTTGCTGACTTTGTTATAAAATGAGTTAAGTTCCTTCTTAATACTTGATCACTTATGAAGTGACTATAATTCTCCAGTTACCAAGCAGATATGGTTTTTGTTTTTTGTTTTTTGTTTTTTACCTGGGTGGGTATTTAGACAATTCCTACTATGGGAAGGAGTTTGATTCAGTATCAGTATTGAATAGGTTTGATTCAATATCTCATTGTAAGGGGTACTGTTATTGAGATTATATAAGGCTTTTGACCCCATGATCTGGATTCCTTGCTAATGATATGAGTTCCTTCTTTTCCAGCATCTAACCTTAGTTCCTGAGTCTTATTCCTCAAATCTCTTTTGAATTCCCAGCCTACCATTTGCCACACTGCCTGATCCCTTACCCATAGCCTGTCCACCTCAGGTACTTGTCTCCTTAAGCACAGTGTGAGAACCTCAGATTCCATCACCGTGATAGGACAACCTGCAGCTGGATAGAGCAAGCAGAAGACAAGTATCGATGGTTTTTTTAGGTCAAGATCCAGGCAATGGAACAAAGTAATGGCAATTTTTCTGTCCTGTTAGTCTACCTCCCAAGTATCTCTCAAATCCCTCAATTCCTCTCCAATTCTACTATCAACACCTTAGACTAGATCATCAAAATGTATCCTAGACCACTGAAAATGCCTTTTAAATGACGTAAGTGAATCCACAACACAACTACAGTGGTATTCTTAAAAAAAAAAAAAGCTAGCTAAGATAGTTTATAAGTTTAAAGAAAGTAGTAATAATGGTGTGGTTGTGCTGGCAGGCTGTGCCTTCCACATCTCATCTCCATGCCATTCTACATGGAGAAGAAGAAAGTTCTTCTCCCCATGATAAGCCAAGAGGACCTTCAATGGGACCACTTTATAAGCTGACATGTCTTCTGAGGTTTGAGGGGCAAAGGGATCATAATTAGACTCATCCTAAGAAAATATAAAGAGTGGAGACAGATCAGACATCTAGGGTTTGGGGTTATATATGCAGGGACAAAAATATCAATTAATTTTAGGGGAACCTGGTGGCTCAGTTTTTCTGACTCTTTATTTCAACCTGGGTCATGATCTCAAAATCATGAGGTCAAGCCCCATGTCATGCTCCATGATCAGCAGGGAGTTTACTTGAGATTCTCTAACTCCCTCTCCCCCTCCCCTCCTCCCTCCCCACATGTGCTCTCTGTCACTCTAAAATAAGTAAATAAATCTTTCTTTAAAATCAATTAATTCTAGACTTTAATTTAACACACATGTAAAAATCTTGTATAACATGAAAAAAATTCTCAAAAAAACCCCAAACATAAAGACTTGGATAGATATTCCTCCTGTGAAGATACAGAAATGGCCAATAAACAGATGAAAAGATGCCCCCATCACTAGTAATTAGGAAAATGGAAATCAAAACTGTAATGAAGTACCACATCACATCCATCAGGATGGCTATAATCAAAAAAATTATACAGAAAGTAAAAAGTGTTGGCCAGGATGTGGAGAAACAAGAATGCTTGTGCCTTGTTATTTGGAATGTAAAATGGTGTAGCTGCTGTGGAAAATGGTATGAAGTTTCCTCAAAATATTAAACACTGGGGGCGCCTGGGTGGCTCAGTTATTAAGCAACTGCCTTCAGCTCAGGTTGTGATTCCAGGGTTCTGGGATCGAGCCCCATTTCGGGCTCTCTGTTCAATGAGGAGTCTGCTTTTCCCTCTCCCACCCCTGCTGCCTGTGTTCCCTCTCTCCCTGTCTCCCCCTCTGTCAAATAAACAAAATCTTAAAAATATATATTAAGCATTAAATTATCATCTGATCCAGCAATTCCAATTCTGGGCATATGCATTATAGAATTGAAGGCAGGGTCTCAAAGAGATATTTGTACATCCCTGTTTGTAACAGTGTTATTCACAAAAGCCAAAAGATGGAAGTAACCCAAATGTCCATTGATAGTTGAATAGATCAGTAAAATGGGGTACATTTTTCTTTATGGATACGTGTATATATGGCAAAGAATAGAATATGATTCAGCCTTAAAAAGGAAGGAAATCCTCATAAGGTACGACAAGGAACGGATCATGAATGAAACTTGAGAACGTTATGCTAATTAAGCCAGTCACAAAAGAACAGATACTATATGATTCCATTTATATGAGGTCCCTAGTCTAGTCAAATTCATAGAAACGGAAAGTAGAATGGTGGTTTTCAGGCACTGTGAGGTCTGGAATATGGGGAGTTCTTGTTTAATGGTTACTGTGCTTCCGTCTGGAAGACGAAAGAGTTCTGGAGATGGATCATCATTACGGTTGCACAATAATGTGAATACGCTTAATGCTACAGATCTATACACTTAAAAATGGCTAAAATAGTACATTTTATGTTGTGTATATTTTACTACAATGGAAGCACTGAATACAAAATAAAAGCATTATTTTTAAAAAATTTCTTTAAAATATTTTATTTATTTATTTATCTGAGAGAGAGAGAGAGAGAGAGAGCACGAGAGGGGGAAGGTCAGAAGGAGCAGCAGACTCCCCACTGAGCTGGGAGCCCGATGTGGGGCTTGATCCCAGGACTCTGGGATCATGACCTGAGCCAAAGGCAGTCACTTAACCCACTGAGTCACCCAGACACCCTATTTTTTCAAATTTTTATTTTAAAGAGGGAAAGAGAGAGTGTCTGCAGGAGACAGGGGCTGAGGGAGAGGGAGAAACTCAAGCAGACTCCCCACTGAGGGCAGAGCCCAACTCGGGGTCCAATCTCAACCCTGAGATCATGACCTGAACCAAAATCAAGAGTCAGACGCTCAAACAAGTGAGCCACCCAGGTGCCCCAATATAGAAGCGTTATTAAAAACAAACAAACAAACAAACAAGTAAGTGTTCTTCTGAATCTTACTCTTAAGTGCTACCTATTTAACTCTTCAGTATTTATATGCAGTTGCTCTAATAATACCCTTTCTCCATATACTTACTGTTTATATTTCTCTGTGTCTATTTTTTTTAAAAGAATGAGTCAATTGCTTTCCCTTCATTACCTC
This sequence comes from Neogale vison, assembly GCF_020171115.1. Classification (NCBI taxonomy): domain Eukaryota; kingdom Metazoa; phylum Chordata; class Mammalia; order Carnivora; family Mustelidae; genus Neogale; species Neogale vison. The sequence continues at coordinate 30,136,774 of NC_058103.1, forward strand.
TATAGCAACATGGGTCTTCAATCCCTGTGCAAAAATGCCCAGTCATGGCTGCCCATCTGGCTAATGGCAGACCAAAGTCATGAAGATAGATATGGTCAGTCTATGCTATAGGCATTCAGGATAATTGCCAATTGCAGTTGCCAGTACACATGTCCTAAGTAAAACTGGGAAATGACTGAATTTGCCTCTTGATAACCTTCTGTCTCCTTTTCCTTCAATCTTCTCCATTATGACTCATGGCTCAGCAGCCCCCAGATCAGCGCCTCTGTGTCCAAAGTCACCAATTCTAACTGTGGAAACACCTTCATAAAGCCCTCTTTTTTCCCAACTAAGAATGTCCCAGTTTCCAGAACAATCTTTCTCTTCAACAGTCTCCCAAACCTTGTCAAAATCCCTTATCCAAAGTGACTGACAACAGCATGATCTGAGAAGGTTACTGAATGAATGGTTATCCTTACAAGAATGCCTAATGGGGTACCAAAAGCTCTGGTTTTAGATTTCCTGTCTGGTTTTTCTTTGACTTTGAAGGATATACTGAAGTCAGATAAAAAACAAACAAATAAATACAAATCATTATAGAGATGAAAATAGTCACCAAATATGAACAAAATGTTCAACTCATCAGGAAGACTTAAAAATTCTAAACTTCTGGGGCTCCTGGGTTGCTCAGCTGTTTAAGTGTCTGACTCTTGATTTTGGCTCAGGTTGTGATCTCAAGGTCGTGAGATCAAGCCTCAGGTCCAGCTCCGAGCTGAGCATGGAACTTCCTTAAGATTCTCTCTCTCCTTCCTCTTCTGCCCCTCCCCCCCTTTTTTTAAAGAGATTTATTTATTTATTTGAGAGAATCGAGAGAGCATGAGTTGGGGAAGGTCAGAGGGAGAAGCAGCCTCCCTGGATACGGGACTTGATCCTGGGACTCCAGGATCATGACCTGAGCTGAAGGCAGTCACTTAACCCAGTCAGCCTCCCAGGCACCCCACCCCCCAAAATTCTAAACTTACATGTATCTAACAACAGCCTCAAAACATACAAGTAAAAATTGATAAAGCCACAGAAAGACATTGATAAATCTATTAACACACACAGAAATTCTAACACAACTCTCTCAATAATTAATAGATTGAACAGAAAAAATAATCAGTAAAGAATCAGAAAATTGGAATATTAACAAAATTAATCTGACAAATACTTACATTGCGCTGAACAATAGACTATAGTCTCCATAAACACATGCGGAATATTTACAAAAAATTGAGCATAATAGCCTAGTCTTTCACCATAAAGAAAATTTCAACCAATTTTTAAAAAAATCACACTTATGGGGCGCCTGGTGGCTCAGTGGGTTACAGCCTCTGCCTTTGGCTCAGGTCATGATCCCAGGATCCTGGGATCGAGTCCCGCGTCGGGCTCTCGGCTCAGTGGGGAGCCTCCTTCCCCATCTCTCTCTGCCTGCCTCTCTGCCTACTTGTGATCTCTGTCTGTCAAATAAATAAATAAAATCTTTTGAAAAAAATCACACTTTTGAGAAACAGGAAATTATGATCTTAAACAAAGTGTTCCAGAAAATAAAATTGAAATATTTACTTATGACCCTGGTATCATCTTATACAAAAAATCAAGTGAGGACATATGAGAAAGAAACTATAGGCAAAAATCGTTTGTAAACACAGATGCAAAAATCCTAAATGTTAGCAAACTGAATCAAGAAATGTATGAACATAGATAATACACAGTGACTAATATAGGTGTATTCCAAGACATCCATGTTAGTAAATCTTGGAATCAGACGTGTGAAATCCATAATATAATTCACATCATCAAATTAAGAGTTAAAGGAGAAAATTCTATATATAAGCCCAGTAGATGCAGAACCATTTAACACCAAAAATAAAACACCTCTTAAACTGAAAAAATATAGATATATTTTTTAAAGATTTTATTTATTTGTCAGAGAGAGAGAGAGCACAGGCAGGCCGAGTGGCAGCAGAGGCAGAGGGAGAAGCAGGCTCCCGGCTGAGCAAGGAGCCCAATGTGAGACTTGATCCCAGGACGCTGGGATCATGACCTGAGCCGAAGGCAGCTGCTTAGCCAAATGAGCCACCCAGGCGTCCCAATATTTTTTTCTATAAGCAAAAAGGGTAAAAGAAAAAAGATGAAAGGCGTAATACATAATGGTGAAATGCTTTAAATATTCTTTTAAAAGTCAGGAACAGGGACGCCTGGGTGGCTCAGTGGTTTAAGCCTCTGCCTTCAGCTCAGGTCATGATCTCAGGGTCCTGGGATCAAGCCCCACATCGGGCTCTCTGCTCAGCGGGGAGCCTGCTTCCTCCTCTCTCTCTGCCTGTCTCTCTGCCTACTTGTGATCTCTCTCTGTCTATCAAATAAATAAATAAAAATTAAAAAAAAAAAGTCAGGAACAACAGGGGCACCTGGGTGACTCAGTGGTTAAACATCTGCCTTTGGCTCAGGTCCTGATCACAGTGTCCTGGGATGGAGCCCCACATGGGGCTCCCAACTCAGTGGGGAGTCTGCTTCTCCCTCTCCCTCAAAAAAAAAAAAAAATCAGGAACAACACAAAAGCCTGCTGCTAGAGTCTGAACCTTAGTGCCTGTCCTCTCCCTATTCATATGTCAAAAACTTGATGCCCAAAGTGATGGTATTAGGAAGGGGGGGCCTTTGGGAGGTGACTTAGGTCATGAGGGTAGAGCCCTCACAAAAATGGGATTAGGGCCCTTTACCAAGGAGCCTCCAGAGAGACCCAGAACCCTCTACCATGTGAGGACACAGTAAGAAGTCAGCCGTCTGCAACCCGGAACAACCCAGAAGAGGTCTTCACCAGAATCTGACCCTGCTGGCCCCTGAGTGTGGACATGGTCTCCAGAACCAGAAGACATACACTTCTGTTGTTAGTAAGCCACTCCACCTGTGGCCTTCTGTGACAGCAGCCCCAACGGATGAAGTCACCCACTGTGTCCCCTTCTAGTTAACAAGACCCTAGACACTGTAATAGGGAAAAGGTATACCATGCTAAGAAATGTTAAGAAACAAAACAAACTATTTACTAGTGATACAGTGATTGTCTTGGAAAAACAAGTACCACTACTCAGAAAATCCAAAATAACACAGAAGACAAGTGCTGCAATAATTAAAGAAAGTTAGCAGATTCGAACAATTTATGGTTGCTATAGAGAAGTCAGTTATCCAGACTTCGGAGGCAGAAAGGTGAAGCCAACAAGAAAAAGAAACAAAATAAAGCAGATAAAGTAGAAAGTTATCGCTTTCCGTAACCCCATCCGGGAACTAGCGTCAGCAACAAAGATAACCGACTCACAGGACATGCCCGGAATGAGCAATTCCAAGGGAAATTAACACAGGAACCGTGTGGAGGAGCTTGGGAGGGAGAAACACAGTGCTGGCCCTCACACAAACAAGAAATAGCTAGAACTGTTAAAAAAAAAAAAAAAGTGATACCTAAGGGTATGTTGCTGTGTGAGTTTGGAAAAGCTGGAGCACCTTTTGAAGGGGAGTCTACATGCACAAGTTCTTTCCATGGGCTTCCCTGGAGGCTTCTGGAAAGACCAGAGCAGAGCCAATAGCCCAGAGGTCCAGGCAGCCTGGAGGATGGGAGAAAACAGCATGAAGCACCACCCACTTTCCTGAACCTTCTTTCATAGGAAGCAAAACTTTAAGGCCTGGGAGGCTGGACATTAACCATTTTTGCACACAGACCTCAAAAGGGGTGATCCATGCTGGGAGGGGGTCCCTGCGGGGTGGGGGGGCTGGCTCTGACATCCTGGTTTCCTGCTTGCTTCCCTCCCTGGCCTTTTCCCTACGTAGGAAAAGCTTTAAGCTACTGGGTGATGGGAAGCAAAGCCACTCATCCATGGGGTACAGGCAAAGACACGTTAAGACGACAGAAGGAAAAAATAGTAACTCTCTGCCCATTAACAGAGGGTCAGGAGGCTGTTTTGAGCCTAAAATTCTGAAAGAACAAAGTAGAACTATTCCACTTTCAGGAGAACAGCCAGAAATTTCCACCCAAGATTGAACTGCAGCCATCAGGCAGAATTTGGCTACAAGAGGTCATTTCTATTAACAGATTAGTGTGTTTTGGGTTTTGTGTGGTTTTTTTTTTTTTTCCTCCTTAATGGACCCCGACAAGCTGAATCTAAGGTTTAGATGCAAGGACAAAGGCCAAGGGAGGGGGCGCTGCTCACAGAGGGTTAGTCAGTCGTCAAAAGGAAGACTAATATGCCAACGAAACAGAAGAGAGGAGAAACAGACCCACGCACGCATGCAAACCTGAGAGATGGATGCAGGGGGGCAGGGAGGGCACATCAAGGGGAAAAGGGGAGACTTGTAAGGACAGTTGGTTATTTACCTAAAAAAAAAAAGAAAGACAGAAATCAGTGCTCACTCCACAAGACACGCATACGCTCTAGACAGACTGAACACTTCAACATGAAAAGCAAAAGTTTAACACGATTATAAGGAAACACAGGAGAGTTGCTAAAGGCAGGGCGGTGTGTTCGTGCGAGTGACTAGCGCACGCGTCAGCACCAAGTGATTTGGAAAATATTGTCGCTGCACAGAAAAGGCGAGTCGCAGGAGAAGAACACCTTGACAGAACCCAACAGTGCGCTCTGATGCATAGGGACATGTTGAAGCCCTAAAGAAGAAAAAACGTCTCAGTGTTCACAGAAAATTCGAGATGATGCTGATCTCTGCAGGGACTGGCGTCACGGGGGGCAGCGGAGAAACAGGATAGAAAAGGAAAGGATCCCTGGAGAACTGCCCAAAGGGTGAAGGGACCCTGTCACCCGGAGTGACAGGGGCAGCTGTCACCAAGGGGACACTTGTCACCTCCAAAGGACTCCGGGGTCTCTGCCCACTTTATTTCATCTGCCTTCTCTCCCCCAAATTCTGGAAGGGAAGAAGATAGAAGCTGGAAAATAGCAAGCATGAGCAAATACACCTCCACCCCAGGCGGCCCAGTCTGGGTCAGGCCCAAATACGGGCTGGGAAACGCATTTAAATTGGGTAAGAATTTGACCTCTTTTGAAACACTGGACAAGAAGAGAGCCATGTGATTATTAGACTGACTTAGACTTTCTAAGCCAAGGAAATGTTCATGTGCCCTCAAAGAGAAAAGCTATGGGATTTGCCTGATACTTTACCTAGAGGTTAAGTCCACTGAGGAGTCGGAAGGACAGGAGGAGGAAAATTCAAGGTGGTCTTTCCAGCTTGTTCAGGGAGCAAATTTCCCATCTATCCGTCCAGTTATTCACTTAATTAGAAGCCTCGGGTGCTTCCCCCTTGCTTGGAATGATCTCCAACCCTTGCTCCCAGCCCTGGCTGGGACACAGAAGGCCCTCCCTGACCTGGCTCGACGGGTCTTCAATAACTTCTCTCCTTTTTTCATGACACTGAAGTCACTCTGGTTTTCCTTCAGTTTCTCAAATACCCATCATGCTCCCTTTGCCTGGGGGCCTTCCACATACTGTTCTCTCTGTCTGGAACCTTCCCCCACCGCCCCCTTCATCCTCATTCTTCCGATCCCATCCTAAGCAGCACTGGCTCTGAGCAACTTTCCAACATCCTCCAAACAAGGGCTCAACCCCCAGGAAAATACTCTCTAGATGCGCCACGCCCCTCTGCTGTCAACTGTCATCACGTAAGTTCAAGGTGTGCATGGGTTCGAATGCCCTCTTCATGGCTCTCTCAGGACACTGCGAGCCCCTTGAGTGTAGTAAGTTTTAGGCAACTATTTGTGGAAGAAATAAATGAAGGGCTCCCCTTGCTCTACTCTCTGACTACCTAGAATCTGCCTTGGCCTATTGCTGACTTTGGGATTTTGGGTCCCCCATCCTTGACCTGCCCAGTTGAAGTCTGCCTTCCTTCCAGTTCTCTGATCCTGGCTCTTCCCTCCCCTTTCCTGCCTTGGAGATGCTCATTCCCTAGCTTCTGCACAAGTAGAACCAAATTCCCGAGTCTGATCACAGAATGTACTGTTCCAATTTTCAAATACAGTTTCCTCACATTTCAAAAGTTCACCTTACGCCATTTCACTTGGACCAAAGACCTGTGTTAGCACTTGTGTTTGTTAACTCAAAGAAGCCTGAAGAGAATTTTCACTTTTACGAGAAAACACGAAAAGTGAGAAGAGCATCCGCTTTTTTTTTGCAGGGAGCAGATCTGTTATAGGGGCCCCGCCCAGCCCCTTCTCAGCATCAAGTCACCAGAGCTCTGACCTGGGTGAGCACCAGGTGCTGGGCTTTATCTCCACTTATTTTGTGCATCTGTTAGCAAGATGTGTCCTAGGGTATCAGAAAAAGCCTAATAGAGGGTATTTTGTGGGGGGGGTCTGGGAATGCTCAGAAATTTTCCCATGTAAGTTCAGGGTAATTGCTTCTTTGCTTTACTCCTGTCCAGCTCGTGAAAAGTTTCATAGGACTGGTGTACTTTGACATAGTAAGGGAAACTTGTATTTGGATGCTTAAGAGAATGATCATATGCTTTTTAAAATAAGCAGGATGTAAAAAAATTAATATTAACATTGAGATTATCATGCTAATCTTTTAAAAAGCGATTCTATGTTTTCTTTTTAAAAAGATTTTATTTATTTATTTGACAGAGAAAGAGAGCACAAACAGGCAGAGCAGCAGGTAGAGGGAGAAGCAGACTCCCTGCTCGACACAGGGCTCAATCCCAGGGTTCTCGGATCACAACCCGAGCCAAAGGCAGCTGCTTAACTGACAGAGCCACCCAGGCGCCCTGATTCTTTTTTCTACAAGGACAAACCTACAGAAACGAAGTGGCTTGGGATGTCACCCATACGAAAACTGTTGAAAACAAAATATAGTTTTAGAGATCACAGGTGCTTTTCCTCAACATAGAAAGTTCTATAATCCTTGTTAGAAACAAAAGAAACAATGACGATAACAACAAACAATGTATGCCCAGCACTTTTTCTATTGCATGTGAATTTAGTCTTCACCTCCACTTCTGTGTGAGCCACCCCGTGATACGTGGAGTTGCTGGCTGTGGGACAAGGTGCATACTGATGGCCCAATACAAATATAATAGAGACAGATTTCGCCCTGGAGGAACAGGACCCACTCACCATAGGGTGAGTTCAGGGGCGCCTGGTGACTCAGTCAGTTGAGCGTCCAACTCTTGATTTTGGCTCAGGTTCACGACATCAGGGTGTGAGATCAAGCCCTGTGTCTGACTTCACACTTAGCTGGCAGTCTGCTTAAGATGCCCCCTCTGTCCCTCTCCCCACTTTAAAAAAAAAAAAAAAGGAACAGGGTTGAGTTTCTGGTCATCTGAAATTGTTCCTTTTCTGGCTGTTAGATATTTCGGGAGTCATAAAGTTCATCACATTCTTCGAAGAGAGTTTTCAGACTTAAAGGTAGCTTTCAGGGCTGGTGACTCTTGCTGATACCTTAGAAGTAAGCACTTCTAGGAATATCTCATACCCAGCCATGCGGTAATTCATGCAAGATGGCCTTCACACTGTTAGATGTGTCTGTCTCCAAGACATGTGAGAATGGCCGTGTGTGACCCCTGTGGACAAACAGTGTCCAGTGAAGCCAAGAACATGTTGGATACTCAAGATGACAGAGCACATTTCCCGATAGTGCCGACATAACCAGCCCCGCGTTTCTAAGCCTGGGGCCTCACTCAAGGCACCTTGGCATCTATAAGTGTATTTGGCCTTCTGAAGTATCAGAAAAAGATGTACGCTATTTCATCAAGGAAACCACTCAAAGAAGTTGCCTCAAAATTTGGAGTTGAGTAACCAGTGTTCAGTCTAAATAAACGGGAGGCAAATAAGTACCTACCTGGAGTGTATCACTTTTCCCAAGTGCATGTTGTTGAATTTCTTGGTGTATATGGTTCCCTCAGGTTCATTTGCAGGCACGTACGCATAAAAGATAATTTCTTTTAAGGCGATGTACTGAGGCGCTAGGGCAGTTTCGAAGCCCATATCAGGAGCCTGGAGAAGGAAAAGAACAAAAGACATTGCATTTTATACTATTTTATATTTTAATTAGGGAAAAATGCAAATATCAGATTGGTTTCCAGTGGGTGTCACAACAGTACTGTTTGGCTTAACAATAGGAGTCATATTTCAACATGTTCTGTTTGTAGATCCGTGTGTGCACAAGGGATAATGCCTTTTTCCATTAGGGAGGCAAAGAAATTCTGAGGAGTAAGGTTCAGTTTAGGGTTCCTGTGCCTTTGGTAGAAGGCCGGAGTGCAAGGGTGGGTGGAGGTGTGTTTTCCATTGTGTAGAAGTACAGATTTTAGAGCTCAGTTCTTCTTTTTTTTTTTTTTTAAAGATTTTATTTATTTGATGGACAGAGATCACAAGTAGGCAGAGGCAGAGAGAGAGGGGAAGCAGGTTCCCCGCTGAGCAGAGAGCCTCACGCGGGGCTCGATCCCAGGACCCCGAGATCATGACCCGAGCCAAAGGCAGAGGCTCAACCCACTGAGCCACCCAGATTCCTCTGGAGCTCAGTTCTTAATGGAGTACTTTTGTTTTTTAAAGGATTTTATTTATTTATTTGACAGAGAGGGAACACAAGTAGGGAGAGTGTTAGAGGGAGAAGCAGGCTTCCTGCCAAGCAGGGAGCCTGATGTGGGGTTCGATCCCAGGACCCTGGGATCATGACCCAAGCTGAAGGCAGATGCTTAATGACTGAGCCACCCAGGCGCCCCACTGGCGTATTTTTTTAAGGAAGGGGCCATGGCAAATGTCTCCTCACTTGAAAGCGGCTGCCAATTTTCCTTGCCTTGGGATGGTCCCTAAAGTTCGCAAAGCTGGACAGGATCAGGATCAGAGAAGGGTGTGTTGAAAAGACCACCCCGAAGGGGATGCTGGGGTTGACCTTGTGGACATGACATGAGGAGTAGGTGGTAGATAGTGCAGACTGGCTGGGGGCACAGGCATTCAATGGTGCCTCTAAGACCCATTTTCTGTCATGCCCTGTCCCCTGGATCTTGGGAAGAAGAGAGTAGGAAACAGGCAAGAATTGGCGTGAGACTGAATGGGTGTCTTAAGGCTCTTTCGCAAAGGCCGAAAGTGCTTTAGAATTCCCAATGCCATTCTAGCATGTGAGTGACAAGAACATCCCACAGAAAGTGTGTACAAGGCCAGTGAAAGGCCACACACGACAAAAGCACAGGCCCTGGACCCTGCTGTCCGGGGAGATGCCTGATCCAGGAACTACCCAGTGGCGTGTGCAATTTGGGCTAAATTACTTAGCCTTGCTGTGCCTCATTTTCTTCATCAGTAAAATGAAGATAAAGAGTTGTTATAAAAATGTAAGAATGTACAACACTGCCTGGCACATAGAACCAAATAAAGGCTCATGGTTATTTTTATCCAGAGAGGATGTCTGTTGCTTGCTTTGGGGGTTGGGAGGTGAACTCCTCTTGCCGCTCAAAACCCCAACTGGCTTTTGATTTTAATAATTTAAACTTTCACATAAGAGAACTAAGACGTTTCTAGAAGTTGTAAAGTTAGTGACAAATCGGGATATCTGCTTTTTCCGTAAGTCCTACTCTCCTGTTCATGTCCTTTGATTTGTGTCTGTGCAGAACCCACATAACAGCAAATATATGGCAAGTCCCATGGCAGCACTTTACTGTCATGGGGAGGTCACGCGGAGGTCACGTGGCAGCATTGAATGGTCACGTGGCAGCCCCTGTACCATCTCAGGGAAGTTCCCCCGTCACTCTCCTCCCATCTCAGACAAGGAGAGTGAAAACACGATCTTTTCAACTCTGGTAATTTGGCCTGGTAATTGGAATATCTATGAAAATAATTGGCCTAGTCATTTGGAATATCTATGAAAACTCAAGTCAGCCATTATTCTATTTCCTTTAGGACAAAGGGATGGTTTCATTAAGGCCAAGTTTTAAAAAAAAAAAAATTGGATTCTTTGCTGATATAGTGAAGAAAGTCCATTTTCACAACTGGATGCCCAAGTGATGCATTCTCAGGCAGAACCTTCACAAGTGGCACATTATGCATTAAAATTATTCGAAAAACCTCTGTGTAGCATCACTTACAAAGAAGATAGTATCTCCTTCCTATAAGAGCATTAGAAAAGGAAGAAATGAAGGTGCAGGGTGAATACAAAAGAGGAGAGGTAAGCCAGTGGAGAAAAGAGAGCTCCTGTTTCTTGGTCAGCCTTGGGAGGTAGAAAAGCCAAACATACTGCAAACCTGGGTTGGAAGACATAGGTCTAAGTAATAGCTTATAATAGGTCTAAGTAACTGCTCCACCCATGCTGGGAGGGCAGTCTGCTTTACTGAGCCCACTCATTCAAATGCTGGTGGTGTTGCTGTGAAGATATTTGTAGGGAGACATTCTGGGTGGAGTTAAAGCTCTAGAACCCAGTATGGGACTGGGAAGAAGGTTTTGGAGGGGTCCTTTGGCATGTGAAGGTTTCCCCTATAGTCAGATGGAGCAAAATGCATTAATAAGAGTTTATCTCAACAAACCATAAGTGACTCTTAATCTCACAAAACAAACTGAGGGTTGCTGGGGGTAGGGGGGTTGGGAAAAAAAAAAAGAGAGTTTGTCTCAAGCAAAACACCTTCTCGTTTTCCCATAATTCTGGGCGCACAGTGGGACATCAATTCTTAAAACAAAGCAAACAGTCTCAATGCATTTTATCACTAACCTGTCCAAAAATACTTTTAGGATTCCCAGAGGTTCTAAGTGACATATCAGCTTCAAAATGGTCTGGAGTTAGTTTATGTATAAAGCCCATGTGGTCGTAGTATAATGTGAAAATCTTATCAGAAATAGATCCAATTTTACCATATCTTCTTAATCCTGTTAGGAAAGAAACAGAAATTTCTTGATATAGTACAACTAGAGAACTTTCAATACCGTATCTTGGGGGGAAGAAAAAAAAAAAAAAGAAAACCCTTCACTTAAACTAAAGGGCGGGAGTAGGGCTTCGAGACTCCAGAATTAGTAAAACTCATGTCAGTCTTTGTTAAGTTCCCCAGAAGTCCTTTCCAGGCTCCAGCTCATTCCCCAACCCTGATTGCTAAAGTAGGTGAAGGATGGAGGGGGACGAGGTAGAGGTCTAGAGGAGGAGAGGTGAGCGGCCCCCTGGTGGCGGTTCCTCCTCTTGGTCCGGGAACCCGGACACTTCCATAGCTAGGAGACCGTGACAACCCTCAGAGAAGCAGGGTGAATGATCCGCAGAGACCACTGGGTCATCCGCTATCCTAGGATAAATATGTTGAATGAGATTTGGTGTCCTACATTTCTTTCATGCTTTAGGGCAACATGTTAAGCAGCACTAGCAGTAATCTGGTAGTAAGTACATACAACAAGTAAGTATCCAACCAGACGTGGTTCCCGAGAACCAGCTGCCTCCTCGGGCTGGAGCCCAAGAGAACGCTCAGGTCTTGAGATCCAAAGGCTAATTTCCACACCCACACCCCAGTCTGGCCAGACTCTCCTGGTACATTCTTCTGTCCCTGACCCGTGAACGCTGGAGCACCCTAGGATTCAATTTTTAGATCTTCTTTCTCACCATCTCTAGAGATCTCACCCAGTTTTAGGATTTCAAACCCATTTTAATGTGAATAATTCTCTTAAACCTCCTGTCTTGTTCTCTGCCCAGAACTCCAGATTTGCGTATCTAGCCTCCCACTGACAGCTCCTTCTGTGGCCGCCAGGCATCTCACGCTGAACTCCTTCCAGACTGAGTTTCCAATCCCCAGGCAAACTCCTCCGCCCAAGTCCTCTTCATCTCCATCACAGCAACTGCCATTTTTCCTGGTGCTCAGTCCAAAACCTTGGTGTCATTCTTAACTCCTCTCCTTTTCTTATGCCCTACATCTGAGCCATCCACAAATCCTACTGATTCCCCCTCAAGACAAAGAGAGAATCCAACCTCTTCTTGTCACTCCCACCTGTCACCCTGCACAAGCTGGTATGGCACAGGAGGAGGTTTATTATGAGGAATTAGCTCATGCAAGCATGGAGACTGAGAAGTCCTGTGATCTGTTGTCTGTCAGCCTGAGGACCAGGGGACTGGCTGGTGGAACTCCAGAGGACAAAGACGTGAGAACGGAGAACTGGAAAGAAGACTGGTTTAAGTCCCAGTCCTAGGACAGAAGACTGATGTTCCAGCTCACAAGCAGGCAGGAAGCAAATGGGGTGAGTTCACTTTCCTTCACCCTTTCGTTCTACTCAGGCCCTCAAAGGATTGGATGGTGTCCACCCATGCTGGGAGGGCAGTCTGCTTTACTGAGCCCACTCATTCAAATGCTGATCTCCTTCGGATGCAGGCACATTCAGAAATAATGCTTCCCCTGGGCACCCGTTGGCCTCGTCGACTCATAAAATGAACCATTACAATTGCTGTGGTTCAATATACCCTAGCTCACCTATAAACCTACAATACACTTCAACGTCTTGGTTGAGATCACTTTTATAATTGCGGTGTCTTACAATCATGGTCCACCAGGTGGCACCCACGATACAGTGGTCAATTTGCCTCAGGGGAGTGGAGTTTGTGCCTGCTCTGTCCATCACTTGGAGTTTCCTGAAACACTAGTATAATAAATGTTAAATATTACTAATGTTTAACATGCCTTCAAAAATATTACATTATAATTTGGCATTGAAACAAAGTTACTGTGGGTGCAGTAAGAGAGGAAAACAAAGCAGAGCTTGTATTTATCAGTAAAGCAAACGACACTGGAAGAATTACTGCTATTTCACATTTCCTTGTACAACCACAACCAAGTGCTTTCTAGGACCTAAGAAAGGAAGAAACTCACAAACAGATGAAACTGCATTATCTTTTGCTAGTGAAATACACTCAAAAGATCGCCTTATCATACACCAAGCAATGCAACTGTAGGCAAGGGAAATAATGTCGGAGTAATCCATGCATCACTCAGCATCACAGTTAAAACACTGTTAAAATGTAATTCAAGGGGCGCCTGGGTGGCTCAGTGGGTTAAGGCCTCTGCCTTCTGCTCGGGTCATGGTCCGGGGTCCTGGGATTGAGCCCCACATCGGGCTCTCTGCTCAGTGGGGAGCCTGCTTCCTCCTCTCTCTCTCTGCCTGCCTCTCTGCCTACTTGTGATCTCTAGTCTGTCAAATAAATAGATTTAAAAAAATCTTTAAAAAATGTAATTCAAAGTTTTTACTTGTGTTAATAGCACAAAGTCATCTTACAACCAATGGATCTCAGATTTGGTTAAATACAAGTTTTACAACATTCTTCTGTTGGCTCTGCTCATGAATAAATGGTTGGGTTGGCTCCAAATTCTTAGGTAATATTATTTTTCTCTGAAGGTTCTGAGAAGAATATGTGCTATTATTCATTGTTGTAGCAGCAAAATCCAAGACTAGCTTGTGGGGTTTTTTTGCACCTTTAAAATTGATTTACACTTTCTATTTCAAATAATTCAGACACAGCTTTGCTTTCAGTTCAAAAAAACAACATATTATTGTCAATTTTAGTTTCCTTTATTTTTTTCCCTATTTTCAGTATGCATTCACCCATCCAGCCATTCATATCAGAGGGAATGTGCTGGGAACCATAGCTAAACAGCCACTACCACTGCATCACTGGAAATGTCTCCAACTTGCAGTCTCTCAATCTTTAGCACCTATATTTATCATTTTAGATTCTTCCCACTTACTTATTATTCTACATGTGGATATGTTTTTTAGTTGTATCTATATGTAATAGTTTATCTCTTATATGGACAATTTAGTTGCATTTTCTTTGGTGTTATTTTCACTGTTTCCAAAGTAATCTTGCTTAGTCTAGTTTGATTTTTGTTCCATAATATGTGCTATTCATTCTCTATTTGCCTGTTCCTCCAGATCCATCCCCAGACTTTCTTCTCTCTGTCTGGGACACTGGAAGGCTGACCCCTATGAATTGCATTATTTGTGCTGTGTTTCCAGATGCATTCTGATTGGATTTGGCCAATGAAAAGCACTAGGAGGAGGTAAGGACAAGGGAAGGAGAGAAAAGTCTACATAGTTCCTCCTACCCTTCACCCTACTTTAGTGATGCAGTTCTGACCCCAGCTTTGAGCTTCCTACACTGAATCTCTTGTAGGATAGTCCCTGCTGTCTAGCTTTGATTGGGTGTAGGTGATACTGTTACCTATCTACTACCTTCTATCTATCTATCACTTATTTATTTGCTTTATCCCTTAAATCAAAGGGACGCTGATGGTTTTCTCCCATTGCTAATCTCTGGTTATTTCAAGACCATTCTTGGTTCCTTTAACTTTTTCCACTGCTCTAGTTTCCTTATAAAGGATCTCCAGGTGAGACACTTGTGTGAAATTATGTTTCCTGCCAGGACTTTAAGTGACACAGATTTCTACTCAAAGTATCCCTGGAAGATAGAATATCAAGGCTGGATTCTGGGACTGAGTTGCTCACATATTGAAGGAATGCACAGATGACCTCTGTGTCTGGCAGCTACTGGGACACTGGTAACCCACAGCAAGCAAGGACATCACAGTCAGTCAGATTATTACTGGCGTAGCATGGGATGGTATGTCGGTGGAGGGCAGCACTTTAGAGGATCTGATGGGGTGGCTGTACATGACAATGACAGTTATGGCTTTTACAAAAACTGTAAGGTAGTATGACTTTTATGGATATATGAAAGAGTTGTTTTTTTTTTTTTTTTTAAAAAACCCTTCTCATGACCTTGAATACTCAACTTAAGATCACAGTAAAATATTTGACAGCTATTAGGGAAGAAAAGAACACTCACTTCATACCACACACAAAAATAGAAATTTCACACTGATCTATATAACAAACATAAAGACAAGCTTCTAGAAGAAAACAGGAAAATACCTTCATCATTTTGGGATAGCCAAAAGATAGCCTTCTCAAGTAGGATATGAAAGAAGCACTATCCATACAGGCAAAGACTGACAGAATGAACTTTTAAAAAATTAACAATTTTGGCCCTCACAACATCATGAAAAGACCGGCTGTTGGTTGGGAAGAGATGTTAGCAAGTTTTGTTCCTAAAAGAGGACGTGCATCCATAATACCTTAGAAACTCATAGAAATCAATAAAAAAACTCATTCCATTAAAAACTTGATTAAAAAGAGACTTGAGATAATTTACCAAAAAAAAAGATACAAATCGACCAATGAATGTATGAAAATATGCTCAACACCATTGCTCATGCAAACGAAATCTTCAAAGGGTACAATTACATGCTCCTTAGAATGACTTACTATTCAAAGGCCTAACAATACGGAGTGCTGGTGGGAAGGGGCAGCAACTGGAATTCCTTCATATTGCTGGTAGGACGGACAAACGTTTGATACAGCCACTTTGGGGAAGTGTTGACAGTACTTAATGTTTTTTTTTTTTCCACAAAAGCTAAAGAAACATCTACTTTATGATGCAGCAATTCTACTCTCAGATATATACCAAACAGAAGTGGAAGCTCTGTCCAGGAAAAGACTGATACAAAAATGTCCATGGCTTCTCTAGCATAAGCCCCAAATAGAAACAATTTAAATACCTACTAGGAGTGGAGTAGATAAATATAATATTCAGACAATGCAAGCTACACTGCAGTGAAAAAGAACAAATTGGTAACATATGCGTCAGTATGGAGGAATCTCACAGTTATAATAATGTTGACCAAAAAAAAAGTCAGACACAAAATAATATATATATACATACAATATATACATATATGTATATATACACAGAATAATATGTGTGTATATGTGTGTATACATATATATATATATACACACACATACTGCATAATTATATTCCTGTGAAGTTCAAGGCCAGGTAAAACTAATCTACGGTATTAGAAGTCAGAAGAATGGCTACCCTTAGAAGAATACTGATGGGAAAATAGCATGAGGGAGCTTTCTAGAATACTGCAAATGTTTCATACCTCATTCTACTCTCCAACCCCTCCTAATATTACTCATAGTCATTTCTGTTTATCTTGTAATCATATGATGGCTGATCATTAGATTCTGAAATGCTACTGCACAACTACCATCTCAACAAGTATCCCAGAAAATACACCACAAAGATTAACCTGATGTTAACAGAAATTGAATAAAGGTTTTGTTGACAGAATAGAGAATACATAAACACGGTGGGGAAGATCTAGGGAAATGGAGCAAGAGTTTGGTGTTCCTTCTTATCCTTGAGCAAGGAAGGACCAAGGAAGGACCAAGGAGGACCAAGGAAGGACCAAGATGATAACACTGAATTCTGCTGGTGGGTGTCAAGGACACAATACTGAGGTCAAGGAAAACTTACTTTTTGAAGCCGTATCAGAAAACTTCAGAAGGCTTGTTTAAAGTCATATCAGAGACCAGAAGAAACTAGTTTGAAGCTAAGTAGTTAAGAATGCTGACGTATTAAAAATAGTAGCAGCAGCAGCAAAAACCCAGCCTCGCTCTTGTCTTGAAAACAATCAGTGTTTTCCAGATTCTGGTTAGACCTAATGAGAAATGTCCAAATTTGGCCCAAATTCCAAATTTACCCAATAATCTACAAAAGTGTTACTTAAGCACTGTTTGGAGAGACCATATTACTCCTTGCCTATTAAGTTCCTGAATTTCAGCTTTATTTCCTTATACGAGTAATAGCTTTCATTGTCCTATGAACACCTAACAAAATTGACCAAAAAAGTATGTATGGGGGCGCCTGGGTGGCTCAGTGGGTTAAGCCGCTGCCTTCGGCTCAGGTCATGATCTCAGGGTCCTGGGATCAAGTCCCGCATCGGGCTCTCTGCTCAGCGGGGAGCCTGCTTCCCTCTCTCTCTCTCTGCCTGCCTCTCCATCTACTTGTAATTTCTCTCTGTCAAATAAATAAATAAAATCTTAAAAAAAAAAGTATGTATGAAAACTATCATCCTCTTTGAAGAAAACATAAAAGTAAATCTTCATGACCTTGGATTAGGCAATGAATGGTTCCTTAGATAGAATATAAAAGTATGAACAACAAAAGGAAAAATAAATTGGACTTCATCAAAATTAAAAATGTTTGTGCATCAAAAAGCCCCATGCAGCAGGTCAAAAAGACAGCCCACGATGAAAGAATATACACCTAAATCTTATATCTGATAAGGGACTAATAGTCAAAATATATAAAATACTCTTATAACTCAACAATAAAAAGACAACCCAATTTTAAAATGGGCATAAGATTTGAACAGACATTTCTCCAAAGAATATGTGCCAATGGCCACTAAACATATTGGAAAGCTGCTTAACATCATTAGTCCTTAGTAAAATGCAAGTAAAAACCACAGTGAGATACAATTCCTTACCCACTCAGGTAACGAAAACAAAGACAGACAATAACAAGTGTTGGCGAGGCTGTGGAGCAATAGTGTTCATGTGTTGCTGGTGGGAATGTAAAATGGTATGCCACAGTTTGGCAGTTCCTCAAAATGTTAAACATAGGGTCACCATATGACCCAGCAGTTAGACTCCTATGTAGGTATCCAAGGGAACCAAAAGCATATTTCTACACAAAAATTTGAACATAAATTGTTCATAAGAATAACCATTATTCATAAGAGCTAAAAATTTTAAACATCACCCATCAACCCAAATGTCCTAATAAACAAAATGTGCCAGATCCATAAAATGGAATGTTATTCAACCACAAAAAGGAATGAAGCGTTGATCCCTGTGACAACATGAATATGTCTTGAAGACATGCTGAGTGAAATAAGCCAGTCACAAAAGGACAAAAAAAAAAAAATGGATGATTCCATTTACATGAGGTACCTAGAATAGTCAAATCCATAGGGACAGAAGTAGTTCTGAGAGGCTGGGGTGAGAGGAGGAAGAATGGGAAGTTATTGTGCAGTGGGTACGGAATTTTAGTTTGGGAAGATGGGAAAGTTCTGGAAGCGAGAGGAATGCTGGTGGTTGCACAGCAACGTGAATGCCCTTGAGGCCACTGAACTATACACTTAAACATAGTTAAAATGTTTAAGTTTGTGCTGGGTATATTTTAGCACAAAAATAAGTAGCAAACAAAACAAAACGGACAAAAATCACTGGCAACAATCAAAAGAGGAAAAAAGAACAATATGTCAAAACATAGAAAAGAAAGCACTAAGGAAAGAAAGAGAAAATTTTGATGTAACAAGTCACACTACTCTACACTCAGACCTCTGAGGTCATAATAAAAGAAGGAAGATAGATTAAGAAATTCCTGAGGACTCTCAGTAGTATGCTTCTAACAAGAGAGAAGTTGGCAATGGTTAAGCTGGTCCTCAGAGGAAAAGAAATCAAGCCCTCTTGAGTGTAGCTGGGTCCACCACCTTCCAAGGTGCTGTACTGAGAGAACAAATTCAAGTGCTACCTGGATGAGGGGAAGCAAACAGATCTCAGGAATAATCCACCTACATTACTTGAAAGCAAACAGAAGGTCTGACCAGTGCTGCACTCACTGTAATGACGAACTAGACAGAAAGAAATGAAGAGCAAGGAGAGAAAAAAGAGAAGGCAACAAGGGCCAAGGGTTAAAGAGGAAGGTGGTGGAACAGCAGAGGTAAAGGGGAAAGAAAAGGCAGAGAAGGTACTAATAGCATAAAAAGATATAAAGAATCCAGTGGAGAGAAAGCCTATCCCAAAAGGAGGTAAATTTTCTCCCATATTTTGCATCAAAGGACCTTAACAAATTAATAGATTCAACAAAACAAGACCTCAAAGACCTCATAATCGAATAGCAACATAAAATGAGAATGCAGATCATAGAGATACAGACATAAATGGAGAACCATGTTTCTTTATCATTCTAGGCTCCAAGACTGATTAACAAAATTCAACCAAGTTGGAAAAGATTGGGCGCTTGTCAGTAAGGTCAGTCAATCTGAGCTGTTGCTTTTACTGCACAAATAAACTGAGAGGAGCTATAGGTAGCCTTGATCAATGAAATCACAAAGTTAAAGTAAGATGGAGAGCAATATGACATTTACACAATGCCACTTCTTACAAGTCATGTGATTTTAGTTGCATCAATTTGCCTAATTTGCCTACTTCAGCCAGTGCTATGACTGTTAAGCAAGATGATATTTGTAACATGTTAAGCCCAAATGCAGCTCAGTAAATAGGAGCTATTATTGCTTTTGGGAAAGTAAAACATCACAGATATTGCAAATGGGAACATAGCGTGATGTTCCAGGGTTCCCTTCTTTAAGGCTGTTTAGAGGATCCTACTTTTGTAGATCCTAAAGGTCCATCACCCTCTTGAGGATTCTGGGAAGACAGTAGAGCAGGAGGTACCAGGAATCTGTCTCCTCACCTGAACATTTGCAAAGGCTTGCAACTTGCAGAGGAAGGATTGGATGGTAAATTGTGGTTAATTTCAGCCCTTAGCAGTAGCTACCCATCTCCCACTAGGGGCATCTGGCAGAGCTGTGCACATACTCCTGGGGCAGTTTACAGGAGCCAAGGTGGGCAAAAAGGACCCTGTCCTCCAAATATTGGGGATCTGTGTTCTGATCTATTCATGATAAAAACACATAACAGACTAGGAATAAAAGGAGATTATGTCAACATAATAAAAGCCATATATGAGAAATCCACAGTGAACATTATACTCAATGCTGAAAGACTGAAAGCTTTTCCTCTAAGATCAAGAATGAGGCAAGGATGTCTGCTTTTACCACTTCTACTCAACATAGTATTTGAAGTTCTAGCCAGAGCAATTAGGCAAGAAAAAAATAAAAGGCATTCAAATCACAAAGGAAGAAGTAAAATTATCTCTCTTCACAGTGATATGATCCTATATGTAGAAACCCTAATGATTACACAAAAAAATTATTAGAATAAATGAATTCAGCAAAGTAGCACAATATAAAAACAATATGCAAAAATCAGTTGTATTACGTTGACAATGAATAATCAGGAAAGGAAATTAGGAAAACAATTCCATTTATAATGTCATCCAAAAAAATACATAGGAATTAACTTAACCAAGTAGATTTAAGGCAACCTAAAGAAGGGGGGAAATATATGCAAATGTTTGATAAGGGATTAATATCCAGAATATACAGAGAACTTCTATAACTCAGCAATAAGAAAAGAGCAATCATTAATAAATTGACAAAGGACTTGAATAGAAATTTCTACCAAGAAGATATACAAATGGCCAATAAACATAAGAAAAGATGCTCAATCATTAGGAAAATGCAAATCAAAACTTAGAGACACTTTACACCCCCTAGGATGAACCCTATCAAAACAAAAACAAAAAACTGAAAATAGCAAGCGTTGGCAAGGATGCAGAGAAATTAGAACTCTTCTATACTGGCAGTAGGAATGTAAAATGGTATATCTACTGTGGAAAAGAGAATTCTAAGGTCTAAAAAATTAAAAACAGAATTACCATATGAAGTAGCAATTCCACTTCTGTGTATATAACCAAAGGAACTGAAAGCAGGATTTCAAAGGGATATTTGTACACCTATGTTCATAGCAGTGCTATTCAAAATAACTACAATAATAGCAGTGTCCACAATAGCCAAACTACGAAAGAGCCTAGATGTCCATTAACAAACTAATGAATAGAGAAGATGTGATATATATATATATATCACATCATATATATATAGACACATATACATATACAGACACACACAATAGAATATTATGCAGCCATCAAAAGAAATGCACTTTTGCCATTCACAGTGATGTGGATGGGTATTACACAAAGTGAAATAAGTCATTCAGAGAAGGACAGTCATCATATGATCTCACTGATATGATGAATTTGAGAAAAAAGACAGAGGATCATAGGGGAAGGGAGGGAAAAATGAAACAAGATGAAACCAGAGAGGGAGACAAACCATAAGAGATTCTTAATCTCAGGAAACAAACTGAGGGTTGCTGGAGGGGAGGGTGGTAGGAGGGATAGGGTGGCTGGATGATGGACACTGGGGAGGTTATGTGCTATGGTGAGTGCTGTGAATCATGTAAGACTGAAGAATCACAGACCTGTACCCCTGAAACAAATTATACGTTATACGTTAATAAAAATAAATAAAATGTCAAAATAACTAAAACACAAAAGTGACACAAATGTCACTTATTGGATGAAAAGATAAGCAAAATGTCATATATACACAATGGAATATTATTTAGCCTTCCAAATGAAGGAAATTCTGATACATGCTACAACATGGAGGAACCTTAAGGACATTCTGCTAAATGAAATAACCCAGTCACAAAAAGACAAATACTGTATGATTCCACTTATACGAGGTACCTCGAGTAGTCAAAATCAGAGAGACAGAAAGTAGAATGGGGGTTACTGGGGCTGTGGAAAGGGGGAAAGTGAGGATTAATTTTTTTATTTTTAGATTTTGAATGCATTTCATACCCCAAACTTGTATACCTACAAATGTATAAGATGGTCAACTTCATGTTATGTGTATTTGACCCCAATGAAAGCAATTTTTAAAAATCTGTCACCTCTAATTGGTTTGAGATTTTAAGATTAATTGATTAGTATGGCAGATTTCTTTCATATATGTTCTAATCCCTGGCTCATATGTAGTTCCTTCACCAGTAAAACTGAATTTCTCACCTGCCTTGGTCAAGTAGACATTTCCACTTTGGGAGACAAAAGTAATATCTGAAGTATAAAAACTATGGTAAGTATTCTTTATGATATCATCATGAAAATCAGCTAATAATTCGAAAGTGTTGCCGCCGTCGATTGAAAGCCACACCTAAGGGAATAAAAAGATGATACCTCATGGAAGCAGATGCCACCTCACAGTCAGCATCAACATATCAGCCTGAGCTTGTGACGTAAGAAAATTCCTACAGCGTGCTTTTTCCCACACTCCCACACCCATCATTGCAGACACACATACAGACTCCCCACCCAGTTCTTTCCTAGGGTTTCATTGACGATGTATGTGCCAGGGTCTCAGGTCAACACAGTGTGCACCGTGACTGTATAAAAGAATGAAATTATCCCCTCATCTCCCAAGTGGGGAGGATCATAAAAGAATGAAGTGTTGGGTGTACTTGGATAGGAAGGAGAGAACTTACCTCATATTGACATAAGACATTAGGTTCCAGGCATCTGGCAAAGATGTATGTGAACGAGTGTTGTGTGCGAGAGCCCACTGACATTTACAAGAGTGTGTCCTGGGACCTTAGTAAATCTTCAAATATACTCCACCGTGTAAGTTTCTCTGTTCCCTCATCTTTCAATTAAGAGTTGCTTGAAGAGAAATCGGATCCTGTACTGGATGAATTCTGCTTGCTTGGTACCTCTTTTAATGGCCTACGCCTTATTCAGATGAAGATTTCAGCTTTTTCAAGTTGTTTTTAAAAATTAATTTTAGTGAGAAGTTATACCTGGAAACAGGCTTTTCTTAAATTTAAACATTATAGATGCAGTCTCTTTGACCACCATCCAAAAAATTGTTCTTTTTTAAAAACCTTATGTTACAGAACTGTGGTCTCCTCTGTCCCTCCCCAGAGGTAACCACTCTTTTATATTTCAAAATTCGACACACAGGGGCGCCTGGGTGGCTCAGTGGGTTAAGCCGCTGCCTTCGGCTCAGGTCATGATCTCAGGGTCCTGGGATCGAGTCTCGCATCGGGCTCTCTGCTCGGCAGGGAGCCTGCTTCCTCCTCTCTCTCTCTGCCTGCCTCTCTGCCTACCTGTAATCTCTCTCTGTCAAATAAATAAATAAAATCTTTAAAAAAAAATTCTACACACATACACACATATATATATTACACACACATATTTTTTTTTCTATAACTATGTCATTCTCTCTCTGGTTGCCATCCTAGCGCTCTAGACTAGCTTTAACCTTGCACTGGACTGCATGTTTAGGGCATGCATATTACAGAGAAAATGTACTAAGCAACACATGAAGTCTTCTATCACTCAGAAATTAGTGTTCATCCTGTCAGAGCACAATCTGTATTCCTAGACACAAGATACAGAGGAACCCCCCAATTTTACTCTGGCTCTGGCTCCTGTAAATGTTACTAGTGGCCTTGTTGTGGGTGGGTGGGTGAGGGAAAGGTACTTTGAACAATACGTTCAAAATGTCATCATACTGTACCTATTGTTCTATAAGTTACATTTGCACTTGGCAAAAATGTCTCAGATCATCTTATACTAGCCCACATGGATCTTCACATTCTTCTACACTGCTGCATAGTTTCCAATATTATGAATATACCCTACTGGAGATACTGTTTTCCTACTAATGGACACTTTTACGTTGTATCAAAATGTTCGCTGTTACAGACCATACTGCAAGGAGCATCCATTCTCTTGTCTCTCTGTACTAGTGTTAAAGTGTATCTCTAGGGAAGATACTGAAAAATTGAGTTGCTGAGTCAGAGCCTATGCATATTTGTCTAATTTTTTTTTCCAATTTATTTATTTTCAGAAAAACAGTATTCATTATTTTTTCACCACACCCAGTGCTCCATGCAAGCTGTGCTCTATAATACCCACCACCTGGTTATTTGTCTAATTTTTTAAATTTTTGTAAAAATTTATTTTCAGCGTAACAGTATTCATTGTTTTTGCACCACACCCAGTGCTCCATGCAGTATATTTGTATAATTTTAACAGAAATTCTAAAATGCTTTTCAATTTCCCTGAAATTGAAAATGAATTATAAGCCCATTAGCAGTATATTCCCAAACCTCACAAATACTATAAAAATTTACTTTTAATTTGTACTGATTACCTGAATGTAAACAATGGCATCTCATTGTGTTTTTTTTTTCAATTTTAAATTATTGATCCATGTACAGCTTACTTTTATTTTTTAAGTTCATAATATTACAAACAACTGGAAACTGGACATTCTAACACGAGAATTAGCATGCTGCTAGTACTCTGCATTTTCTTCTTTCTCTCCAATCCTATTATCCCGATTCTTCCCTCAGAGGTGTCCCGTATTCTGAGATGAAATTTGCGTTTTCATTCCCTTGGTTCTGTTTTGTTTTAGTTTTAGCAATATATATGTATGCATGTTTAAGAAATACATTGCTTGAATTTACACTTTTTGCTCTTTATAAGAAGACACCATCTATATATTGTCTTCTAAAACTTGCTTTCCCTCCTCTCAACATTATTTATATTCATACATGTTGCACATAGCTCAGTTCATTTGTTTTTATAATCAACTGCAATTTATTTATTCATTCTCCTACTCCTGGCCATCTGGATTATTTTCAATTATTTAATGCTATTACTCACAGTGCCATAATGAAAACTTTAACATGTTTCCTCAAATATATGTTTCCCTTGCTGGAAAAAAGTGAAACTGGTGAGTCATAGCATAGGCAATCATTGTAACTTAGAGGATCATAATGCCAAATTGCTTTTCGAAATAGTCTGTAGTAATTCACTCTCCCATCAGCAGATCTGATTGGTCCATTTCCTCTTCAGCCTCTCATTTTGGGATGACTACGTGGGTTTTCATCATCCTTCTGTTAATGTAGTATATTACATTTACCAATTTTACTAATTTTCATATGTTGAACCATCCTTTGCATTCCAGAATTAAATCTTACTTGGTCATGTGTATATAATCCTTTTTAATGCACTCTTTAATTCAGTTTGCTAGTATTTTGTTGAAGATTTTTGCATGCATGTTCTTCAGGGATATTGATTTCTAGCTTTCTTTTCTTGTAGTATTCTTAACTTTGGTATTAGGGTAATACTGGCCTCAGGGAATGACCTTGGAAATATTCCTTCTTCATCAATTTTTTGGTAAGAGTTTGAGGAGGACCGATGTTACTTCTTTAAATATTTGGAGCAATTCAATCGACAAAGCCACCCGATCCTGCTTTCCTTTGTTGGGAGGTATTTGATTACTGATTTAATCTTGTAACTAGTTTTTGATCTGTTCAGATTTTCTACTTCCTCATGACTTACTATTGGTAGGTTATGGGCTTCTAGGAAACTATCCATTTCTTCTAGGTTATCCAATATGCTAGCATATTATTTTTCATAATCTCATAATCCTTATTTCTGTGGTATCAGTTATAATGTTTTCTCTTTATTTTTTTGTTTTAGTTCGCTCTTCTCTTTTTTTCTTAGTGACTATAGCTAAAGGTTTATCAATTTTGTTGAACTTTCAAAGAATCAGCTCTTAATTTTGTTGATTTTTTTCTATTATTTTTGTATTCTCCATTGCATTTATCTCCACTGTAGTCTTTATTATTTCCTTCCTTCTGCTAACTTTGGGTTTGATTTGCTCTTCTTTTTATGGCTCCCTAAATTGTAAATTCAGGTTGTTGATTTGAGATTTTTTTCTTCCTTATTAACGTATGTGTTTATAGCTATAAACTTCTCTATTGGTATTGCTATTACTGCATCCCATAAATTTGGTGTGTTTTGTTTTCATTTTATTTTTCTTGAGATGTTTTCTAGTTTCCCTTTTGACTCATTGGTTGTTTAAGAATACATTGATTTATTTCCTTATACTCATGGATTTTCCAATTTTCTTTCTGCTATTGATTTCTAGTTTTGTTCCATTGCGATTAGAAAAGACATTTTGTATAATTTTAGTCACTTTAAATGTGCTGAGACTTGTTTTGTGGCCTTGCTTATTTTCTGTCCTAAAGAATCCTCTGTGTATTTGAGAAGCATTTATACTCCACTGTTGTTAAGTGGAGTCATGGGGTTATGTCTGTTAGGTCTAATTGGCCAACAGTGTGGTTCATATCTTCTGTGTCCTTATTTATCTTCTGTCTGGTTTCTCTATCCATTATTGAAAGTAGGGTATTGAAGGGTCCAAGAGTTATGTTGCTGTTTTTCCCTTCAATTCTTTTAAATTTTGCTTCATATATTAGGAGCTCTGTAGCTTGCATGAATATTTTTAATTATTATATATTCTTGGTGAATTGGCTTTCTATTATTATATAATGACCTTCTTTGTCTAACTCTTGGTGACTTACAATTTATTCTGTATATTTACACAGCTAGCCCTGTTCTCTTTTGGTTGCCATTTGCATGGAATTTTTTTTTTCAATACTTTCACTTTCAGCCTATTTGGGTACTTATGTGTGTATTAGCTAAAGTGAATTTCTCATAGACAGCACATGTTTGCATCCTGAGTTTTGTTGTTGTTGTTTTTTGTTTTTATGCACTCAGCTTATTTTTGTCTTTTGATTGGGTACTTTGACCCATATACATCTAAAGTAATTATGATATGGAAGGACTTGCTGTTGCCATTTTGTTTATTGGTTTTTTGGGTCTTGCAGGCTTCTGTCCCTCCTCCTTTCCTCTTACTGTTTTCCTTAGCATTTCATTGCTATCATTTGTAGTGATATTCTTTGACTTCCTTCTTATTTTCTTGTGTGTATATCCTATATATATTTTTTCTTCGTAGTAACCATTGCAATTATATATCTTAAAGTCGTAACATTCTTTTACATCTGATAACAACTTAGCTTTATTGCATGTAAAATATCCGTACACAACTCTACCTCCCCTTTTGTGTTCCTGATGTTACAAATTATATCTTTTTATATTATATACTCATCAGCATAGATTTATAGTTTTTAAGTTATTTTCTTTTTTAATTTCTTTTTTTAAATTTCTTTTTTTTTTTTAAGATTTTATTTATTTACTTGACAGAGAGAGAGATCACAAGTAGCCAGAGAGGCAGGCAGAGAAAAAGGGGGAAGCAGGCTCCTTCATGAGCAGAGAGCCCGATGCGGGGCTCAATCTCAGGATGCTGGGATCATGACCTAAGCCAAAGGCAGAGGCCGAACCCATTGAGCCACCCAGGTGCCCCTTATTTAATTTCTATACAAGAATTAAATGTGAATTTATGCACCAAAGTTACATTAATACAAGTTACTAAATTTGCTCATGTATTTATGTTATAGGAAAAGTTTTTATTTTCATGTGACTTCATGTTGCTGTCTGGTATCCTTTATTTTTTACTTGAAGGACTCTCTTCAGCTTTTTTTTTTTTTTTTTTTTTTTTTTTGACTCCCAGAACAAGTCTAGTTGCAGTGAACTCCCTTAGTTTTAGTTTATCTGGGAAAAATCTTAATTTCTCCTTCAATGTTGAACAATAGTTGGCCGAATGTATTCTTGATGGGCAGTTTTTGTTTTTTTTTTTTTTTTTGTTCAACATTTTGAATATATTATCCCATTCTCTTTTGGCTTGCAACGGTTCTGCTGAGCAATCCAGTGATAATCTTATGGAAGCTCCCTTGGATGTAGTGAGTTGCTTTTCTCTCATTGCTTTTAAGATTCTTTGTCTTTGTCTTTGACTTTTTTTTTTTTTTTGTCTTTGACTTTTGACATTTTGATTATGTGTCTCAAATCTTTGGATTTATTGTGATTGGAATTTTTTTTTTTAAGATTTTATTTGACAGAGAGAGATCACAAGTAGGCAGAGAGGCAGGTAGAGAGAGAGGGAGAAGAAAGCAGGCTCCCTGCTGAGCAGAGAGCCCGATGTGGGGCTCAATCCCAGAACCCTGGGATCATGACCTGAGCCAAAGGCAGAGGCTTTAACCCACTGAGCCACCCAGGCACCCCTGTGATTGGAATTCTTTAAGCTTCTTTAGTTTGTATGCCTATTTCTTTCCTCAGATTTGGGAAATTTCAGCCATCATTTCTTTCAATAAGCTTGCTCTGCCTCCCTTGTCTCTCTTCTCCTTCTGTAACTCCCATATTGCCTGGATATGTCTGATAGTCCCTACACATCCCCGAGGCTCTCTTCACTCTTTTTGCTTTTAGTTCTCTGATTCGATTTCAAACAGCCTCTCTGCAAAGTTTGCCGATTCTTCTGCTTGATCAAGTCTGCTGTTCATTCAACTCCTCTAGTTAGTGTATCGGTTCAGTCATTCAAATTTCAGCTCCAGAACTTCTGTTTGGCCTTTTTATAGTTTCTATTTTTGATACTCTCCCTTAGTTCATTGTTTCCTTGATTTCTTCTAGTTGTCTATCTGTTCTCTTCTAACTCACCAAGCATCTTCATGACAGTTGTTTAAAATTCTTTGTCGGGCAGCTCATAGCTCTGCATTTCTTTAGGGTCATTCTCTAGGGATTTATTCTTTCCTTTGATTGGGCCATGTGTCCCTGTTTCTTCGGCATGCCTTGTCATGCTATTATTTTGAGATGTGGGCATTTCATCACAAAATCACTTCTCCCAGTGTTTACGGACTCGCCTCACGCAGACTCTTACCGATCAGACCAGCCAGAGGCTCTAGGACTTCTGAAATCTCTTCTAAGAATGTGTTTTCTCTGGCTTGTGCTGTGTTTTTCATTGTCTCAAATTGCTTGAGCTGTTGATCCCTCCTCTTCCAGATGCCCATAAGCTCTTGCTGCCTCTGTTATGTGGCTGTAGAACTGCAGCTGTAAAGCGGTACAGTGATCATAACTGTTTTCAACAGTTTCTCAACAAGGCTGCCAGTTCCAACAGTGCTTTGAGTCAGATGACACAGATTTCACCCGTCCAGCCAGAATGTTGGACACACAGTTAATTATTTTGTTTCTATCCTTTTGGGAGGATCCCTCGTGGGAGAGTGTTTCCTCCAACTTGTGCGGCATTAAGTCAGATAGGAGGAGATGTGTGGATGGACATGGAAAATGTTGCAAGTTTTCCTACCCCTTTTGTTGGAATCTCTTTGGCTTGAGCTGTAGCTTCTCAAGTGGATTTTAGAGTTCTTATAAAGGTATTCTGGTCTGCATTTTGTGAAATTGGTGTCTCTGGAGGAAAGGGAGGGTCTAAAGGTTCCTGCTCTACCATCTTGCCAACATTACTCTCCTCGTTTTGGCTGTTTCCAAACAAACCCTGTCAGTGCTCCGGGTTAAGCAAAACAGAAACCAGTCCATGGAGAAGCCCTCAGACAAGCCAGAATGTTGCATGCAAGGTTTACTCTTTTGTTTCTATCCCAAGGGAGGATCCCTTGAACAGGAGGATTCCTCCTGGTTGTGCCACATTAGGCTGGCTGGAAGTGGGGTGCAGATGGGTTAATTTTCCTGACCCTTTTTTTAGAATCCCTTTTTGGTTTTGTGTTGGTCTGGGTGCTGTAGCTAATTAACTGGTCTCTAGAGTTCTTGCAAAGGTAATCCGACCTGAATACTGTTGCTGATTCAGTGTCTGTGGGAGAACAGGGCCGAAAGCTTCTTAATCTGCCATCTTGCAGACCCAGAATTCTTTTTAATGAAAGTGATGCTATTTTTTTTTTTTTTTGGTCTTGTTTTAAAAGGCTTTCCCTACCCTGATTTCAGAAAGATATTCACTTATATTTTCCTTTTAAAGTTTTTATATTTAAATTATTAAGGCATTAGGAGTTGGACTTGCACTGTGGATATGTATTTCAACGTTTTCCATATGTAACCAGTATTTCCCATCCTATTTTGAGCAATCTCTTATTTTTCCCTTGGAAGAGTCAAACAATTTTTGGCCTCCATCAACCTTCTAGATACAATGGGGCTATTCATGGGCTTTCTATTTTCTTCCATTGGTCAATTTGTCTGCTCCTGGGTCCAAACCACATTATCATAATTACTACAACTTTTAAAAAATTGTGAATATCTGGTAATGCAAATACCTCATCCTCATTCTTCTTTGTAAGTGTCTTGGTTATTCTTGGTCTTTTGCTTTTCCAGATATACTCTTTTTTTGCTTTATTTGAAGTTTTTAAAAGCGGAGGTAGAATTGACATATACCATATATACTTTAGAATTAACTTAAACTCTCCAAAAAGCCTGGAGATTTTGATTGATGTTGTATTAGATCTACAGATTAATTTGAGGAAGAAATCATAAGATAAGTTTTCCTATCCACAAGTAGGTTTATATCCATGTCTTTAAAAAGTTTTAAATGTCCTTCAATAAAGTTTATAATTTTCTACACAGAGATCTTAAGAATCTTGGATTTATTTATTTTTTTAAAGATTTTATTTACTTATTTGACAGAGATCACAGGTAGGCAGAGAGGCAGGCAGAGAGAGAGGAAGGGAAGCAGGCTCCCCGCTGAGCAGAGAGACTGATGCGGGGATCCATCCCAGGAGCCTGGGATCATGACCTGAGCCAAAGGCAGAGGCTTTAACCCACTGAGCCACCCAGGCACCCCAAGAATCTTGGATTTATTCTTATGTATAGTTTTTTTTAAGATACTATTTTTAAGTAATCTGTACCCCCAACGTGGGGCTTGAACTCACAACCCTGAGATCGAGTTGTGTACTCAACCGACTCAGCCAGCCAGGTGCTCCGCTTTATAATGTTTTGAATGTCATTTTGCTTTGTTTTGTTTTTGCTCTTGGACACAGTGTCATAAAAATTATGCTTCCAAATTTGTTGATCATGTGTAGAAATGAAATTGACTTGCCCTTCCATCTTGTTTAACTTTTCCGCTTCTTTTAATAATTTGTATGTATCATTTTTTTCAATACGGACAATCATATTTTCTGCAAGTAAATTGTTTACAACTTTTTAATATTCATCCCTTTGATTTCTTAATTTTTGCTTTGTCTTATTACATTCCCTTCTGCACACTCTTTTACTCCTTAATAATTCCTTGGTGAAACTCCAACTGTGGTTAAACACAACTCTGTCTTTTCCAGCAGGTATGGACCCCCACAACTGAACACAGAGAACAACATTCAATCGCGCTGAATTGGTTGCATGTGGACTTCATAAGCATAAAGCATACGCAATCACACCTGCTTCTCTCAGTCAACACACTCTCCCATCCCCCGGGCAACTATTTCACTCTGTTCTCTTTTTCCAAACCCCTGACACTCCTCCATCCTCATTTTCAGATAATAATTTTGATTTTTGCTGAGAAAATAAAAGATAAACTCCCACACCCTTCCACTACCACATATACCCACTTATCAACTTTGTAACCCCCAAATTCTCCCTTCTTCCTGTTATTATAGAAGCTCTGAAGACCAACCTGTCTTCTAGTTCATAGATGGCATCTCTTCTCACCTACTTAGAAATGTCACTCCAGGAATTCTTCCTCTCACTCTCTCTCTCTCTCACCTGCACCATCAGTTTTTCTCTCTACTGAATAATTCCCATCAGCACAACCTAATTCGTTCTGTCTCTCAATCTTCTCTTAACCTCCCTTTCTCCTGCTACCATTACTGCATTTCACTGCTCTACTGCTCACCAAAACTTTGCAGAAGGTTTTGTTTCTACCCACGTCACTAATTCCTCGTCCTTCATTCTCTCTTCATTGAGCTTTCTAAACCTCCCCGATCATCCGAGGGACTCTGTTCTTTGATGTACAACAACTCAGCATAGAATAAGGGAATGATTTACGCCTACACTAGAGCATGAAATCTCGTGTGTACGCACCTGATTACCATAAGCATACAGAAAATGGCTTCGTGGATGGAATACCATTCCAACAGGAGAAGAGAATGATGAAGGAAATACGAATTGTGGAAATTTTGTTCTTAATCCTGGTTTGTTATTTCTCAGGATGCTAACACAAGCATTCGTGCTTTTCTAGAAGTAGAAAAACAGAAAAGTAGAAGAATATTACCATTAGTATTACTAGACTATGTTACAATTCTTTTGTGCTTTCTGCTACTTGGATTTTGATTAAGATAGGGACACATCCATTAACACAGCATAGAACTGAAAGGATTAGCAACCATCCATATGTCTTTGTTCAGCCTCCCCCTGCCTTATGTGTCCATTTTATAGATGTTGAACATAAAGTTCAGGACACTAAATAATTTATCTAAGCTTCTATAATATATGACATGAGAAGGTTTTATTATAGAACCGTTGCTGAACTCCAAAGACAGATTCCAATGCCCATGCTTATAACTGTGATGGCAAAGTACCCTTTAAAAATGTGGATGTCTGGACTACATTCCAATTCTATTGGATTGTGATGTTGTAGGGGGTCAGAATATGTACCCAAGATATGCCACTATGGTAAAGAGATTATTATAAATTGAAGACACTTAAGATTCAACAGATGTGAAAAAAAAAAAAAGCTTTCCCTTCTCTGACTAAAAGCAGGAACTCACAAAAAATAAGCTACCATTAATTCTTCAGAATAGATACACTCTCAGAGGGAGAATGCAAATAAAACTTACCCCAAATTACTCTTCCTGGGGAGTTTTATGGCTCTGAGGGAGATGGGAAAACTACTCAAAACTGTATGAACAAACATCACAAACTTTCTTATCTCCTATTTGTTCCCCCTGTTAATCCATTATTTTTTCACTTGTTTTCCCTTAAGTGCCTTTCTCACCTGTCCCCTTAAACTATTAAGATGATATATAGCCCCCAAATTTTAACCACCTTTTCAAGCTTCTCCTCAATGATTTTCATCTATGTGTACATACACTGCACACATGAATCATTTTCTCTTCTCCCGTTAATCTGTCTTTTATCAGTTTAGTTTGCAGGGTCCCAATCACTGAACAGAAGAAGGTAGAGGAAAATTATTTTTTTTCTCCCCTAAAATTATAAGTCTAAGTCTTGTTCCATTTTTTTGTTCGTTGAAACTATCTTATGGAACCTCAACTTTATGTAAACCAAGCTCAGCTTATATGCTCCTGGAGACAAGCAAAGAAGAGTCACTATGCAAAGAGCACCCAATTTCCACGTCCACCAAACTGAATGACCAGCAGAGGCAAGAAATCCCTAGAGTGCCTTCAACTATATTATTAATGATAAATAATTTTGCTGTAGCTAATTTTATCAACTTGTACTGCCACAAATAAAAAGACCTTAGAAATCAATGTTTGCTAAGATAAATTTTCATTGTTGTAGCATCAAGAGTGATCACCTAATGACCTACCTGGCTGGAGAAGAGGTAGATCCCAGCACTATGCTCTTGGTCAACAAGAAATGTTAACACAGTTGAAGGTAAGGATTTCATTCCTTTCAAAATATGAGGTAAGCAAGGTAACCACTCATTAAATGGTTCGTTGGCATAAAAACAAGAGTTTGACTACAAAAAGAGAAAGGAAAGGTTAACGCCATTTTTAAAATGTAAGTTCTAATCTGTGTAATCTTAAGCAAACAAACCAGCAAACTACTGTGTTGTCCTGACTGACCACAAATACTAGTGATAATTCTTTGATGTCTCTGCTTCTCTTCTGGGGATGGGAGTCCAGAAAACACCGCAAAGCATCTCTTCTCGGCCTGGGTTGTTTTTCTAGAACTACAGTGTAGGTCCAGATTTAACATCACTAGGTAATTGCCATTAAACCCAAGTAGAGGCATAACTGGGTGCAAAGAGGGATGAAGTTTTTCAGCCTGAAGAAATACCATCTTTTAGATGAATAATAATCCATGAAACAATTCAAGAAATAAAATTTCTTAACTTTTAAAATATTTAATACCAGGGGTGCCTGGGTGGCTCAGTTGGTTTAGAGTCTGCCTTTGGCTCAGGTCATGATCCAGCAGTCCTGGGATGGAGCCGTGTGTACGGCTTCTCCCTCTCCCTCTACCCCTGCCCCCAATTGTGCATGCTTTCTTGTGCTCTCTCTCTCAGGTAAAAATCTTTTTTTAAAAAAGTAAAACTAATAAAATATTTAATACCATACCTCACTTAGAGTTCTGTTTCTTTCAAAGGTGATAGTAACATAATCAACTATAAAATAGAAAGGTGCAGAAATTACAAGCAGTATCTATATTTCTAAATGTGTCATTAATTAAATATATGCATATACGGTTTTCTTACACTTATAACCGAGCATGTCTATTGTCTCAGATTTAATCTTTCCCCTCAGTTTTAGGCCATTGTCTTATACAAAGCAAGCCTACCTTTCTACTTTATCCTATTTTTATTTATATTATTTTATTTAGTCTTTATATGCCATCATGTTGAAAAAAAAGTCTCATTTTACCTTCAAAGTGTTCTCTGTTAGCAAAACATCTTTCATTATACCACAATTTTCCTTTGATATAGTCAACCTACATGAATAAATGAAGAAATAAAAATGTCATTTAGGGAATAGGTAGACTTAAGATATAAAATAGAAAAACTTAATAAAAAATTCTAAACTGTCATAGTTTAGGAATGGAAGGCAAATAAAAGGAGAAAAATTGTATGCCAACAAAAGAAAAGGGGGGAGAGTGAGGGCAAGGGACAAGAACATGCATTTTGAACAACACATGTAAAAGGAATAAAAAGAAAAGAAAACTTCACGTGAATTGGCCTCTGTTAGTGAGAGACGCTGGGGTCAGTCAGTATAAGACTATTATTCTGGAGCTATCAGAAACTGTCAGACAGTTATCATGGTCATGATGGGCCACAAGTTTATAGATTGTATACTGGATATGAATTACGTGTGAGGGTTTAAAGATGGCTTTGTTATAGGAAGATTCTCATGTTCAAAGTATTGTTGAGACAAAAGGAAGACCTTGCATTTTTACAGACCAGCAAGAAAGTCTTTATAATCTGTGCATTAAAAGTCTTTTAAATAGATGTCCTAAAATAGATTGTGCACAACTCTGTGATTGTACCAGAGGTCTGAATCGCACACTTTAAATGGGTGAATTTTATGTTATATGTGTATAATTATATGTTATAATCCATAAAACTGCCAAACAAAAAAAAAAGCACTTCAAAATGGAATGAACAATTTATTTCAATGTGTAGTATCTTCAAGCTAAGCTGTTACATCAAATGTAATCTAAATCTTCAGGTTTGTAGGATATCAGTTATAATATCTAGGCAATTGATCTAGAATTTTTATTGGGACTTGATTTATTCCTTTTCTTTCTCTTTAGAGTCCTTGCTTTTTTTTTTTTCATACTTGGAAGCAAACTGGTAAAATTCCAGTGAACATCCTTGGGGATAATTTCATCCGACCAAGTTGGGCTCATTCCAAGGAAGAACTCAGGATGCAGAGATTGGTCAGGAATGAACACGTGATCCAAGTCAGGTTAAATGAGTGGGCCCAGACCTCCCGGGGCTCTCTGTAAAGACATAACTCATTCTTATTGGGGCCATTAACCTGACTAGATCAAAACCTGGTGCCTATTCCTACTAATAACTGGAGAAAAATGAGTGAGGATGAAGCTATTCTAGGAAAACAGACCCAAACGTGGAGAAGACAGAGTCCTACAGAGTCCTACAGACATCTGTTAGGCACTCAGTCCAGTCATGTCTGGAAGCTGGATCCATCCCCACCTTGAATTTCCTACTTACATGAGCTAATAGCTTCCCCTTTGCTAAAATCAATTTTAGTTTGGTTTTTGTCATTTGCCTTCAGAAGGTCCTGACTAGCCGTGTAGGGGTGAGGATCCAACTGTTTTTCTAAGTTTGTATCACAAATCATGTGAAGGTTGTTCTTACATTGTGACTTAATTGCTTCACCTGACAGGTGGGTATTATTATGCCCATTTTAAAATGAAGCAATTGAGGTCCAGAGGGTGCTAGGGCTGGTTCAAAGTTCATGGTGACGTGGCTAATAAGCCAGTGCAAGATGTAGCTCCCATCTGTCTCCATTTACTCTTGCACTGATTCCACAAATATTTACTGAGACCCCCCTATCTGCAAGCTGGCATGGGACCTTATGTGTATATGTGGCAGATGAGACTGGCCTTGACATGATACCTCATGTGTCGTGAGGCTGGTCAATGGGCCACTCAGAGGAGGGTGGTGAATGAAAGGAATTAGTGTTGAGAGATTTGAAGACTGCACAGATGGGACACTCTGGGGGTCAGGGAGGGATTCTGAAGCATGAGGAGAAATTCTCCAAGTGAAATTGAAAGGAGGAGGGAGGGCCTGCTGAGAAGATAAGACATCTTCTGTGATTGAGTTGAGGTGCTGGAAGGGTTGGCTCATCTCACAGAAGGCAAGTGTTTACTATGGCTGGCAGGAGAGCTGTCTGCTCTGTCCTGTAAGAGCAGACAGGACAAGGCTGAAGAAGGTAAGGAAGGCTCTGACTGGGAAGGCTTTTGTACGTCTCACAGAGTTTGAGTTTTATCCTTAAAAAACTGACCTGAAGTCCCTGCTGGTCCACAGAACAGACTGGGGAGGCTAACAGATTTCACGTTGTGACAAGTTCCCAGTTTAGGGCCTTTGTACTTGTTATTACTTCTTTCTGGATGTGTTTTGTTAAAACCATTCCTAGAGGTCATTTGAGCTTCTGTTTAAAGCTCAGCTCCTTGGAAGGCCTGCTAGAATCACCCTGTTTAAAATACTGTATTATCTCTGCTTCGGGCCCTATTGCTCTTCCCTGCTTTTTTTTTTTTTATTTATCTATTTATTTAGTTATTCTTGAAGTACAGTTGACATACAGTTTTATACTTGTTTTAGGTGTACAACACAGTGATTTGACAATTCTTTACATTCCTCAATATTCACCATGGTAAGTGTGTCACCATCAATCACTATACAAAGTTATTACAATATTATTGACCATATTTCCTATGGTATACTTTTCATCTCTGTGGGTCATTTATGTATAACTGAGCATTTGTACCTCTTTTTTTAATTTTAAATTTTTAATTTTTTATAAACATATAATATATTTTTATCCCCAGGGGTACAGGTCTGTGAATCACCAGGTTTATACACTTCACAGCACTCACCATAGCACATACCCTCCCCAATGTCCATAACCCCACCCCTCTTCTCCCAACCCCCCTCCCCCCAGCAACCCTCAGTTTGTTTTGTGAGATTAAGAGTCACTTATGGTTTGTCTCCCTCCCAATCCCATCTTGTTTCATTGATTCTTCTCCTACCCACTTAAGCCCCCATGTTGCATCACCACTTCCTCATATCAGGGAGATCATATGATAGTTGTCTTTCTCTGCTTGACTTATTTCGCTGAGCATGATACACTCTAGTTCCATCCACGTTGTCGCAAATGGCAAGATTTCATTTCTTTTGATGGCTGCATAGTATTCCATTGTGTATATATACCATATCTTCTTTATCCATTCATCTGTTGATGGACATCTAGGTTCTTTCCATAGTTTGGCTATTGTGGACATTGCTGCTATAAACATTCGGGTGCACGTGCCCCTCTTCCCTGCTTTCATGTGGACAAGCCCGAATTACAATCTGCAGTCACATTATGAATTTACTTATGACCCTGTCTGAAGTCCACCTCCTTCAACAGAGCAGTAGGCTTCAGGAGACTAGGGGACTTCACCTGTCTCATTCCACAGATAGAATTCCCCTTGTCTACACAAATGTGGCATACAGCAAGTCCTCAGCTACTATTTGTTGAATGAAGGAGTAAGTGAATTAACAAATCATCAAGTATGAGCTCCTTCAACTACCTGCCCAAATAGCCACATATATCCCATTCCTTCCATCTTTCCTTCGATTATTATAAAAAAGGTCTTACCTAAAGGTAAATCTCTATACTTTTCAGGAGAAGTTACTTGTTCCCTTTCCTCCCCTGCCACACTACTTTGCTACTTTCAGAATGCATGTTTTCCTCCCCTCTCATCACTAACAAAATCCCCTGAGTTTTGCTGAAATATTTTAGCTCGAGAAGATTTATTATAATATCCTTGCAAATAGTAAAAACCTCTCTGAAGGACAATTTGCATAAGTACTTATTCCTTGTGTAAGTATTTACTAACTGATCTGACGGTCTAAGTTCCAGAAATGTATTGTACCCATGTACTTGGACATGTACATGTACTTGGACTACAAACCTACCACATAGAAAATTGTTAATGGCAACATTGTTTGTCATAGCAAAAGATGAGGAAACTACCCAAGCATCCATCAGTATGGTACAGGTTAAGTCAACTCTGGGAAGTCCACAAAATGGAATACTCAGAGCTATAAAGAAGGAAGGGAGGAAAGGGCCATTCTTCATTTGCTAATATGGAATACTTCCCCTGATATGTTGCTAAGTGAAAGCAACAGGTAAGTATATATTTAGAATATAGTATAAAAAAAGAGGACAATTTATATTCATAATTATTTGAATTTACATTTAAAAATTACTAAAAAGATAAAAGATGGTGGGGATGGGGAGAAGCAGGGTGAATACAGACAAAGGAGCAAGTGAGACTTCTCAATGTGGAGCTTTATATAACCCTTTTGGTTTTTAACTATGGGGAATGTAATGCTATTTGAAAATAATAATTTTTAGACGTTGAAAATTCTAATTTCCCTTGCAATATGTTCTCTCTGTTTCAAGATCTTTGTCTAGCACTTCACTTTAATCCACATAGACCGGAAACGTATATTAGATACAATGAGAAAAACCATTGCCCACCAATGTTTTCTTGTTTCTTTTTTGCCCCAATGTCTGTGCTCATTGTTTTATTTTGCTAAAGTTCTTTCCTTAGCTGGGATAACTGGGTGATGTATTCTCCAAATTCTTTCTCAATCTGAAAGATGAGTGAATAATCTCTTGACTGGTAATAGGATTTTTGGACTTTGGTCCTTTTGTCTTGATAGTCTGTAGATGTGGGTTTTACTATTTTCCAGCTTCTACTGTTGTATTAATCTAATACCAGTGACGTAGATTTGCTTTTGTTCTTTCTGTTTGGAAACTTGTACTATTTTCCCCTTCAACTTCAAATTCAGATGCATACATGTTTTTCAATTCTTCCAGGATTTAGTGGGCATTTTCAATAGATAGCCTTGGATCTTTTTAAATTTCAGTGTAATCTTCTATTATTTGTGTTAATATTGCCTGTCTTCTATCCATTCCTTTTTTACTCCTTCCAAAAATTCTCTCATCTCTTAGACCTGGATTATCCTTAAAGACTTATCTTTGCCCCAGTGATTTTTACTCATCATCCCTAGATGGTCTGGGAAGTTTTTTCCTCTTCATCTTCTATGCCACTTTTTTGCATCTAAACAGTGGCTCTTCTATCATTCAATTTATTCCATTTTTAGTTGCAATTTGTGGTATTTAGTCCCAGAAAGTATTTTTATGTGGCACTTGAAACCGTAAGCTAATAAATGTCAGAGGTCTTTTTTTCTTGCTACTATCTCAGTGCTACTATCTCAATACGATCTCAGGAACCAGTAAAAGGTGTTCATTGGCTCATTGTTAAAGGAGTGGATTAAGTTCTGTCTTTCTTGTTCAGTTGTTGTCTGTTGTCTTCTCCATCAGCAACACTGTATGTTCTGATTCTAAAGATCTTGTGTTCTCAGAATGCTAGGCTGGCTTAGATGTATTTTCAAGGGAATGCTCAGGTCTGGTTTGGAGAGCACCTCAGAATATGGTGATATTGGAGTGACAGAAGGCCAAGAGGTCTCTCTACCTCTGGGCTGCCATCCCTCCCTCACCTCAGATCCAGAAAGAGGCTTCCTCCTTTTGGTCTCCTCCAACTTGCTTACCTCCGATTCAGGGAGATTATACCCTTCCCACTGGGCTTCTCTCCAGAAGACCAGCCACTCTCTCAAGGTTGACAGAAACCTTTTCTGGGGGGAGGGGGTTCCCAGAGCTCTGCAAGTCAAGCTCTCTCCAGGAGCCACACCTTGTAGTCCTTCACCTGCATGTCTTTGTGGCCAAAAGTCTTGTTCTCACATGACCCATTAGAGGAAAGACATGCCAGGTTTCCTCACTGGAGTTCCTCAAAGCTTGGGCTTTGAGTGAGTCCAGCTGTCCCAGCATCCCCAGCACCCTTGACTTAACAGGCAGGAGGACAGGAAATGGAAGTTAGTGGGAGCTGAAGGGTAAGGAACAAAGCTGAGGTGATAGTCTCCTTTGTTTCCTTATCATTTTTTGTGTGATTTAGTTTTAGCCAATATGTTTGGATTGTTTTCTAACATTTTACTTTATAGTTGGTTTTCCATTCTTTTATCTTTGCATCTGTTTTCCTCCTTTCTTGTTTTTTTATGGGAATCAAAATTTTATGGATTATTCTTTAATCCTTTTTTCCTTCCTCTGGTGGGTTGGAAGCTTTAGGTTATATGTCTTTTTCTTTTATGGTACCTATCCTTTAAACTCATTTGTGTGGAACTATACATTTTTCTATCAAATTCCAAAATTATTCTCCATATTGATTCTCCTATAAAACAAGGATCTTAAAATGGGTTGGTGACTCACTGAAAACTATCTCCAGTCCTTGTATTATCTGGAGTTTTGGTTCGGCCCAAGTACAAAACACAAAATTTGTAACTGTTACTTTTTATACCAATTCCATTCTTTGAACAAATATTGTGCCAGGCACCACGTTAGACACAGATCCCAGAGAGGAGATCATGGCCCCGGTGCCTGCCTCTGTTCGGGTTGAGAGCTCACATTCTAGCTCTGTCACTATCTCTGGCACCCCATTTCTTCATGAGGGTCTCTTGGTGTTAAACTTTCCTAATGTCTTATCTGTACAAATTTCCTTTCTTCACCCTCATTTTTGAATGATAGAGTTGAGCTAGGTTTGGGGTCCTATTTTGACAGGTGCTTCCCCTTGTTCTTTCTAAGGTACATCAGTTTTGACTGCTCTCCCTGGTTCTCTGCTTCACATTTCCTCCAGTTAGTATGGCAAGAAGTTAATCCCATTTGCGTCCTAAGACAGAAGTGCTCCTTCCTTCTAGATGGTTTGAGTAAGCGTGTGTGTGCCCACCTGGGTGTGTGCCCATAGGCCCATATGAGGATGGAAGGGGGAAGGGACACAGCAAAAGTCTACGAATAATCATGATTTTGTAGTGGTTTCCAAACTGAAGCATGCTTATGTGTTGATGGGAATGACTTTGTTGAAATACAAAACTTAACTTTGGAATAGAGAGGAAAGAAGAAATAGAAAAAAAAAAAACAACTGATGGAACCCTAACCCCACACCCCAAGGCCAGAAGCAGAGCTGTGGCTAGCCTTTCTCCAGGTAGGCAGAGGCCCATATGGGGGTAGATGGATTGGGGAGAAAAGTGTTAGCCAAATCTCAGCCCTGACTTTCTTTCCAGCTGGGCACTATTGTGCAGAATACACCTCAACCACTCCCTGAGTCCTGGACAGAACATACAAAGAAAAGGTGGGGGAGACCTCTGAATAGGGAGAGGCACTTCTTCCTTCAAAACAGAAGGGGAGATCATTGCTTAACATTTGCTGGAAACGTGTTCAAGTTCAAACTGTAAATAAGATCATAGTAACAGGAACGATCTATTTTGTGGGTTCTTGTCTTGCCCCTCATCTCTCAGGTCATGGAGGAAATACCTAGCTTCTCACCAACCCTTGGGAATTAAAGCTTCTTACCCTTTCGAAACCACAAAAGTCTGCTCTGGAAAACTATAAGAAAAAAAAAAAGCACTTCAGTTTTTGCTTGCATATCAGAAGGCAAAACAAAGCACAGCAATTTGAGTTATACTAAAGGGAAATGATGCTTTCTGTATCCTAGCAGTTACAAGCATCACACACTAAAACCAGCTTCTAACCCAGTTTAAATAATATGCTGGAGATGTCATCTTTGGTCTTTGCTTTGTTTCACCATTGTATTAATTTATTTGTGCTTGAACTTAATTTCAGAAAGGATCCCAGACTCTTTTAAAAATCATGTAATGAGAGGCACTTGGGTGGCTGTCTGTTGAGCCTCTGACTCTTGGTTTCAACTCAGGTCATGACCTCAGGGTTGTGGGATCGAGCCCTTTGTCAGGCTCCCTGGGGAGTCTGCTTTAGGTTCTCTCTCTCTCCCTTAATCCCTCCCCCTTCTCTTTCTAAAATAAATAAATCCTATTAAAAAAAGAATTTCATGGTATGCATAGTATATATCTTCACCAAAATGCAGTCCCCTTTTTTCAAACCCCAAATTAACTTTTTTTTTTAAAAAAAAAGATTTTATTTATTTATATGACAGAGATCACAAGTAGGCAGAGAGGCAGGCAGAGAGAGAGAGTGGAGGAAGCAGGCTCCCTGCTGAGCAGAGAGCCGGATGCGGGGATTGATCCCAGGACACAGAGATCATGTTGAGATGAAGGCAGAGGCTTTAACCCACTGAGCCACTCAGGTGCCCCCAAAATTAACTTTATAATTTATGTTAATTTGTAATATTATATTTAGCTTTGTAAGTTACCATAAAGTATTTGGGGAACATATATAACTATAAAATAGATATAATATCTTCTACATGTACCTATTTAAAACTTACTATAAATTTGTATAGCAATAAAACTAGCACCATTTTCAAAGGATATATTCAATACACTAGAAGGCAAAGGAAAAAGTCACTTCCATTTTTTACATAGAAAAAGCATTTAAATTCTAAGATACACCACACAGAGCTCAAGTATCAAGAATCTCCACTTTTTGTTACAGAAGATATGTAAACACAATTCACATACCGGTAAGACAGAGGATGATGGATAACGGAGATCTCCACTTACAAAACAACCCAGAGAGGTGAGGATAACTAAAAAGTGATTTGTTAAAACCATATCCACCACTGAAAGTTCTCTGTGTTCTAAGGGAAGAAATCATACCAGGGGTTAAAAAGGAAGGAAAAGGTGAGCTCCCCAGCAAAGCAAAGACATTTCACCAATATTGATCAAGTGTGACATACATGGGATAGGTGAAGAAGGTACAGTTAGAGGAATTACCTTCTCCAATTTGGGAATAGATCGTATCTGTCAAGTTAAACCACAAGATATCGTCGTAATCCCAAAACCCGGAAGAACTGAGGCCTATGTAAATGCCTAACATGAGAAGAAAGGAAGGTTAACTCTAGACAACTTTACAAAGCAAGTAACCCACTCCCATGGTGCTCCATCATCTGGGGCCAGGGTCCTCATCTGTCCCAACTTCCAAACAATTCTCTGCCCCACTTCAACTCCCCTCCCCTCAATTGCGATCTCATTTCCCAAGCAATGGAAAGATGAAGTGACT
This sequence comes from Neogale vison, assembly GCF_020171115.1. Lineage (NCBI taxonomy): Eukaryota > Metazoa > Chordata > Mammalia > Carnivora > Mustelidae > Neogale > Neogale vison. The sequence goes on from NC_058103.1 coordinate 30,179,558, forward strand.
TCAGGTTGACATAGAAGTTTAGCCAACCATCTGAATTAAATTTTAAGGCTTGTGTTTTATATTGAAGGGGATCCGAATATGCCACCCCAAATATGCCACTCTGGCTTAAGGATTACTTGGAGCTGAAGGCAAATGAGAATCAACAGACTCAAGAAGCATTCTCCAGGGGCGCCTGGGTGGCTCAGTGGAGTAAAGCCTTCGCTTTCGGCTGGGGTCATGATCCCAGGGTCCTGGGATCGAGCCCCACATCGGGCTCTCTGCTCAGCAGGGAGTCTGCTTCCTCCTCTCTCTGGCTGCCTCTCTGCCTACTTGTGATCTCTGTCTGTCACATAAATAGATAAAATCCTTAAAAAAAAAAAAAAAAGCATTCTCCACCATCTCCTTACCTGCCTAAAAGCAGAGCATAATTTTCCCTTTGGGAAACGTGCTTCCCCACCCCTGTACCAGGAAGAGCAGAGTACTCTTATCACCAGAGATGGGAGGGGCGTCAGCACTGAGACAAGTCTGCATAAACAGATTTTACTAGAATAGCTCTTCTCATTATTCTGCCCATATATTTCCTAGTCACTTCCCCATAATTTATCATCCCATGAAGCCCAAACTTCTTTCTTTTCTTAAAATGGTATCTATGCCCCCAAGTTTAACCACTCAATTTTCACTTTTATTCAGTTAACTCCCATGAACATAAATAATAATAAAAATTGTGTGCTTTTTTCCCCCTGCTAATCTGCCTTTGTTAATTTAATTCACAGACCTCATTCACATAACATGAGAGGTTTTTTTTTTTTCTTTTCTGATGGTACTTTTGTAAGCATAAACACATTCCTATTTTGGAAATACAATCTTACTTAATACTTTAAAAACTCCAAGAAGAAATTTAAAATTCCAAGAGGAAGAAACTATCTTTGACTTACTTTAATATTTATGATTTAAAAAACAGAAAAAATATTTGCTAATGCCTCATGAGAACCTTGTAAAAGAAGATGGAACCCACTGCACATACCTTGATCTCGCCTTTCTTTGGCCATGGGTAGGAGTGTTGAGAGTCTTTCATTTTAAATATAGAATATTAACCTGAAGTCTAGTCAATTGGCATTAACTATTGAGGGCAGTGGGGGAGCCTACAAACAGTTGATAATCTAATACATATCTTCTGTTTCCCAAAGATGAATGTAGGGGCACTCATATCTTGAAGTGTGTATTTTCACTCTCAGCTGTTTTCCGTGTAGACAAAGACATAGCTGGAAGTGTTATCATTTACTTTTTCCAGGAAGAGGAAAACTAATGACAAAAGCATTGTCTTTCTAAGCACTAAGTCTCATTCCACAGAACACTGTCCTATAGTCTAAGTAGGAATGACTACTGGTGTCCTCTATGATATCACAGGACCAGACCCCTGCAAAGTTTAGAAATATTTAATAGAGAAGTAAGTAGTGCAATAAATGCCTTATCTTGATTAATACTGTTAGACTCAAGTTATAAGCCACTCTGTATAACGAGTGACCACCAGGATTATAGAAGCTGATGTAGACCATTGTGAAGAGTTTGGATTTTATTCTAATGGCCAAAGGGAAGCCACTGGGTGTTAGATGCAGGGAAGTGACATGATTTGGTTTACCCTTAAGGAGATCACCCTAGTGGCTGTATGGAAGGTGGGTTATGCAGTGGCAAGAATAGAAATAGGGAGACCATTTAAGAAGTTATGAATTAGGCTCGTGGAAAACCCATATTGATTTAAGATTTCAACAGAGGGGAGAAGTGGTCATGCTGGGGATACACACTGGGTACAGCACCATCCTGGAATGTTGTGAAAGGAAGAGTGGGAATGGGTTCTAGATTTCAGTTTTGAATAAGTGGATATAACTGGGATAAGGAATACTGGAGAGGAACAGACTTCCGAGGAAGATGAATCAAGAGTTTTGTATTGGACTTTCTGTATTTGAGATGCTCATTATACATCAAGAGGAAACGTAAAATAGATAACTGAATAGAGGAGTTCTGTCTCCGAGGAGCAGTTAGCACCAGAAAGAGAGATTTGGGAATCATGGACATGGAGATGGCATTTCTACCGAAGGACTGAGTTAAGTTTCTCAGAGAGAGGCGTAATTCCATAAGGAAGGAGGGTCCAGGAAAAGTCCTGAGTTCAACAACACTTGGAGGGGGGGCACACCAACCAGAAGCCCATCTAGAAAACTAAGGAGTGACTCGTGTGGTGGAATAAAATCAAAGGTGGTATCGAGAAAACCAAGAGAACGTATTTTGAGGAGACAGTGGTCAATTGTAAGAACTGCTGCTGGGAAAGAAAGTAGAATCAAGAATGAGAACTGACTGCTGGCAGTGCCTGGGGCGGGGGGCAGAGTCTGTTAAGTGTCAGGACTCTTGATTTTGGTTCAGGTCTTAATTTCAGGGTGATGAGATCAACCCCTGTGGGCAGGTTCCGCCCAGTGAGGAGTTGGCTTCCTCCTCCTCCCTCTTTCTCTGCCCCTCCCCCAGCTCGCAGGTGCGCTCTGTCTCTCTGTCTCTCTCTCAAATAAATAAATAAATCTTAAAAAAAAAAAGAATTCACTGCTGGAACTGACCGTATGGAGATCACGGGTGATCCTGGGAAGGAACATTTCAGAAGAACAGCGAGAAACAAACACTGATCTGTACTGGGATGAAGACAAAGTGGGGAGGTGGGAAATGGGGCGCCATCTACAAAAAGTTCTTTGCACAAATTTTGCTTTGAAGGAGAACAGAGAGATGCTTAGGATGGGAGATGTTAGGGTTTATTTGTATGCTAATGGACCCAGTCCAGGAGGGAGGGAGAGCAGGTGATGCAGAGGAAAAGGTGACATTTGCCACATAGATGTGAGTGCTTCAGATGGCTGCAGGGAGTGGGTCCAGGAGAACAGGGTGGGCGTGACTCTGACAGCGGCAGACACGGCAGACACTTCTCGTGAGGCAATGGGCGAGAAGGCAAAGTGTGCAAGTATGAATGCAAGTAGAGTGGCAGGTTTGCAGGGGCAACAGTGGATCCAGTTCCTCGGGATCCGTCATGGCTCTCTACATGAACTATGAGATCAAGTCGCGGCTGAGAGCAAAATGGAGAAGAGAAAGCAGAGAGTTGGAGGAGTGGGAAGAGGTGTGAGAGAAGGTCATTTTGCAGAGTTGGAAAATAAATATACCACAGTAAAGAGACAGGACTTCTGGGTGGTGCTGAGTGCCCTCTTGGGATGTGATCGTGAACGGACAGAGAGACCAGTCAGTAGAACATCAGAGTTGGGTCTGCATGGGGACGGAAGACAGGGCAGGGCAGGGGAGTTACAGAAGTGTGGATAAGTGTGGGCTATACAACCTGTGGAACGTAGAGAGAAAGGGTGTTGAGAAGTGGGGAAAGTCTCCGGGAGATCAAAGCAGTGCTGGAGGAGGACTAGGAGAGACGGAATGGGGAGGTCGTGGACAGGGTGAGATGCTCATGGTGGAGATTCTGCACATAACAACATTATTGGAGACAATGAGGTCTAGAACATGGGCATAGAAGACTGGGGAAGATCACTGGAGAAGAGAACAGGAGGCCTTGAAGCTGAGTACTGCACGGGATGGCGAAGTCACTGAAAATAGTGACAAAAATAGCATGGCGAGGGGCACCTGGGTGGCTCAGTGGGTTAAAGCCTCTGCCTTCAGCTCCAGTCATGATCCCAGTGTCCTGGGATCTGAGCCCCTCATTGGGCTTTCTGCTCAGCAGGGAGCCTGCTTCCTCCTCTCTCTCTCTGCCTGCCTCTCTGCCTACTTGTGATCTCTGTCTGTCAAATAAGTAAATAAAAATCTTTAAAAAAAAATAAATAAATAGCATGGCGAGGAGGGCAGGGGTCCAGAGACTGAAGTCATCCATGAGGGAGTGTGAGTAACAGGAAAGGTCAGCACAGGCTGTAGCCAGGAGGAATTGCAGGGAGAGGAAGTCTGAGTTCCAAGGAACTGGAAGTTTTGAAGGGAAGACAGAGCAGATACAGAGAAATAATCCCAAGGAGCAAGTATGATGACATACAGAGGCATGTGAGACGGCATGTTACTAGGACTGGCCAGGTGACCCTCTAGGGCAGCAAACTGAAGGGGCCATTCAGAGAAAAGATGAGCCCTATGGGGGAGATTGCTGCTGACAGCCAACAAATGCCAAGAATGGCTCTGGGTAGATGGGAAGGGACAGAAGTTTGGGTCAAATTAAGCCCAGAACTGTGTGTGGTATAGGAACCATAAGTAACCTAGGAAGCTTAGGTTTCTGGGGGTGACAGACAAAACAGGGATGAGAGACAGGGCAGAAGCACTGAGAGTGTCACAGAGGAGGAAGGTGGATAGCAAGTCCAGAAGGGAACCCACAGGGCTCCCAGAGATCTGTTCCCACAATTAACCTCATGTGGTATGAAGGCTGGGGGCAGGGAGCTGTGGCTGAGTGTGTGGGATGGGGGAGGTGAGTGGGTGGGTGGGGTGGGGCAGGGACAGACCAGGGCCTCACAAAGGAACTGCAAATTTAGGAAGTAGCAGCTCAGATCCCGGGGGAACTTCTTTTTTTTGCTGCAGTAGAGTGGAAGGCAGCTGGGCCGGTGGTGGGGGGGGGGTTGCGGGGGAATTGCTAAAGCTATTTCTTTTCTCCAGAGGCTGAGTGAGACCCCAAGGAGTGAAGGCTGCTCTTTCTCTCCTGTGACTCTCCGTTACGTGACAGAAAGGAACAGGAGAGCTGAGAAGCACTCCTCTCCTGTGGCTCAGGGAAGTAAGGCAGGTTTGGAGAGAGAGAAGGAGGGGTTCCGGCATGGCAGCCACAAAAGTCAGAAAGTCAGAATAGGAGCTGAGTTTCCATCTGGTTGACACAGAGGAGGAAGAGGCGCAATTTCCAACTAAACCAATTTAGCACAAGCAGGCTCGAAAAACTCGAGAACACAAAACCACTAAGCCATTAGGAATTCAGAGACATTTCGGGCAAGGGGGTGTGTCTACCCCTGTATTAAAGCACACTCTTTTAAGTCCTGGTAGGGCAAGTTTTTGTTCTTTAAAATTATGTTATTCCCGGGCGCCTGGGTGGCTCAGTGGGTTAGGCCGCTGCCTTCGGCTCAGGTCATGATCTCAGGGTCCTGGGATCGAGGCCCGCATCGGGCTCTCTGCTCAGCAGGGAGCCTGCTTCCTCCTCTCTCTCTGCCTGCCTCTCTGCCTGCTTGTGATCTCTCTCTGTCAAATAAATAAATAAAATCTTTAAAAAAAAAAAAAAAAAAAGAATTCTTTAAAAAAAAATTATGTTATTTACATTATTTCAATCTCCCATATGTATTTTGGGATTGGCTTATCAATTTCCACACACGCCAAAAAAACTGCTGTAATTTTTCTTGGAATTGTATTGAAACAACGGATAAATCTGGAGAGAATTAACAACTTCACAATAGTAGAAGTTCCTGTTCGTGCACATAAAATATCTTATTTATTTTAGTCTTTTTAAATGACCTTTGTTAAATTTTTATAATTTCTGTCCAACAGGCCTTAAAACTCTTCTGTTTCTTTGTTTACTCCTAGGTATATTTGGGGGTTTGTTACTTTCTGAATGGGATTTTTAAAAATTATAATCTTCAGTCTTTGGTGGAATGGTTTTTACATGTTGTTATTTCATTCCTCAATTTTGTAGTGCCCTGTATTCTGATTGCTTGGCTACTGATTCTTTTGGATTTTTGGATTTTTGCACATATTACAAATGAGTAATGAAATTTTGTTTCTTATCTTTTAGTTCTTTTATTTCCCTTCTCATTTACTGAGCTGGGGACTGAAAGCTCACCAATGACCTAGGAAAAGCAACTACCAATGACCTAGGAAAAACAACTACTAATACATTAGCAGTTGAAATGCATTAAGATGCTATTAAAAGGCGCCTGGTGGCTCAGTCATTAAGCATCTGCCTTCGGCTCAGATCGTGATCCCAGGATCACGGGATGGAGTCCTGCACTGGGATCCCTGCTCAGTGAGGAGCCTGCTTCTCCCTCTGCCTGCTGCTCCCCCTGCTTGAGCTCTCTCTGTCTGTCTCACTCATATGCATAAATAAAATCTTTTTTCAAAAGATGCTATTAAATACTACAGTGTTAACCCAAAAACACATACACAATAAATAAAATAATGTTATGATATGATGCCTTAGAACATGATACCTATTTACACATGGCTGGAATAGCAGATGGATTAGAAAGGCAATGAATAATCCCTGAGAGGAAGTAACGTATTCAGAGGTGGCAGGGGATACGTGAAATTCGGAGAGACACTACAGTCACTATGGACATAGTCAAAAGTCACACCTGCAAGTGGACAAGGGGAAGTGATGAAGAGTAAAGTCGAAGGCACGTTTAGGAAACACTTTTACTCCCTTATGTCTATGCATCTAATTTGCTCTGCCAGTGAAACATCACTGTTACAAAGTATGAGACTCCACACCCAACTTCCAGCAAAGCCCGTGAACTTACCATTATATGTTGTATTCAAAATGAAGCCAAGTAACGCTACATCATTGGCACAAGGACACTTGGCCACTTTGAGATCTACCACATGTGGATAGACTTCGGCGATATCTTTTTTTGTCAGTACAGCCCCAAGATCCCACTGAAGAATAGGTTCTGTAGAAGTCAAATTTAGGTGTTTAAAATGTGGCTGCAGTCTTGGGGTACATTACTGGTATCCTTTCAGAGTTTTTTGTTTTGTTTTGTTTTGTTTTTCCAAGTTTTTATTTATATTCCTGTTAGTTAATACAGAGTGTAATACAGAGTGTAATATTCATTTCAGGTATAGAATATAGTGATTTAACACTCCGTACACCACCCAGTGCTCTTATCACAAGTGCCCTCCTTTAAGGGTTTTAAAAATACTATAAAAGGGCCTGTCACTGTCCCCCCAAATGGGTATATTACCTCACCCTTCATCAGTTAAGAAATAGGTTGATTCTTATTTTCCAGAGTAGAAGGAATGAGGTCTACCTGCCCTTGATGGGGGCCCAGCATGGTCACTACTGCAGAAAAGCATGTGGGAAGGGAGACACTGCTTTGACCATCTTTGGAAAGTACAACTGGGTTCAGGATCTATCCCTAGAAATGGAATTGTGGGATCACAGGACATTTATAATTTAGAGAACAACATCTGCTTCAAAAGCCCACACCACACATTCACTTGTCCTCCCATTCCAATGAAATGGCAACAGATAGAGAATCATCAGAATAAGTCCAGAACCCCAGGAGAGGATGAGGAGAGGTATCATCAGTGACTAAGACACAGAGAAGGACTTCTGGAAGGGACACAGAAGTTGGGCTGGGATTACAATGGAAAATCAGTCAGAGGGGGATGCGTTCTACCCTTCAACCCAGCAATCTATTCTTGGATATGCATGCAAAGGGTTGGAGCTGGATGATGTTAAATTTTAATGATAAAAAAATGGAAGGATTTTTTTTTTTCTTCTGGAAAAATAAAATGAGAAAGGAGAGTTAAAAAGGCAAGCCAGGGCAATTTGATAAAATACTGCTGTCTGAATTTCCAAAATAGTCAAAGCACTTTTGAAAAGAGATATCTAATAATCAATTCTTTAGCTGTTTATATTTCTACAATGTAAATCTTCACCATCTCCCCCAGATCTGCTACAAAATCCCAGAACTTTAAGTGATGTATTTTTCACAGTTGACACAGTGTAACTTAGAATGGAAAGAAATACAATTTATAACCAAACTAATTTACTCTGAAATTCAGAGACATTTGGACTGACTCTCCAGGGCGTAGCATGTCTATGCAGGCAATTAATAACCAGATCTTAGAGGACAGGGAGATTGGACTTTGTATCTGGAGCATGATTGCATTGAATTGAAAACACATTTCCCCAAATGGGCGATTCAGTCAGTTAAGCGTCTGCCTTTGGCTCAGGTCATGGTCCCAGGGTCCTGGGATTGAGCCCCACATGGGGCTCCCTGCTCAGCGGGAAGCCTGCTTCCCCCTCTCCCACTGCCCCTGCTTGTGTTCCCTCTCTCACTGTCATATAATACATAAAATCTTAAAAACAAACAAACAAACAAATACCTTTTTACTTATGTACATGCTCCTCAAAGTCAGATACTGTATTTTAAATGCTTTAGAATGAGGGAATGATTAAAAGTCTTGACTGTCACTGAGAAGTCAAGAAGGGGACAGAAAAGCGACCCCTATGAGAGGGGATGAGTGGCTATAATTAGGAGCAGTTGTTGTGGAGTGGTCTAGGGCATGGATTGGAGATTGGGAAATAGGGCAATACCTTTAAACATCTCTTTTGAGTCAGTAGTGAAGAAAAGAGTTCCCACTATAACTCTAACTTTAACCCTTAATTGCCACTTCTCAATGCTTTCTCCCCCGTGTCAGCATTTCAGGAAATGAGACCATCATCCACTTAATTGCTCAGTAAGAAATCTAGGATTCGTCCTGATGCCTCTGTCTCCATCACCCCCAGTCCACCAGGAAGCCCTACGAGCTCTTCTTCCAAAACGTATTCTGAAGACTCTTAACTCCTCAAAATCTCCACCGCTAACCCCAGCCCACATCCTCTGCATCACCTCCCAAGGGGACCGGTACAACAACTGCTAACCAATCTTTTTTTTTTTTTTTCCCCATTCCTTCCATCCTCCTCCAAGGGTCCGTTCTCTGCACAGCAGCCAAAGTGATCCATTTAGAAAGCATAAATCCAAATTTGTCACTCTCTTGCTTAAAACACTTGAACAGTTTTTCATTATAATTAAAATCAAGCCCACACTTCTTACCATGCTCCCTGCCAGCTTCTCCAAACTTACTCTAGGCCACTCTGTCTACCATTTACTATGTTTCTACATTACCAGCCTTCTTTCAGTTGCTCAAACAAATGAATCTCATTTCTGCATCTGGAACCTTTAACAACTTGCGAAACTCTTTGCTACCGCCATACCTCCATTCTTTCTAAATAAGTGTACACCAAAATTTAAATGCAGTATATAATATTCTGGGTACATTTCAATATATAAATGACTCACACTTCAAATTTTTTTTAAAAAACTGAATTATAAATTGTTACTTTAGTCCTTAAATGTAGCTAGCGCAGGACTTCAAAATAGCAGCCTCAAAAAGCTTGCAATTGCTATTGAATAAATGACTACTTTTTCAAAATTTGGACACTATGACAAAATAATAAAGTAAAACGTTTTGTCATTTTTGTTGCAGATATTTTAATTTTGGTTAAAGAAGTAAAACACTGTAGATAGGACTGAAGATATCTCTGTCCCCTTCATGGCCCCATTCCCAAATCTCCCCAAATGCAACCATCATGACATGGCTGCAGCTATTTCGAATCCACATTTTTATATTTTTACTACAATATTTCTGTACCCATCAATAGTATAAAGCACTGCTTTATGTGTTTTCTGAATTTTAAGTAAATGTTCTTCTATTCTGAAACTTGACTTTTCTGTCAATGCTTTGATTTCTGTTCTTGATGATATATGTGGTCTATTTCCTTCGTTTTAACAGAATACACTACAGGCATTTGTCTTTCCCCTACTGATGGACATTTCTGCTGCTTCTCCTTTCTCCTACTACAAATAATCCTGCAAAAATAGATGCACAGGTGTCTCTTGGCACACAGGCAGCCTTTTCTCTAAAGCAGTTCTTAATCCTCTGTACATCAGAATCACCTGTGGGGATATTTTTCCCTTTTTAATGACAGATTCCTAGCTCTGCTTGTAGAGGTCTGATTTTAATTGGCACATGGTTGGGTGGAGACATTATTACTTTTCTTAAAGCTACCCAGGAAATTCTTTCCATAAAATGTAATATTTCTTTATCTTTACTCTGCATGCTACACAGCATCGAATCGAAGTGGGAGTAAAAGAGTAAAAGTAAAAAGGACCTGAAACTTACATTACGCCATATGTTAACTAACTGGAATTTAAAGAAAAACTTTTCTTAAAAATGAAGGTGAGGAGAGTAAAGAAAAATGCAAAGTCCAGGAAAGAGGACTTAAAAAATTTTTATATTACAGTGCTACAGACGATCCAAAAGTTGGACTATAAACCAGACAATTGGAAAAGAGAGGTCTAGACAGTCATATCACTCAGTATTCATAACTTTAAAACAACCAATTTTTCATGGAAAAAATGTAAATGTTCTAACAAAGAATGAGCAAGAATTTTTGCTGATAGTCATTATAAAGGAAACTGTAATCCAATGAACAGTAACTTTTATAATATTTTCTAAATCAATATTATAAATATTTTATATTTCTAAAGATTTTCTATAATATATCTTTTATAATATTTTCTATAATAGAGGTAAAAACTACTTTTATAAAGCCACTGTTTGTTACGACCCCAACATGGTTATAGAAAAATATATATTTCCGTATTTCTCTAGCACCCTTTGCAGACCCCTATTAACAATTAATCACACACACACACACACACACACAAAAAATTAATCACACGTATTTAATTCTTTGTCATTCCTTGAAGGTAATGTTCATCTCTTCTCTCTCTCTCTCAGACTTAGTCTGGTATACAGTAGGGTACAAGGTTTGTTGGAAGAATATTATTAATTCCATTTTACTTTTATCTGTTGGCATTTACCTCGGACATTATCCAATAGTGTTCCTTCAGTCGTATAAATATTTAATCCATGTTGTAAAGTGATCCTTACTAACCATTCTTCGACAGCTGCAATATCTGAAAACAAAAGACAAATAATCAGCCATTTTTTAATATACCAAGTTGGTGAAATTTAAGGCTACGTAAACATGACCAGCATCATTACTCTTTATTTTGCAGTCACTTTGACTGCATTTATATATAAGGTTTCTCATGTTTTTCCTACAGACAATTTGATGGTAAAATAAACAAAAGAATTATGAATTGGTTTTATTACCACAACATAAATCCAGATACTATTTAATTTAATTATTTATGTTTTTATGTTTTTACATGGGGCTTGAACTCATGACCCTGAGATTAAGACCTGAGCTGAGACTGAGAGGTGCACACTTAACTGCCTGAGCCACCCATGTGCCCCTGTATAATAATACTTTAGGTCATAATTTTTCTCCAAGAGCTGTTATGGCTTAAAAAGCAAGTAATGACACTTCATGTGAAGTGGTATACTACTATTTTAAAGTAAGCTGTGATTAACTAAAATATATAGTGTAACTCCTAAGGCCAACACTAAAAAAAATTTAAAGTATAATTAATAAGACAATAGTGGAGATAAAAAGGGATAAAGCATAATTAATATGAATGACAACAGAGAAAGAAAAGTAGAGAAGAGATGGAACAAACAGAAAATAGTCTGATGACAGGTTTCAATGCAACCATATCAATAATCACATTAAATGTAAGTGGTCTAAAAACATTAGTTAAAAGACAGATTTCCAGACTAGGTGTAAAAATCGGGACTGAACTCTATGCTATCTATAAGAAACCCATTTTAAATATTTATAAATGCATTGGTGGGTTAAAAGTAAAAGACTAGGTGGGTCTGGGGAAGCCATGGGTGGTGAACTCAGCCTGGGAGCTCTTATGACATGGCCAAGCCTGAGGCTGAAATCAGGGCACACTCATGAAAAAATAAGCCTGACCCAAATGCCTTGGCTGCACAGGCCTTCAGGCACGCCCAGGCATCTGGTTGGGTCTGCGCACCACTCCAGAGAGGATTTGCCTCTCCCAGTGGTTCTGAAGCAGCTTGTACCTGAGTAAATCAAGTGATAATTTGTGCTTCTTGCCATCACTATTTTCCATCAAGCAATTCCTGGGCTTTGGGAAAGAAAATGGTGTGAGAAAACACCATATAGGTTTCTATAAATGGAGCTTCCCATGTAATTGGCTAACCCAGAAAGAGAAGTCAATCTTCTGGTGTATGACTTAACTGGCCTTCAGTGGGAGGGGTTCAAAGTTGGTATGTGCATAACTATCTTTGGCTTTTAAAAACAAGAGGAGCTCTGAGGATCCCCAAGGCTTGGATAACTCTCTGCAAGTTCTGGTTACAAATGGTGTGGTTCCTGTGATGGTACCCAGAGTGATTGGATACAAGGAAAAGCATGGATTTAATTCTTTATTAACAGTAACATCTAGTTATTTTCCGGGTTCATTTTATACCAGCTGCATCTCTTTCCACAGGTGTATTAACTAGCACACATCTCTGTTTGGTAGTATACTAACCCCGCTCATCCTAAACACGTGGGAAATAGTATTCCCACTGGCAATGTGGCTCATACAGTGAAGGATGTATAGGAAGCAGCCAAGAAGTTGTGCAAAGCGAGGCTAGTGGGCCATGGGAAGAGTTCAAGAGCTGGAAGTGGAAGAGTTCAATGGCAAAGTTCCAAACAAACCTCATCAGGTAGTGGACGTGCCCTCACATCTGCTTCAGATGCCATGCAAGAACTCAGGGAGAACAACAGAACTGCATGAAGAGTTCTAGAAAACAGGGATGTCTGGTTGTGAAGACTCTCGCTCTGGGTGAAGAAGGCTTCCCCATTAGCTAAGTGACCAAGGTGATGGTATCCCACTCTGAAAAACAGCACCATAGCTACTCCACTGTGGGAAGGTTTATTTTGGCTTAGACCCACCCGGTTGTTTTCCATAGAGTCCTTCCTACAGCTACAGCTCCTCCGTGGAACTAGTAACCTCAGTAATTTTTCATCATATCTTGCTGCCATATGATATGGAAGAGCAGAGAGCCTCCCCACAGCTCTTGTGGCCTCATACCTCCCACCTCGTTGTTACAGAGTTGAGTGTCTACAATCTTTACAACACTGGAGACTTCCCCATTCCTGACACGGCAGAGACCTCCCATTGCTCTTTGTGGACCCCCTCCCTCCCCACAACCCACCATGCTTGTCTCAAACCACCAGTTAGTGCAGGAGGCATCTGGAAGTTAAAGACATCTGCTGAGTTGGCCTTGATAATTCGGTCCCAGGGTCCTTCCCTCCCTCACAGGCATCCCACCACTCTCAGATTTAAAGTTCTACCTTCCTCCCTCTGATTATATTCTCAGTGGGAGGCATCAGTACCCTTGGGTCAGATCTTATTTGCTGTGCCTCGGTTTTATTTCAAAATTCATTTGTGTGCTTCCATTCTGTTGACTAATGTGCTCTAAAGGTTGTCTTGGGAAAACTAGGCAAGAGGGTGGAAAAAGATACGTTATGCAAACACTAATTCACAGACAGCTGTAGCAGCTCTATCAATCTCTGACAAAGAAGAATTTCAGATGGAGGGAGTATCAGGAATAAAGAGGGGCAATGTGTATGAGAAAGGGATCGATTCCCTGAAAAGGAGGGACAACTAAGTGTGTACGTGCATAACAAGAGGTTCAAAATACATGAATCAAAGGCCGATAAAAATGAAGAGAGAAAAGTAAAAATCCACAATTATGTGGGATATTTCAACACCCCTCTTCAGCAATTGACAAAAATCAGTAAGAATAAAGAAAAGCTGAACACTACTAACCAACTGAGCTAACCAACATTTATAGAACACTCCAGCTGAGAAGAGCCGAATAAGTACTGTCTTCAGGTGCACTTGTAAGATTCGCCAATTAGACCACGGGAGACATCTTAACAAAGTATCACATGAAATATGTTCTCAGAACACAGAATTAATCTAGAAAAAAATCAATAACAAAGATATCTGGAAAATCCCCCAATACTTAGATGTCTTACAACATTTTTTTAAAGATTTTATTTATTTGATATAGATCAAGATTGAGACAGGGAGAGCACAAGCAGAGGGAGAAGCAGGCTCTCCACTGAGCAGGGAGCCTGGCACAGGGCTCGATCCCACACCTCCATGATCATGACCTGCACTGAAGGCAGATGACGCTTAACCGAGTGAGTCACCCAGCAACACTTCCACCCCACTTACAACGTACTTCTAAAAAACCACAGGTCAAAGAGTAAGTAGTATGGCGAATTAGAATATATTTTGAATTGAAAGAAAATGAGAGCACAACCAAGCCAAAATTTATGAGATGCAGATAAAGCAGTGCTAGAGAAAAATACATAGCAGAAAAATATTTATAGCAGATAAAAGAAACAAATCACCTATCCGAAGCCGGGGTTGAAAGATAGCAATGGCCTTACACAGAGTCAAGTAGTAAATAGTTTGGGCTTTATGAGCTGTGTGGTCTCGGTCCCAACACTTCAGCTCCGCCATCATAGTGCTTTTGAAAGCAGCCACAGCAAACAGAGAAATTAACGAACATGGCTGTGTTCCAGTCAAACTTTGTTCACAAAAACGGGCTGCAGGCCAGAAGTGTAGTTTGTTCACCCCTAATCTAAAGGTTCCAAATTTAAGAAACTGGGGGGGAAAAGCCATAGATTAAACCAAAAGTAAGTAGACTAATAAGAGTAAATGTCAATGAAATAAAGGACAGGAAAACAAGGTTCACAATCAATGAAATCAAAAGATACTTCTTTGAAAGGGTCTATAAAATTGATGAACTTGTCAGACTAATCTAAGAAGAAAAAATGCAATAAATAAGTCATATTAAAGGTGAAATGGGGACCATCACTGCAGGCTCCCTCTTCTAAGGAAAATAAGAGTATATCACAAACAGTTCTTGTGTCATAAATTCAAGACTGTAGATGAAATGGAAAAGTTCCTTAAAGATACAAATTGACAAAATATACTTAAGAAAAAATAGAAAACCTGAGTATGCCCCGTATCTATGAAGGAAATAGAATTTGTGGTTAAAAGCTTTTGCACAAAGAAAACTTCAGGCCTACATGTTTTCACTGGCCTGGAGAATCCCACCAAACATTTAATGTAAAGAGGACCCTGTAAAATCTTTTCCATAACATAGGAGGGACTCTCCCTCATATTTATCTATTTATGTACTTGTCCATTTCTCTTTTGAGAAATCAGCTTTATATGTTCAGGGTCACTTAGTTCTGTAAAAGCCTATGTACTTATATTCCTTCCCACCAGGTTTCCCTGCAAGTCAGGATTTCAAAAACCACAACAACCACACAGCTCTGTGGGGTTCCAGGCAATGATCACCTGTATTTCTATTTTGGCAATTAGACCAGAACTCCCTTTCAAAAAACCTCTGTGCAAAGTGCTGTATTTCCTAGAATGAGGCTCACTGTTTTTCAACCTTGAAAGGCACTCAGAAACCCTAGCTTACAGAAGTTAGTCACAATATCACCATTGGTCTAGTAATTATACAATTAATAGGTCCTGAAGTTACTTTATTGAACAGAGGGCCTCAACGGGAAATTTCTCGTAACATTCTTGTCTGCCTCTGCTGACTGTTTTGGGTCTGTCTTCCATGGGAATCTTCACCCTGAAAGTCCTGGGGCTGACCCCCAGCTGTAGCGAGTTGCCAAGCAGAGCCCATCTGGAGGGTTGGAGGGGGTGGGGGATTTGGACCACGGTCCCTTGTTGGTCCCAGCAGTGCTGTTGGACCCAGCAACAATGAACTTGTTTATTATTCATAAACCCTGTCCAATAAAGAGCATGAATCAAAATTAAAAAGCCAACCTTTTACCCAGATCCCTGGATGAAAATGATTTTTAAAAATCAGTATAATTTGGGGCTCCTGGTGGCAGAGTTTGTTGAGCGAGGAACTTTTGGTTTTGGCTTGGGTTGTGACCTCAGGGCCATGGGATTTCCAGAGGATGGGCTCTGCTCTCAGGGCGGAGGCTGCTTGGGACTCTTTCTTCCTCTGTCCTTCCTCCTTGTCCCCCGCATACTTGCCACCCCATACTTGCACACATGGGGCTCTCACTCTTTCTCTCCCTCCCTCTAAAACAAATAAAATATTTTTAAAATTCCTGTAATTTATATCCAAAATTCCTGTAATTTATATCCAAAAGATGGCTATTAAAAATAAACCAAGAAATATCCAGAAACTGGTTTCTAGTGAAATCTTGACTTGCAATACAATAAAATGATCTAGACATGTTCTTTTATCTATGGGGAATGCACTGCTATCACAGCCCCTTATTTAAGTCTTCCTGGAACTCCTTAAGCAGACAGCATTTCAATTCAGAGACCAAAGTGAAAATACTTTTGAAAAGAAAAGCAATGTGGCTGGGAAGCCTTGTGCATCTTGCCAAACACCCTCTGCCCTTCCCACCACCATGAGCTTCGGCTTTCTGGAAAGATCAGTGGTTTCCTAATCAGAAACATTCTAGAAGTCATCAGAAATGGAGGGATAGAGACTCAGCATCTGCGCAGGTGTGTTCCGAGTTTCATATCTGGTGGTCTAGAGCCCAACAGCTTGATCCTGTAGGACATCTTGAAGATGTTCCCCAGGGGGATGAAAATTCTAAAGCATCTGAGGCTCCGTGAAGAACAGGATGTTATCCCCTGTTATGGGCTACCTTGACTCCTCCCCAAAGCCCTGCATGTCCTTTTTCAGCTTAAAGTTGAGCACCACCCTGGTGTTCATCAGCAGCAAACAAACAGCAGAGCAAATATGGTGAGTGCTGTGAGATGTATAAGCCTGACAATTCACAGACCTGTACCCCTGGGTCAAATAATACATCATATGCTAACAAAAATAATTTTACAAATTTAAAAAATAAAAAAAGATCGCATTATTGGGTACCAAAAGGAGATAAAGACCTTAGGAGTAAAACTCCAGACTGATAACCATGAGAACAAACTAGCCAAATGAGTGCAAAAATATATGAAAAGGATGACACACCATAACCAAGAGTTGTTTATCCTAGGAGTGTAAGGCTAGCTCAAAATTCAAAAATGAATCAATCAAATCCACCCTCAGGGTGCCTGGGTGGCTCAGTCATTGAGAGTCTGCCTTTGGCTTAGGTTATGATCCCAGGGTCCTGGGACTGAGCCCCACATCAGGCTCCCTGCTCTGTAAGCCTGCTTCTTCCTCTCCCTCTGCCTGCAGCTCCCCCTGCTGCACTGGCTCTCTCTCTCTGCTCTCTCTCTCTCTCTCTCTCTCGCTATCAAATAAATAAATAAGATCTTAAAAAAAGAAAGAAAGAAAGAAATCCGACCTTATCAACACACTGAAGAGGAAAATACTTATTTTCTCAACAGATGCAGAAAGAGCATTTAACAGATTCAACAGATTTAACACCAATTCATGATAAAAATTCTGCAAACTAGGAACAGAAGGGACCTTCCTTAACATGTTAAAGGGCATCTACAAAATGCCAAAGTAACATTATACATAATGATGAAAGATTGAATGTTTTCCCCCTAAAATTGGAAACAAGGCTAAGATGTCCTCTTATCATTTCTGTTAAACATGGTACTAGAGGTCCTACCACTATAAAAGAGAACAAAAAAAAAAAAAAGAAAGAAAGAAATGAATACATACTAGAAAGGAAGAAATGAAATTCTCTCTTTTTCTGGATGAATGATTTTTCTATGTCGAAAAACCAAAGAATATACAAAAGCTACTAGAACCAATAAGTGAATTTAACAAGGTTGTAAGACACACAATCAATCTACAGAAATCAATCATATTTCTACATACTAGAAATGAACAGTTGGAAATTCAAATATTAAAAAGAACCACTTATAATATACCAAAAAATGTGAAATACTTAGTCATAAAAATCTTTTTTTTAAATGTGTAATATCTCTGTGCTGAAAACCACAAAGCCCAGATGAAATAGTTCAAAGAAGATATACATAAATGGAGAGGTATACAGTGTCCATGGATTGGAAGATTCAGTGGTAAGATGTCAATTCTCTCTAACCTACAAATTTAATGCAATCCAAATCTAAAAACCATGGGATTTTTAAATAGAACTAACAAGTTTATTCTAAAATTTATAAAGGCAAAAGAAGTATACTAACCAAAACGGTTTTGAAAAAGAGCAAAGTTGAAGGATTAACATTACTTATTACAAGCTTATTGTTTATTTTTTATTTTTTTAAAAGATTTTATTTATTTATTTGACAGAGATCACAAGTAGACAGAGAGGTAGAGAGAGAGAAGGGGAAGCAGGATCCCTGCTGAGCAGAGAGCCCAATGCGGGGACCCTGAGATCATGACCTGAGTTAAACGCAGAGGCTTAACCCACTAAGCCACCCATATGCCCCTACAAGCTTACTGTTTATAAAGCTTAAGTAATCAAAACAACATGGTACTGGTGAAAAGATGGAGAACCCAGAAATAGTAATACAATGGACACAAAATAGTTTTTATAACAATGATGCTGGAATAATTGGGTATCTGTATTCCCCCCCAAATAAAACTAGTCCATATAACAAATTAGCTCAAATTGAGTCAGACCTAAATATAAAACTTGGAACCATAATCTTCTTGAAGTAAATACAGGAGAATATCTTTGTGAACTTGAGTCAGCTATGATGCCCAAAGTGTAATCCATAAAATAAAAACTGATAAATTAGACTTCACCAAAATTAAAAACTCTGATCTTCAAGAGATATTGTTAAGATATGAAAAATACAAGATATAGCATAGGAAAAAACTATTTGTAGATCATATATCTGATAAGGGACTTGGATCCAAAATAATTAACAAGCTTGCAAAAAATTTGCATAGGTAATTCAAACAGCAAATAAGCACAAAAAATGTTCAATGTCATTAGTTATTAGGGAATTGCAAATTAAAATTATTAAATTTCTCTATACAACTATTAGAATGGCTAAAATTACACACACACACACACACACACACACGTGCCCACACATACACCTTTATACATATTAAGTCCTGGCATGGGTTCAGATAAACTGTTGGTGAAAATGCAGAATGATACAGCTACTTTGGAAAATAGTTTGACAATTTCTCATAAAGTTAAACTTACACTTATCATATAACACAGCAATCCTACTACTCGGTATTAGCCAAACACAAAAAAAATTTATGTTTACAAAAGAACCTGTATTCTTGTAGCAGCTTTAATCAAAATAGCTAAAAATTGTAAAAATCCAAATGCCCGTCAATAAAATTAACTCTGGTATACCCATACAATGGAGTACTA
This sequence comes from Neogale vison, assembly GCF_020171115.1. Lineage (NCBI taxonomy): Eukaryota > Metazoa > Chordata > Mammalia > Carnivora > Mustelidae > Neogale > Neogale vison. The sequence goes on from NC_058103.1 coordinate 30,198,516, forward strand.
TCCAGGAAGAAAATGGAAGAAATTACAACATAGAGAAATCTCAGATGCATTACGCTAAGTGAAAGAAGCCAGATTTAAAAGGCCGCATTTTCCATGATTCCACGTATATGAATATGTTCACCAGAATAGGCAAACACGATAGGAAAAGAAAATAGATCCACAGCGATGGGGGGCTTGGACAATGGGGAGAGGTTGACCATGGGTGGGATAATGTTGTTGGGTACTGGAGCAGTTCTGTATCTTGATTGTAGGGATTACACAACTGTACATATTTGTGCAAACTTACTGAACTAGATGCTTTTCAAAAAGGGTACATTTTACTGAATGCAAATTATACCTTATTTAAAATGTTATAAAAGGACAAATTATGAGGTGTAAATCAAAGAGGAACTCTTTTTACTTTCAACAGTTTTAAGCTGTCAAACTTCAGGCTGCTTTCGGCATTTCCTAGCTATCACTGCACTTCCCTATGGCTCCATGGGTCTCAGTTGAATCATTTGAAATGGACACGATAGGGGCATCTGGGTGGTACAGTTGGTTAAGTGATCGACTTGATTTTGGCTCAGGTTATGATCTCAGGGTCGTGGGATCAAACCCTGTGTCGGGCTCCGAGCTCAACACAGTCTGCTTGGGACCCTCTCCCTCTTCCTCTGCCTTTCCCTACCATCTCTCAAATAAATAAATAAATCTTTAAAAAAAAAAAAGAAGAAGAAGAAGAAAGAAAGAAAAGAAAATGGGCATAATAATTGTGCCTAGCACATAGTGAGGGATAGATTAGTTAGTATAGGTAAAGTGTTTAGAATAGTGATGAACCTGCTAGCTCTACTACTATGATGATTATTTTGTTACCTCTGTGGGTGATGTGTCCTCAACTACCCTTCCCAAGATGTCATGCTTACATAATACTTTAATTCATGCCAGAGCAGTAGATAAGATATGATTAAGGAAGAAAAAAAATGAAATAGCAAGTATGGTCTCCTTCCCCCTGAACATATTTTTTCCTGATTTCTAGCTTATTAATAATTAGGCAGTCCTCTCCTATTATATTATGAGCTCACATATATTTATTTATAATCACTCCAGGGAGTTGTATCAAGAGAGGCAGAGCTCATGTGGTGTCTTTCCATATGAAATACTTAAGTTCTCAGATCACCGTTATTCCTGTCTGGGTGACCCTAGAATCACTGCATTTCTGAAATCATAGTTTATTACTAGAAGGAGCAAAAATAATAAGTGATCTTCATTTTTTCAGTTATCAAACTCATGTCAATATTATGCCAAGGAGCTAGAACATTCCATCCTAATATTGATGAGAGTTAAGTTAGATTTGAAAAAAATAAAAGGAGTACAATTTTCAGGTGAGTTCTTTGAAAAAAATATCACCAAGTTTCCAATAGATTAATTTGGAAAAAATTAAGATGAATACAGACAAATGTGTTGATCTGGTTCATATTAGATATTACAGCAATGAGGTTGCTTTTGCAGATTTTTTCTTTGATACTTCCTCATCTGGAAACTTTTCTATCTTCTCTTTCTTACTTTAAGCACCACCCACATTTACTCTGAAAGACACACAATCTCATATGCCCTTTAACTACTCCTGTACCTAGAGGGGTTGGTCAGTAGGATCCCCATTGTCCTGGTCCCTTCCCATTTGACTGGTACACAAGTGGGTGCTGGATCAACACTAGGCCAATTAAAGATACTCTCCTGGGAATCTGGAATTGGACTGGCTCCTAGGAAAAATATACTTTCAAAAATTGACTAGCAGTGAGGCAGCGTGAAGAGCTAGTCAGCAGAGAGAGAAAAATAAAAGTAGATTTATAGAAAACACAAAATGAGAAATAAGGTGAAAGTCTTGATGGTTATCCATATCTTAGTCCTAATTCCTTCCTATAACCTGGTTGCATTTTTATCTTTGGGCTCCATGACAAAAACAAATATCTTTTTTTTTTTTTTTTTTTTTTTGCAGTGAAGAAACCAAGTTAGTTTCCACTTTTTGCACCCATCATATTAAAATAATATGCCCTCCATCATTTTTAAGCTATGAAAATGTATTTCATGCCTCAAGATCTACTAGCTCAGTCCACTAGCTCTGTACTTATAACTCCTGGAATTTTATTTTCCTCCTTTTTCCATATGGGTATTTATAGTAACATATAAAGCTATGCCACCGCATAACACATAAAGTAGATTCCATAGTGAATAATATGTTTCCTATTACAGACTATTTTAAGGCAACCTATTGGTAAGTGAATTTCTCCATACTACAACTTCTGAGTTATTTCTAGAAAATGAGTTTACTTAAATAAAGAACAGTATAAATGCTATGTGTGTTAAACCAATCTATCTATAATAGAATTGCCAGATAAAATATAGGAACCCCAGTTAATTTGAATTTTAGATGAGCTACAATGGTTTTTATTATGTATGTCCCAACTATGATATGAGACACTTACGTGGAATAGTAAATAATTTTTTAATATAAATGTTTTTTATTTGCTACTTTTGGCAACCCAAACCCATGAGTAAAATAATTAGTTCAGATCACTCTTACCTGTATTTTTTGTAATGTTTTCTCTGGGAATATTGATCAACCAGTAAGCTCGATCACTGAACTTGAATAAAGAAGACATCAGAATATAGTGTTTGACAATGTCAATGGCAACACTTACTTTGTTATATCCCACCTTATCTTTAAAAGTAAAAATTAAATTAAAACATCTAATGCATATACCCTTTACCCAGCAATTTCACTGTTCAGAATTTATCCTACATTATACTCACATATTTGAAATAAAATGTATTCAAGAATATTTTTCATCATTGCTTGTAATAGTAGAAGACTGGAAATAACTAAAATGTTAATTGATAATGTAAAATTCTATAAAGTGGCATACCATGCAACCGTGCTCAGGTAGCATAAAACTAAGGCATTTCTGGCTTGATGTGTCAGAGAACAGAGCTTGGTGTAGACAGAGAATTGGGGAATTTAAGGGGAAAATCCCAGGGTCAAAGGAACTGCAAGAGAGGGGAGCTCAGAGTTAATTATAAATTTCCCCAAATCCTGTGGCAACACATGTGCATAGGAGACCAATAAAGGCCATGTTAAAAAACAAACAAACAAACAAAAACAACAACAACAACCATGAAAGTTAAAAAATTGGGTATTATAGAGGGCACGGCTTGCATGGAGCACTGGGTGTGGTGAAAAAATAATGAATACTGTTTTTCTGAAAATAAATAAATTGAGCAGAGATAACAGCTGCTGAAACCATAGACAAGACAGTTTACAGTTTGTGTCAAGGCAAGAAAGAGCCTTTTACTCCACAACCAACAATTCCCCCGTCCAGCAAAATCTCATAAGAACATAGCAGAATCCAGAATTGCTACAGCTTCTTATCTTAAATGTCCAGTTTTAACCAAAATGATAGGACATGAAAAGAAAGAGAAACATGTAACAAAAAAAAAAAAAAAAGTTAGATGACAAACTGACCCAGAGTGAGTCCAAAGTGCAGACGGAGACTTCAAAGCAGCTTCTACAAATATGTACATAGGCTTAAAGAAAATGTCTTAGTGAAAGAATGGATAGGGAATCCCAGCACATAAATGAAAAATATAACAATAAAACAAGGTGAAAATAATGAGGCAAAAAGTTTAATAATGAAATAAAATATTTACTGGATGAGCAAATTGGAGATGGTAAAACAATCAATGAATTTAGAGATACAGCAATTGAAATTATTCTATCTGAACAATGGGAGAAATGATTAAAGAAAAATGACCAGAGCCTTAGATATCTCCAGCACCATATTGTATGTTCTAAAACGTACATAATAGAGTTCCAATAAGAAAAGAGACAGAGAAAAGAGCAGAATTTTTTTTTAGAGAAATAGTGACTAAAGACTTTACAAATTTTATAAACTTATAATCTAAGAAGCCCAGAGAAACCCAATCAGGGTAAATACAAAGAGAAACTCCTAGAATCATGCAGAGGAAAATGGCATGTAACATACGGGGGACAATAATACAATTAATAGGGGTGCCTGGGTGGCTCAGTGGGTTACAGCCTCTGCCTTCAGCTCAGGTCATGGTTCCAGGGTCCTGGGATCGAGCCCTGCATTGGGCCCTCTGCTCAGCGGGGAACCTGCTTCCCCACCTCCCCTGCTCTGCCGTCCTCTCTAGCTGCTTGTGATTTCTGTCTGTCGAATAAATAAATAAAATCTTTAAAAAAATACAATTAATAGTTGACTTCTCATTCAGAAACAATGGTGTCAGTTCACATATTCAAAATGCAGAATAATGTACTCAAAATGTTGGAAGTAAATGGGAGTCAACCAGAAATACTGTATCTGAAAAAAATATCATTAAAAAAAATCAGCGGGGGGCCTGCTTCCCTTCCCCTCTCTCTGTCTGCCTCTCTGCCTGCTGTGATCTCTGTCAAATAAATAAATAAAATCTTAAAAAAAAAAATCAAAGTGACCACTGAAAACCTATTAGAATTCATAAATGAGTTCAGTAAGGTTGTAGGATACAAGATCAATATATAAAAATTAATTGTATTACTACACACTTGCAAAGAATAATCTGAAGTTGAGATTAAGGAAGCAATTCCCTCTACAGCAGAATAAACAAGAGGGGCACATATGTGACTCAGTCAGTTAAGTGTCTGCCTTCAGCTCAGGTCATGAACCCAGGGTTCTGGGATCAAGTCCTGCATTGTTCTCCCTGCTCAGGGGGGAGCCTGCTTCTCCCTCTCCCTCTCCCTGCCACTCCCCCTGCTTGTGCTCTCTCTCTCTGTCAAATAAATAAATAAAATCTTTTGAAAAAATAATACAAAAGAATAAAACATTAGGAATAAAATTAACAAAAGAATTATAAAACTACAAAGTATCATTGAAAGAAAAATTTAAAAATCTAAATAAATAGAAAAACATCCTATATTCATGGATGGACAGATAATGTTATGAAAATGGCAATACCACCCAAATTTATCTATAGATTCAACACAATCTCTATCAGAATTCCAGCAGGCTTCTTTGTAAATATTGACAAGCTTATCCTAAAATTCATATGGAAGCTAGCAAATTCATGTAGAGACTAGCAAAAACAACCTTGAAAAGGAATAACAAAGTTGGAGGACTCGTGCTTCCTATTTAAAAACTTACTACAAAACAACAGTATCAAGACAACATTGAACTGGCTAGGATAGATATGGATCAATTCAATAGCATTGAGAATCCAGAAATAAACCCTCACCTTTACTGTCAACTGATTTTCAACAAAGGTGCCAAAACAATTTAGTAGGGAAAGAACAAGAGTATTTTCAACAAACGGTGCTAAGACAGATATCCACATACAAAAGTACACATATGGACCCCAACCTCACACCACACACAAAAATGAACTCAAAATGGATCAAAGACCTGAATGTAAAAAGTAAAACTATGAACCTCTTAAGAGAAAAAAGAGGGGGTAAATCTCTGTGACATTGGGCTAGGCAATGGCTTCCTACATGACACCAAAGAACAAGGTCAACAGCAATGAAATGTGTAATTAGGCTTCATCAAGATAACTTTTGTGCAAGTAAAAAGATAACTCAGAAAATGGGAAAAACATTTGCCAATCATGTGTCTGCTAGGGGATTCGTACTGAGAATATAAAGACAAGAATAAAAAGACAACCCAATTAAGAATGGACAAAGAATTTAAATAGATAGCTCCACACAGAAGATATTCAAATAGACAATAAACATGTGGGAAAAAAAATGCTGAACATCATTAATCATCAGGGAAATGCAAATCAAAACCAAACAAGATAGCTCTTCACATCCACTGGGATTACTATTATCACCAAATGCTGACAATAACACCTGTGGGTGAGGATGTGGAGAAATTTGAACCCTAATACAATGTTGGTGGGAAGGTAAAAGAGTACAACCACTCCGGAAAACAGCCTGGCAGTTACCAGACCGTTACCCTAGGACCTGCCAACTTGATTTCCCAGGTAGACACCCAAGAGAGATTAAAAAATATATATATATATTTCCACACAAAGATTTGTGCACAGATATTCATAGCACCATGATTCATCGTAGCCCCAAAGTGGAAACAACCTAAATGTCCAGCCACTGACAAATGGATAAACAAAACATGGTGTTGATACCGTGGAATGTGATCTGACAATAAAAAGAGATGAAGTCCTGACACGTGCCTCCACGTGGACGAAACGTGCAGAGGTCATGCTAACTGAAGGGAAGCCCATAGAGAGCGACATGTTGTAGGATTTCATTTCTCTGAGACGTTCTTAATAAGCAACTCCAGAGAGACCCACGCAGTGTAGTGCTGTCTACATCTGAGAGCAGAAGCTGGACGGGGGACTGACTGTTAACGGGGATGGGCTGTCTTTTCACAGTCATGAAATGTTCTAAAATTAGATAGTAGTGATGCTGGCGCACTCTGTGAATATATTAAATTGCATTTGATTGTGCATTTTAAATAGGTGAACTGTATGGTTTGCAAATTATATCTTAATAAAAATACATTTTTTGTTATCCCCCCCAAATGAGAGTGAAGTAAAGATATTTTCGAGGGGATAAAACTCCCAGAGAATTCATCACCCACAGACCTGCTAAAAACCATATGTATTTTTTTCCTTAACTTCTTAAGAACTAGCGCTTGCTTCAGCAGCACACACGCTAATTTCTTAAAAACTATTTAAAGCAAAAAGTGTAACGTTGTATTGTTAGGTTTAAAACATATAGAGATGTGCTATTATGGACAAGCTGTTTTTGAAAAAAAACACATCCTATAAGAGAGAGTATGCTTCTTATTAATAATATCAAAGAATAAAATAAAATATTATTACCAAAGTTAAATTGAAGTGGAAGATGCCTGTATATGTACTATTTATAATTCCCAAACTCGGAGCAAGTCCTCCTGATGTGAACACACCTAGAAATTCCTTTGAAGTAAGCTCACTTTCAGATTGGAAAGAGCACTCGATTTTCTTTGGGAAAGAGGGGAGAAAAAAACGTAATGACCATTTGATGGAGAGAAGCATCTTTTACATTAATTTAAAAGTGAGGGATATCTATGAAAGTAGATGCTGCCAAAGACCGCTATCTGCAGTAATTCTCGTCTCTGGGCGGTGGGGGGGAGGAATCTCTTTTGAAAAAGTACACTTCTAGGACTCAGTCATCTTTCATGCCAGTGTCATAACAGGTTTCCAATTCATTAATCTAATAATCTTCACTGTCCAAAAATGGATGTAAAGTTATTACATTTAATAAATATAGAATCAAAGCCATCTGCCATCACATGTAGAAATCCCTCTTTTATTTTATTTTATCTTATTTTATTTTTCTCCTGTTATTCTGTCTTTCATCCATTTATTTTACAAGTGTCAGGTACTGAATCTAAGAGGGGAGGCTCAGTCCTCCTCCACGAATCTTAAGTACTTATCTTACAGAAGATCAAATGTCATCATGAACATAAAACACTCTGAAAATGCCTGGCACACATAAACATTTTATAAATATTAAGCATCATTTCTACTAATATCACTTCTAGAACTACTATATCACAACCACCCAAAATGTAGGTAAGTTACAGTTAATTCCCTATTTAAGAGGACAAAACTAGGGATGATCAGGGTTAGGTATCCTGCCCGAAGGCACACAGACCATGTGTGTCTGTGCAGAGCTCCAAGATCTGACCCCAGCTTGGAAGGTCTCTCTTCCTCTAAAGCCCATCTTTCTCCATGATATATTATCACAAAGAGGAAAGGTATTTTTGACTCAAACGGCATGCACTTCACAACAGCTGTGAGTATAAAAGTAAATATATGTTTGGCATATCAAGAAGGAACTGGAAACTAAGTCAGAAAGACTTTGGGGGGGGGGGCGCACCTGGGTGGCTCAGTGGGTTAAAGCCTCTGCCTTCAGCTCAGGTCATGATCCCAGGGTCCTGGGATCGAGTCCCACATAGGGCTCTCTCTGCTCAGTAGGGAGCCTGCTTCCTCCTTTCTCTCTGCCTGCCTCTCTGCCTACTTGTGATCTCTGTCAGATAAATAAAATCTTAAAAAAAAAAAAAAGACTTTGGGGGAAAATATATTTGTCCTTGTTTTTATTATATTCATCGGAGATTTTCAAGCAATCTAAATGTTTTTTCTGAGCTTACTCTTTTGTTAGCATTTGCAGGATGACTATCTTAATAGTACATTTTATTTTATTTTATTTGGGGAGTTACGTGTGTTTAAATGCCTTTATATGAACTGAAGAAATAAAATTATCCCTTATCCCAATGACAACTGCAATGTGGTACTCGTTATAAAAGGGAAAGATTCTTTCTTTGGGTCATATGAAGTAAATTTCTCTAACAGGCTACATCTGTCAAACTTTGAAAGGACAAATAAGATCCATAAAAAATAAAGATCATTACAACAAACCAAGCCTTTTGAAAAGGGCAGGGGATGTATCTAAAAAAATAAAAAATAAAGCAAAACCACCCAGGCTGTTTAATGGCTAAATGTAGTATTTTACCTGATCCAAGCGGAATGGAATAAAAAAAGATTATTATTTACATAGGATTTTACCTCTCCAAGTCTGAACATAGTAGAAAGTATTTGAAAAGAGTATATGGTGCTACTGGTTTTCCACGTGGAGTTAAAAAGACTATAAGGGGTTGTTGCATACTATTAGGGGACCTTACCAAGTCATCTGAGGAAAGATACAACTTGATTATTTCTTTCTTTTGGGGGAACCCTTGGTTATCACATGTAAAGTGTTTCTCCATATCACCTAAATAATACAAAAAATACATATATTTTAGGTCACTGATTGAAGAACTTCCATTAAAAGAATCACATTTTTTAAAGTGACAAAATAATTTTAAAAGAGTAAGAATTATAATTATATATTTTAAATTCAGTAGTGAACAAAAACCAGTTCTTGACTCATTTTTAATATTTTTTTAAGTTTTCAACAAATTTCATTATCCAGATGCAAAGTCAATAAGAACTTTTTTTTTACTTTACATGGTTCTGAAAGAAATATATTAAACATTCCATCCAAGAAAAATAGAATACACATTTTCCTCAAGTGCAAACAGAAGAATCCCCCAGCTAAATCGCACAAAAAGAGACATAACAAATATAAAATCTAAGAAGACTGAAATCATAACAAGTACATTTTCTGGCCACAATGGTACAAAAACTACTGATAAATGATAAAACAAAGTTGGAAATTCTGCAATGTATATATTAAATAGTTCTTGATTCTTAAAGTCCTTGGTGAGGACAGAAAAGGAACAAGAGTTAGAGACTGAAGAGAGAATTTGTATTTTAATAGAGAGCTATTGATAGGAAAGTGACTACTCTCCTAAAAGTTTGGAGAAGGGGTTGGGAGGAAGATCCCTTCTCCTTATCTTGATCAGAAGTGAATCTCTTGTACAAAGCAGAGTTGGATCCTGTGGGGTTTTAGCCATTCTGTCAATCTCCATCTCAATGACTTTAGGCTAAAACCCAAATTCCAGCCAGGTATGCAAGTAATTCTATGACTTGAACCAGTTTCCTATCTTTCTAACATACTTTACTTCTTCTATACCTTCATTCTGGCCAAACTGAAATACTTACTGCAGCACCCTCACATTATATGATTACCTATTTCCATGACTTTACCATCACTTACCCTGATGTTGTCTTTGTAAATTCCTCTCCCCCACAAATGCATAGACACAGATTACTCGTTTTGGGGACCTAGACTGATTGCCCTCTTTTGTGCAAAGTTTTCCCTGACCACCTCCTCAGGTGAAAGTAAATGCTCCCTTCTCTGAAATCTCATAAATTGGCCTGTGACTCTCCAATCTGAGATTATACCCATCTCTGTATTATATATTCTCCAGTAGAACCTAGGACTCAAGGTTATCCTTGAGTTATCCCAGGACTCAAGCATTTCTGCAACACACCTGTGAAGAGAAGATAGCCCGAGTCCTTCTCTTCCTTAGTCAGTCAACAATTTTTTTAATTAAGCATCTACTATGTTCTAGCAGATCCAGTCCAAAATGCTAGAAAATCTAGACAATCTGCACACAAGGACGTGAACTGCCTTGTCTTATTCCTTTTACAAAGCATTTCCACCATAAAAGTCCTACTGGGTAATTTAATCAATGTATTACTTTCAGAAAACTGTCTTCAGCCTCAATCTCTCTTATAATTCAGTTTACAGTTCATACCAGATGTAACCATGTAGGAAAAAGCAAAAAAAAAAAAAAAAAGCTATTTAAATTATTGAATAATTCAAGTTTTTCAAATATGAAATGCTCCTTCAGCTTTAAATATTCTAATACTTATAAGTGATGAAACTCCATATCTAAGGTGTCTATTTACACAACTTATTAACAATAGGTTCATGGCAATATTAGAAACCTCTGGACAAAAACACAATAAATAATACCTGGGAAAAATTGGAAGACAATGTAAAGAAGTACCAAAAACTATATTTTAATTGTTAGTGAGGAAGGGAATAAAGAACTCCTACAAGAAAATAGAGAGTATAAGAGTCTGAAACTTACCTTTATTATATATTATTCCTGATGAAAAATCAAGTATATTCAAAAGTAAAATTATAATACATAAAAGTAGCAATCCCATCTATTGAAAGAAATAAGAATTATTTCTCTTCAATCACTTTGAACATATTTTTAGTTCCTTTTCGACAAACAACTACATAGTAAAGAAGTCATCTATTCCTTTAAGTTAAAATTATTTTCTTTTTTGTGACAATGTAACAGTTGACAAGGCTCTACATTTACTTCCTACTTGGTATTAAAGACATTTATAAATATCACTATTGCAAACTAAAGAACTCTGGCTCTGGTTTTTCTTCAGGGTGGACAACTGTTGGGAGGTGTGATCAATTCTACAGCTGTGTAAAACAGAGCCTGACTTGAAAAAGACTGAGGACGGTAGAGCTGTACCTCGATCAGACATTTTTGCCTGCATTTATTTTGAGAGAGATAATGCACATGGGTCCTGAGCCTCCCTGCATGTTCTCCCCATGTGCCAAGCATGCAAAGTCCTGATCACTTTTTTTACCCAGGCCTTTTCTCAGAGTTGTGTTTGTGGCAAGAAACCTTGAGGGATGAAGGGGACCTGGGTGGCTCAGTCAGTTAAGTGTCTAACTTTGGCCCAGGTCATGATCTTGGAGTTCTGGGATTGAGCCCCATGTCCAGATGTCCGCTCAGCAGGGAGTTTGCATCTCCCTCTCCTTCTGTCCCTCCCACTGCTTATATTCTCTCTCCAATAAATAAAATAAAATCTTTTAAAAAATCCTTGAGAGATGAGGTAACATCTCCCTTGGATAAGAGGAGTGTAAATCTGGTAAATCTCCCAAGATCGGTGTTCTTCCCCTATAATTCACCCCACTGTGTGTGTAAGCAAGCCTCTTTGACAGACTGGAATGTGTTCCCCTAAAAATTGATCTGTTGAAGTCCTAACCCCCAGTACTCAGAATGTGGTCATATTTGGAGATAGGGTCTTTACAAAAGTGGTAAGTTAAAATGAAATCATTAGGGTGGGCCCTGATCCAATGTGACTGGTGTCCTTGTAAGAAAAGGAGATTTGGGCACAGACAAGTGCAAAGGGGAGACGATGTGAAGACACAGGGAGAAGATGACTAAGGAAAGAGGCCTGGAATGGATCCTTCTTTCTCTGTCCTCAGAAGGAACCAACCCTGCTAGCTCTTTGAACTCAGACTTTAAGCGTCCAGGAGTGTGAATCAATAAACTTCTGTTGTTTAAGCCACCCAGCCTGTGGTATTTTGCTCTTGTAACCCTACTAAGCTAATAAAGCTTTCCTGGTGGATAGCTGCTCCATGGCATTGGGGGGACATGGGGAACTGGGGTGAGCAGCATGCTGAAGCTCTGGCTACTGCTTTTGCTGTGAGTGACTAAGTCCTTTGTCTCTGACCTAGGAGTTCTTGTCTCTTTTGCCAGCATCCAAGAAACAGTAACAGACTGACTTGCCAGATGTAGGTGAAGCATAATCCAGATGCTGCGGGGCTCCTGACAACTACTGAGTAAATTCAATTTAACTGATGTTGTTCCTCTCTCAAAATGGCTTTGCTTGATTCAATACATTTAGCCAACAACATAAAGCTCATTCATTGGATTTTTAAATTGGTCATCTTCAGCACATGGTCAGGGAAGAACTATGGTGTCCTTTTTTTTTTTTTTTTTGGTCTCCTAAGAAAACAGTTTTCACAAGGTAAGACTAAACAAAAGTAGAGTAAACTGTATGAGCATGGTGCTATGCTCAATTACATTTTTGGTGCGGGAACGAATTTAACCTTAATTGGAGAAGTCATCACAGTCAAGCTGAAAATAGTGCCTTTGCCAGGAAAATCTTGTATTAGTTCGCTAAACATTCACATTAAATGACATAACACCATTAAAAGAACCCATCACTTTTTCTCATCCCTAAAAAAAATGGATCTAAATGCATTTGTGCTCTAGGGCTCCAGGATGGATGACTTATTTTTACATTATCCTTAGAGCTGTTCAAGTTCAGTTCTCATGAATACATACAAAAAGATCTCTAATTTCACTTGAGTGGATTTGGTTGTATCTCTCTTCAACCCAAGAACCAAAAACCTACTTTAAAAGGCTTTTAAGTGCTTTTATTAAGGGCAGGAAACGTGAGAGAGCATAACTGAAGGGAGAGACAGTTAAGGAAGGATGTTTGGGCTCTCTGTGGATCTGCTAGTAGCTACACATTCCCTGGTTCTAGTAATTCAGCCCATATTCATTCTTTTTTCATTTAGACATGGAAAACACTTTAGAGTTAATATATGAGCCCGGAGTTATATGTCCAAAGTCCATCACTAGCTAGTAACAGAGCCAGGCTTACACCAAAATCTCCCAATTCAAAAGATTTAGGTTTACTAGGATGCCACAAAATGAAAATTTAAAAACACAAAGATATGAAGGGTTTGAGTAGACTTGACCTCTCACCAAAACTGCTTAATGTGTCCCCCACAATTCTCTTGCATACTTTCATTAGTCTCATGTTCCACTTCTGCAGTATCACAAGTTTGCTCAATTTTGTACCACCTTCTTTCAACAACCAACCATCTCCTGGTTAGAGAGGAGGTACTGACTGTGGCCTAAAATTGGCTCTGTCCATTAGGATGTTTGATCTTTGGAAAATCACTTACCTTCTTCATTCAGTAAAATAGAGATAACAGCTACTTCACGGTGTTGTTGTGAGAACTGAATGAGTAACATACTTTAGACATTTAACAGCTGCTTTACATAGACTCAGCAATTGATAAATACTAGCTCTGAATCCATGTCTTGATGAACTGAAACAGCGTCTTTATCCTCACCCCATTCCTTACTCACTCTATTAGCAGTAAAATTACCTCCAGTTACCCATCCCATTTAATAATGATGAATTCTATATAATGGCCAGATGTAAGTCACATATCTGGGTATTTCTATTCTCTAACACCAAAAAAAAAAAAAAAATTTGAGAATTGCCCCCAAAGAAGGAACCTACATTTTCCACCATTTGATTCATTTTTAGTCACTCTGTTATAGACTAGTGATTACATTATCAATAGGTACTATAGCAGGGCCCTTACTTTAATATTTCTTACTGTGATTGCCTCCAATAGAATGACCGACTAGTTGCACTTTTCTTTTTCGTATTTTCCCAAGCTTTCTTCCATCCAGGCTGCGAAAGAAGACCAAGGTCTGAGGTTTCAGTTTACTGGTTTAGTAGTCCACTAACTTTGGTAACAGCCAATCAGCTGCTACCAAGTACAGAAGCAGGCTTAGAAAATCTAAAGGGTAGGCAGTTGGAATTTCCAATTAACTGCCTCCTCCAGAGTACCAAAGGTCATTTTCTCTAAAAATCTAAGAGGTGGCGTTTCTCCAAACCTACCATCTCTAATACATCTGCCAGGAGGGCTCAGAAACCTACATATGACTATTTTCAAAATCCAAAAATCCTCAGTGGGACTACTGAATGTCTGAGGAAAAACATAAATGCTAAAAAGAAATGCCAACTACATACCATGTGGTTTAAGGAAAGAAAATCTGTTAAAGAGAGCTTCCTAACTGTGTCTTCAAGGAAGATTGGGACTTTAGAAAATTAAAGAAGACCTTGTTGACAGGGTAAGCAGGATAAGTAAACCCACAAAGTCCAAGAATGAGAATGAGCCGTGTATGTGTGGGAATCAGCAAGACCAAGTGATCTGCCAATCTATTCTCTGTGAATGTCCCTTGTCTGGTTGATTAAGTCTACTTAGTCTGCTTTTGGCTTTGACCCCAGACTGAACCTGTATGACTTACTAAGCACCCTGACAAGGCATGAATGGTCATAGGAGCTAGAAATTTCTTTAATAATGATGATAAAACCTGTCTTACACTTATGCTCTCCTGCAGACATCCTTTCAAAAGGCAATGTAGAATCTGCTAGTGTGTGGGTTTCATCTATTCCTGGAAGAGCCTGTATAAGAAACACTTTCCTTAGGGTGCCTGGGTGGCTCAGTTGGTTGAGTGTTCAACTCTTGGTTTTGGCTCAGATCATGATCCCAGTGTCCTGGAATTGACCTCCAGTTCAGGCTCTGTGCTCAATGCAGAGTCTGCTTGAGACTCTCTCTATCTCTCTCTCTCTTCCTCTGTCCCTCTACAACCCTGTGCGCACACACACACACACACACACACACGCATTCTAATAACTGAATGAATCTTTAAAAAACAAAACAAAACACTTTTCTCTTACCTTTTCTTGTGACCTTGACCTAAAGAAGAAAGTTATTCCTCAGTCTAGAATAATGTGCATAACTCAACGAAATGCTTTTTCTGTAATAGAAAGTCATTAGAAAACTGGGCTCCTTTTTGTTGCTGGTTTCTGACGACAGAAGGTGATGAAGCTTTCTTCTAGAAGCAAGCTGTAATTTCTGGTCTCTGCAGCAACTCTGTGGTAAGCTGCTTCCCTGGACTGCATCAAAATAGGAACGTCTGAGCAGGGTTGTAGCAGGGTTGTATACGCTGATGGCCCTCAAGAAATTTATGAGGCAGTTGACATCACCCTCTTTTCCCCCAGCAACACCTTTGTTTCCTTTCCCGGTTTGTCCCCATGTAACACTTCCTTCCCCCTCCCCCACTGAGTAATGCTTTCCTTCCCTAGAACCTAAGCATCTGCTTCAGTCAGACTTACTGATGAATTAACTGTGAGGTGAATGAGTGCCAAGAGAACTCCCATGGCAGGTGATTTACCCATAATAGCGCAATGAAAGATGTTCTTCCCCCAAAACACAAGTCAGGGGGCACCTGGGTGGCTCAGTGGTTAAAGCCTCTGCCTTCGGCTCAGGTCATGGTCCCAGGGTCCTGGGATCAAGCCTCACATCGGGCTCTCTGCTCAGCAGGGAGCCTGCCTCCTCCTCCTCTCTCTCTGCCTGCCTCTCTGCCTACTTGTGATCTGTCTGTCAAATAAATAAAAATCTTTAAAAAAAAAAAAAACACAAGTCAGGCACTGGGTATCTAGTTAGGAGGTTTGGGAACCAGGGAAGGTGTTAGTTAGAAGAAGGATCATTATTTTTTTTTCTTCGTAATTTTTTTTTTCTGACTATAAAAGTGCTCATAATGCAAAATTGGAAAAATACAAGCAGGTACAGGGAAATTAATTACCTATAAACCAACAGTCAGGGCGCCTGGGTGGCTCAGTGGGTTAAAGCCTCTGCCTTCGGCTCGGGTCATGATCCCAGGGTCCTGGGATCGAGTCCCACATCGAGCTCTCTACTCAGTGGGGAGTCTGCTTCTCATCTCTCTCCGCCTGCCTCTCTGCCTACTTGTGATCTCTGTCAAATAAATAAATTAATTAAAAAATAAAAAATAAATAAACCAACAGTCAGAAGCACTGCTAACATTTTGATATATTTATTCAGTCTGTTCCCTACACATTTATAATTTCATGTAGGATCCTTCTGTATGCAGCTTTTTAGTCATTGTTATGCTGACTGTTCTCTCAGAAGTCATTCAAGTATTCTCTCAGAAGTTTTCACGATTATGTATCCAAAATAACTACACAAAATTTATTTAAACATAAGACATTCCCCTGTTTTATATATTATTCTGTTATGTATAATGTGGTAATAAATGGTCTCAAACAAAAATCTGGCCCTACATTCAAAATGTTTTCTTAAGATATGAATATATTGAAAATTCCTGATACAGGTTGGCAAACTGCTTTCCCAGAAAATGCAGCTTAGAACGAAATATAATCTATAATAATTAGGTAGGCAAAAAAGTATCTCAATGTTACAAGATCGTGATATTTTATCATTTATTCTTCATTTATTTTCTGGAATACGTCTACAAAAATAAATTTTCCTTCAACAACCATCTGGTTACTAAGAAGTACAATTCCTAAGTAAAGGTGAATTAAATGCCTCATTCCTTCACTTACCAGTTTGAAAATAATGACTTGATTTTCCAGCATCTTCACAGAAGCAATCATTAAGGTTTGTTTTTAGTGTCAATATGAACTCAAAGGATTTGATATACATATTTGAGGATTTTTTACAACTGAATTTCCCCATATATTGTCCCCCCCAAATCACAGAAATATGGAGAATTAATAAAACAACCTTAGAGCAAATATGAAACAGAGATTACTAACAATTTCAATTTGCATATAAGTAGGAAAAGCAACATCTAAAACCAGAAGAATTGGGACACCTGGGTGGCTCAGTCAGTTAAACGTCAAACTCTTGATTTTAGTGCAGGTCATGATCTCAGGGTCATGAGATCAAGCCCAGCAGCAGGTTCTGCTCTTGGCACAGTCTGCTTGACATTCTTTTTTTTTTTTTTTCCAATTTATTTATTTTCAGAAAAACAGTATTCATTATTTTTTCACCACACCCAGTGCTCCATGCAAGCCGTGCCCTCTATAATACCCACCACCTGGTATCCCAACCTCCCACCCCCCCGCCACTTCAAACCTCTCAAACTGTTTTTCAGAGTCCATAGTCTCTCATGGTTCACCTCCCCTTCCAATTTACCCAAATTCCCTACTCCTCTCTAACGCCCCTTGTCCTCCATGCTATTTGTTCTGCTTGACATTCTATCTCTCTCTCTCTCTCCCTCTACACTTTCACCTGCTATGTGCACTCTGTCTCTCTCTGAAATAAATAAATCTTTAAAACCAGAAGAACCGGACTGAGTCCACACCAGAATATTCAGGTAGAGACTTCATGGAAAAAAACAAAGAATAGCAGGAGTTTGCACTGTTAGAATACAGAAAATGTCACTAACAGAGTCCTACCAAAGAGAGGGGGTAAATTAAGCACAGGTTTGAGAACTGGCAGGTTAGAGCACTGGCTTGAAAGTCTTCATGCAGTTTTAGGAGAACAGCATTGTGAAGAATAGGTTAGATGGGAGGTGGAGGAATCTCTTGGATGTGTGATGGTGAAGAGAAAAAACAAAGCAAGGGAAATTAAAGGTCTTACAGAAATAAAAGAGAACCACAAAATTGGGAAACACACTGACCCTAACCCCCAAATTTCCATCTACTTCAAAACTGAACATCACTAAAACAACAAAAGAGGATGCTTTTGATTACGAAACCTACTTAGACACTCAACTCACACCTCCTCCTTGAGGCTGGTCCAGATAAAATATGATGTTTGACAATGAACACAAAGTGGCAGGCAACATCATACAAAGCTCTTAGAAGATAGAACATGGGAATTCAAACATTTCAGCAGATGAAAATATTCTCCCTGCCAAAAGCAACAAACAAACAAGAAGTAGAAAGGAGAGAAAACTGTAACAGAACACTCTAACCAGAATTAAAATGTTAAAACAAGAATATGCACGTTAAAACAAAAATCACCTTGAGTAATAGGTTTGAAATAACCCAAAATAGAAACAGAGGGAAAAAAACTGGATGGTGTGAAAGGAGAGTTGACCAAACTCAGGAAATGGAAAAAAAAAAAAAAAAAAGACAAAATAATCTCAGAAATGTAATAAGGGTCACAGAGAAGAGGAAGGAAAACTATCAAGAGAACAAAACCAAAAATTTTAAAAGGTAAAATCATTGAAAAAAAAGTAATAAATATGGATAATGGGCAAAGAAAATTCAGCATCTTTTCAAAGCAAAAGAAAGGCACAAATATACGGACTGAAATATCAACATGAAAAATCAAAATAGGCTCATATCTGGCACACTTGATGAAATTTCAGAACAAGGATAAAGATGCTTAAAAACTTCTGGAGAGCAGCTCCTTCTCCTTCCTTCCTGCCCTAGTCCTCCCTGCCAGTGGCTCCCTTCCAGGCTCACTGCCAGCTGCCTCTTGCTGCGGATCTGGGTGTCCTTGGCCACCTGCCATCCAGATGGGGCAGTCCATGACGAGCACATCATGGAGACTTAAAGTGGAAGAAGGAGCTATGGAGTACTTGAATTTATCTTTATCAGAAAAGAATCTGGAATCTGAGTGCATGCTGATCTCCCATTGACTTCTGTACTATTATTGTACCCCATCAAAGGGAAGTAGGGTTTGGTTAAAATTCAAATCAGGAACTTGTCCAATGATCACAGCATCCTCTAACACCAACCACTGTCTAGGCTTCCTTAGAAGAAGTCACCTGACAATTGGATGGTTCAAAAAGATGGTCCCAAGAAAGTATCTTTGGAGGCAGCTGGATTTTTATCAGCCACTGGAGTGTTTATTAAAAAACAAAAACTGGAAGACATTGGGAGATGGAGAGGAGAAGTTGTAAGGGCCTATTCAGCCAGAGTGGCCCCACCCTGGTTGAGCTGCCATTTTGTTGTAAAACTTAAATTGACTCTGCACTCTCCCCCACCCCACCCCCGGCAGAGGAACTTACTTAAAAACAAGTCCTGGAAACCAGTCCCAGGTAACAAAGTCCAAATACAAGGGTGGGTCTGGCCGGGTGGAGACATCAATCAGTGGGGGCGCATACTGTCTCCTAGCTACCAAGGAGTATGGGCCCCGCCCTTTGGGCACCTTTTGGGCGCCAATTCTAACCAAGGTGATAGGCTGGTTCAAATGTCTACTAGGATAAATTGTAATTCAATTGGTCACCTAGCATGACTGTGCAGCTTTCTCTGTGTGTTACAATTTCGTTGGCCACCTGTGTGTGGCCAGGCCTAACCACATGGCCTTTGCTCTATAAAAGTTAGTCTGTGAAACAGAGAGAGGTGGGCCCTGAACATTCGGTTTAATTCTTGATGCTTGGCATGAAATAAAGCTTTGCTCGACCTTCGCTTTGTATCAGTCTTGCTCCTTTAATCATGGACCCATTATTGGGGGACCCAACAAAGTGAGTTGGGGGAAATCAGAGGGGGAGATGAACCATGAGAGACTGTGGACTCTGAGAAACACATTGAGGGTTTTGGAGGGGAGGGGGTTGGGGGGTTGGATAAGCCTGGTGGTGGCTATTATGGAGGGCATGTATTGCATGGAGCACTGGTGTGGTGCATAAACAATGAATTTTGGAACACTGGAAAAAATTAAATTAAAAAAACCCAACAACCAAAACCAAAAAACCTTTGAGAGGCATTCCCACTACAAGGGCTGGCACAAGTCCTATAACCAGTACTGGATGATGGAAGAGACAGAGAAATGCCTTCAAGGTCCTACAGGAAAAAGAAATGATTTTTCAACCTAAAATTCTATAATCCATCATACAAGGAAGTATCAGAACAGAATGAAGACATTTAAAGACATTTTTACTCAAGCAGAGTATAATGAACATGTCATATTTTACTCAACGGCAATCCCACCAGTCTTTGCTAATAATAATTTGATACTTTTGGGCACTCATGGACTCTGTATAGTCTAATGGGACCACTAACCCAGATTCCCTGCCTTTCCATAGCCAGGAGGCAAGTATGTGACCCACACCAGAAAAAAGGCAATAAAACAAAAGAAGCAGGTGCTCCTTTCTTGGACTGGAAATCAGTGCAGCACAAGAAGACTGACAATAGTGTAAGTCTATTCCTCAAGCAAGTTAGAGGAGCACTTTTTGCGTTACCTTCCCTTGACCTACCTGATACTCTTCTTTTTCTTAAGCCCGAGGCTCCTTGAGTCTGTGAGCACCCTCTTATCCTTCCAATAAATTCCATTTTGGGTAAGGGGTGAGTCTATCTACTTCAGTATATAACTGACACAGCCAGGACTCAGAGATTTATACCCCCTGCCTCATTCTTAGAAGTTGTTTGAGGACATACTTGAGGAAAACAAAAGACATGGATCCAGAAAGCATGGAATCAGTCCAGAAGAATGGTAAAAGGTGAGTCCTGGGATGACAAGTAGGCAGAAAGCCAGGAGGATGAGTAGTCCAGACTGGAAAAGGATCACAGAGGTCTCCAGATTGGGAAAAAAAAATAAGAAAGAAAGGAACCCCATGAAGTATAAAGTATGACTAAGAAGGCAGAAAGCTTGCAGATATTAAAGGCACACTATTCTTATCTTTCATAATAAACGGCAATCGAACGAATGTGTGTGCACGGACACATAGGTATATATGCCTATTTACACAGACATATGCAGACAGAGCAGTAGATACCTAACAGCCTGACAGTCGGATAGATACAATTTCCTGCTCATTTGATTTCTCTGGTTGAACTCTGATAGCAGTCATAATAATGTAAATGCCATTTCTTGGTTTCCACCATTTAAACTCAACTTACTGACAAAGCATAGTGTGGCAAATCAAGAAACAGAGAAATTAGCCTATTTTAGAAGATTATGGAGCTGGAGGGGATAATCACTGGAAGAACACACACTGTTCAAAGATCATGCCCCTGGAGAAGGGGGTTATGATAAGAATGAGCCTGCAACTGTGGCCTTTCATCATCAGTGTTTCAGTACTACCTTGCCACTGCATGCTCGTGGCTTTCCAAATAAAAGAAAGTGAACATTTGGGCAGCTTTCAAAAAATATTCATTCTCCTCCCCACTGGAGACAACATGTATTAATAAAGACCAGGACCTCTGTGGTTACATTTCCCCTCATTCTTATGCTTGTGGTCACTGTTAATCTTATGCTTGTGGTCACTGTTAATCTGTGTAACGGTTTTCTCATTTGTTTTTTAACTGTGTTACTTTTATTTTTTTTTTAAAGATTTTATTTATTTGTCAGAGAGAGAGGGAGAGAGAGCAAGCACAGGCAGACAGAGAGGCAGGCAGAGGCAGAGGGAGAAGCAGGCTCCCCGCCGAGCAAGGAGCCCAATGTGGGACTCGATCCCAGGACGCTGGGATCATGACCTGAGCCGAAGGCAGCTGCTTAACCAACTGAGCCACACAGGCATCCCAATAACTGTGTTACTTTTATAAGTTACTTAGCCTCTGGAACCCTCAGTTTCCTTATCTGAAAAATGGGGATAATCATGCTATTTATCTGACACAGTATATGAGTGTGTCTGTATAGACCCATTCCCTTTCCCTTACTTAAAGTGGTTTCCTAGACACCCTGTTATGCCTTCTATTTTTAAGCCTGACGATCCATCTTGGAGCTCTCTCCTTGGAGCTGTCCTATTCTTTTGTAGTGGCTGCCTTTTGTTCCGTCACTTGGCTCCACATACTTTATAAAACCAGCCACCGTTGATAGTTTCGGTTATTTCCAGTCTTTTTCTATTACAAAGAATCTTCCTGTCCATGTGTCATTTCATATTATTTCACAATGGAAGTATAGCCGAAAATACATTTCTGAGAGTGCAACTGTTCAGTTAAAGGAAACGTACTCTTAGAATTTTACTACTATCCAGCAGGCCGTCACAGCTGTTGTGGAAACACACACTGGAGCCCAGCATGAGCGCCATTCGCCAACTACGTGCTATCACGTTGCATAAAAGATCACATTGTCATTGCATTTGCACGTCTCGTATTGCATTCTTCCCTATTTTCTAAACTGTCATAGGTTTTGCCCATTTTTTTTCTGGACAGTTGAGTCTGTTTTTCTTACTGAGTTATAAGCATTTTTATATGTTAAGGGAATCAGCCCTCAGTGAGGTTAAATTATAAAAAATTCCTCCATCTACCCATTGTCTTTTGATTTCTTTTTATGGAGACGTGGTTTTTTTTTTTTTTTTTTCTTGTTAAGTAAGTGGATTTTCTTGTTGATCTTCTGGTAATTCATGGCTTCATTTTTTTTTTAATGTGACTTTTTGATTCATCTGGAAATCATCTTGGTATGATCTCTGCAGAAGGGATCCAACTTTCTTTTGCAGATGGCTACTCAGTTGTCCCAACACCATTTACTGAATAATCCCTTTTTTTCTCCACTGTCTTGAAAAAAAAAGACTTTTATTCAATTGTTGTGTATATTTGGGTCTGTGTCTGGGTTCTCTAATCTGCTCCTCTGGATTGTTGATTCACTCATCAACAATAAACTATCAACAATGAACTACTGACACATGAGTGCCAGTAGTTCATTATTATTACTGCAGAACACGTTCTTATTTTTAGTACAGTTAGTACTCTTTCATTAATCTTCTCTTTTCAGAATTCTCCTGGTAATTACTCCTTCTTTGTTTGTCCACATGATTTCTAGAATCAGTTTGTCCCAAACAAAAAACAAAAACAAAAACACCCTGTTGGGGCGCCTGGGTGGCTCAGTGGGTTGAGCCTCTGCCTTTGGCTCAGGGCATGATCTCAGGGTCCTGGGATCGAGTCCCGAGTCAGGCTCTCTGCTTGGCAGGGAGCCTGCTTCCTTTCCTCTCTCT
The DNA here is from genome assembly GCF_020171115.1 of Neogale vison. NCBI lineage: Eukaryota > Metazoa > Chordata > Mammalia > Carnivora > Mustelidae > Neogale > Neogale vison. The sequence continues at coordinate 30,221,273 of NC_058103.1, forward strand.
CTGCCTGCTTGTGATCTCTGTCAAATAAATAAATAAAATCCTAAAAAACAACAACAACAACAACAACAAAACCCACAAAAAACCCTGTTGTGGTCAGATCAACCAAAGGAGAGTTGACATTATGCAGATGTTAAAATTTCTGATCTAAATGTGGCAATGCCCTTACGTTTAAGTCTCTTTTTTGTTCTCTCCATGGCATTTTACGATTTTCTTCACGTGGATTCTTCATATTTCGTGCTAAGTCAACTTCTTTCTATATTTTCCAACCCTCTGCAATGGTATCATTTCTTCCATTGCTACTTCTGTTTCTTGTTTGAATATATAAAGTTCTATTTCTGTGCTTTTTGTCTTGGTAATGATTCTTTACTGAATTATCCCACCACTTGGCCTTTTAGTTGATTCCTGGGGTCTACAAATATTGGTTTAATCTCCTTCATTTGCTTTTTCTTATATTTATTACTTAAATTCAATTGATCAACATATAATGTAGTATTCATTTCAGAGGTAGAGTTGAGGGATTCATCCGTCCTTTATAACACACAATACTCATTCCATCACGTGCCCTCCTTAATGCCTGTCACCCAGTTACCCCATGTCCCCACCCCCTTCTCCTCCAGCAACCCTCAGTTTGTTTCCTATGATTAATCTCCTTTGAACTGTTTATTGTTTACCATTTATTTCTACTTCAGTCTAATTGCCATGGCACATACCTCCAGAACAAAGATAACTATAATGGATTGGTCCTTATCTCACTCCTGGTTACAATAGGAATGCTTCTAGGGCTTCTTTACCAGGCATGATATACCCATTAGCTTTCTGCAGGTTGTGATTTTTGGATTCTACAGTTGCTGACTTGTTACCATCATTCAGTTTGGATGGGCTCTGTTTCTCTCAGTTCATTACATCCTCACCTACTGATTTTATTTTATTATTTATTTATTATTATTATATTTTATTTAAATTCAGCTGGTAAAGATACAGTGTAATATTAGTTTCAGGTTACAAATAGTGATTCCACACTGCTATTCAATATCTGGTGCTCATCACAGCCAGTGCATGCCTTAATCCCTATCTCCTATTTCACCCATTCCCCTACCCACTTCCCATCCGGTAACCATTAGTCTGTTCTCTAGACTTAAGAGTCCACTTCTTGGGGCACCTGGGTAACTCAATTGGTTAAGCATCTGACTCTTTCAGCTCAGGTCATGAACTCAGGGTCATGGAATTGAGCCCCATGGTGGGCTCCTTGCTCTGCCCACTGAATCTCTGCTGAAGAGTCTGTCCCTCTCCCTCTGCCCCTCCCACTACTCTCTCTCTCAAATAAATTTAAAAATCTTTTTTAAAAAAAGAGTCCAATTCTTCCTTTGCTTCTCTTTTTTTCCACTTTGCTAGTTGTATTTCTTAAATGCCACATATGAGTGAAATCATATGGTATTTCTTTCTCTAACTTATTCCGCTTAGCACAATACTCTCTAGCTCCATCCATGTCATTGCAAATGGCAAAATTTCATTCTTTTTTATGGCTGAGTAATATCTCATTGTGGGGTGTGTGTGTGTGTGTGTGTGTGTGTATACTATATGTATATGCCCCACATTTTTATTCATTCATCAGTCAATAGGCACAGAGGCTGTTTCCATAATTTTCTCCTACTGATTTCAAATCCAGACTCTCAGAGAGGGAAAAGGCTTGATGGAGAGTCAGCAGCTATAAGGGATGGTGGTGGTATATAAGAAGACTCGGAGACAGACCACTGACATCAGGACCTGAGCTGAAACCAGGAGTTGGACACTTAACTAAGCCTCCCAAGCACTCTAAACTGAGTGAATTTTATAGATGGGGGAGGACCCCTGGGCTCCTGGAGTCAATATTCAGACTACAACATGACTATTAGGAAATTTACTGGGGAAATATATTTCTAGTAATTTCTAGACCTTCTAAATCAATTTATCTCCAGTTCTTAAAAAGAACTTAAAAATAGGTTAAAAGAGAGAGAGAGAGAGAGAGAGATAGCTCATCTACAAAGAAATAATTAGAGATTCATTCTGAACACCTACAAATCCAACAGGAGATTGAAGAGAAGAAGAGCAACAATTCTAGAAACAGAAAATCGACCACATTCTGAAAGGTAGGACCGGCGGAGAAGTGTATCCAAAGCCACAGGAAGATAGACCATGGCCGGGGGAGGGGCCGGCTCCCAGCAAGCAGCAGAGCAACAGAGCACAAAATCAGGACTTTTAAAAGTCTGCTCCACTGAGGGACATCTCTCCAGAGGCTAAACCGGGGTGAAGCCCACGCGGGGACAGCATGGCCTCAGGTCCCATGGGGTCACAGAAGGATCAGGGGTGTCTGAATGTCGCAGAGCTCGCAGGTATTAGAGTGGGGAAGCCAGCTACAGAGACAGAACCAAGGAGTGAGCTCTCAACTCGGGGTTACCTTGAACCGTAATCCATGGCACAGGCTACTGCTCCATGAGTGGGGTCCCCACAAGATCCGGGGAGAACCCCCTGGAAAAGCTCAGGGATCTGAAAGGTTCGGAGACTCAGGCAGAGCTGTGTGCCAGAGACAGAGATGCTTGTTCACAGGCTGGGTGAGCTCGGAGCACAGCCAGAGGCCAGGGAGACGGGAGTGATTGAGCGCTCTGCTTTTCTCTGAGAACACACTGAGGAGTGGGGCCCCCAGCTCTCGGCTTTTCTGGGCCAGAGATAGGGAGGCCGCCATTTTCATTCCCATCCTCCGGAACTCTACGGAAAGCGTTCAGGGAACAAAAGCTCTGGAAAGCGAACCCGAGCGGATCACTCAGCCCGGCCCCTGGTAAGGGCGGTGCAATTCCGCCTCCAGCAAAGACACTTGAGAATCACTACAACAGGCCCCTCCCCAAGAAGATCAACAAGAAATCCAGCCAAGACCAAGTTCACTTACCAAAGAGAACAGCAGAATTCCAGAGGAGGAGAAGCAAAGCATGGAATTCGTGGCTTTTCTCCCCATGATTCTTTAGTTTTGCAAAGTTAATTAATTTTTTAAATTTTATTTTTTTCTTCTGCTAATTTTTTGTAACTTTTACCCTTTCCTCTTTTAACGTTTTTAAACTAGTTTATCTTAACAATACCTTTCATTAAAAAAATGTTTTTTGAACATTCATTATTGTAGTCATATTTTATCCTTCATTGTATCCAACTTTATTTTTTGTATACACATAGGGTTTTTTCTTCTAAAAAATTTGGGGTACAAGTTCTTCTAATAGATCAAAATACACCATAAATCTAGCACCAGGCTTGTTCTAGTCTCCAGCTTGAGCTAATTCTCTCCACTTTCTTTTTCTTTATTCTCCCAACCAACTTATCAACTCCTTTTTCAAAAATTAAAAAAAAAATCTTTTTTTATCTTTATAGTCATATTCCATCCCTTCATTGTGTTTACCCTTATATATGTTTTTCATTCTTTAAAATTTTGGGAGGTAGTTTCTTTTAAGAGACCCAGACACTCCCAAAATTAAGTGAGTGACCCTGTTCTAGTCACCTGTCTAATATGTATATATATTTTCTTTTTTATATTTTTTCTTTATTTCTTTTCTTTTTAAAATTTTTTTCCTGAACTTCTTTTTATCCCCTTTCTTCCCCCCATGATTTGGGGTCTCTGCTGATTTGGTTAAAGCACATTTTCCTGGGGTCTTTGCCACCATTTTGGTATTTTATTTGCTCCTTCATATATTCTTATCTAGACAAAATGACAAGGTGGAAAAACTCACCACAAAAAAAAAAAAAAAAGAACAAGAGGCAGTACAGAAGGCTAGGGATCTAATCAATATGGACATTGGTAATATGTCAGATCTAGAGTTCAGAATGATGATTCTCAAGGTTCTAGCCAGGCTAGGAGGCTAGAAAAGGCATGGAAGATATTAAATATCTTCCGGAGAAATAAAAGCCCTTTCTGGAGAAATAGAAGAACTAAAATCTAACCAAGTTGAAATCAAAAAAGCTATTAATGAGGTGTAATAAAAAATGGAGGCTCTTACTGCTAGGATAAATGAGGCAGAAGAGAGAATTAGTGATATAGAAGACCAAATGACAGAGAATAAAGAAGCTGAGCAAAAGAGAGACAAACAACTACTGGACCAGAAGGGGAGAATTCGAGAGATAAGTGACCCAATAAGATGAAACAACATTAGAATAATTGGGATTCCAGAAGAAGAGAGAGGGGAGCAGAAGGTATACTGGAGAGAATTGTTGTAGAGAATTTCCCTAATATGGCAAAGGGAACAAACATCAAAATTCAGGAAATATAGAGAACCCCCCTCAAAATCAATAAGAATAGGTCCACACCTCATCACCTAATAGTAAAATTTACAAGTCTTAGTGACAAAGAGAAAATCCTGAAAGCACCCCGGGACAAGAAGTCTGTAACATACAATGGTAAAAATATTAGATTGGCAGCAGATTTATCCACAGAGACCTGGCAGGCCAGAAAGAACTGGCATGGTATATTCAGAGGACTAAATGAGAAAAACATGGAGCAGAGAATACTATATCCAGCTAGGCTATCATTGAAAATAGAAGGAAAGATAAAAAGCTTCCAGGACAAATAGAAGGAATTTGCAAACACCAAACCAGCTCTACAGGAAATATTAAAAGGGGTCTTCTAATCAAAGAGAGACCCTAAAAGTAGTAGATCAGAAAGGAACAGAGACAATATACAGTAACAGTCACCTTACAGGCAATACAATGGCACTAAATTCATATCTTTCTATAGTTACCCTGAATGTAAATGGGCTAAATGCCCCAATCAAAAGACATGAGGGTATCAGAATGGATAAAAAAACAAAACCCATCAATATGCTGCCTACAAGAAACTCATTTTAGATCCAAAGACACCTCCAGATTTAAAGTGAGGGGGTGGAAAACTATTTACCATGCTAATGGACATCAAAAGAAAGCTGGGGTGGTAATCCTTATATAAGATCAATTAGATTTTTTAAAATTTATTTATTTTCAGAAAAACATTATTCATTATTTTTTTTCCACCACACCCAGTGCTCCATGCAAGTTGTGCCCTCTATAATACCCACCACCTGGTACCCCAACCTCCCACCCCCACCCCCGCCACTTCAAACCTCTCAGATTGTTTTTCAGAGTCCATAGTCTCTAATGGTTCACCTCCCCTTCCAATTTACCCAAATTCCCTTCTCCAATTAGATTTTAAGCTGAAGACTATAATAAGAGATGAGGAAGGACATTATATCATACTCAAAGGGTCTGTCCAACAAGAAGATCTAAAAAATTTAAATATCCATGCCCCAAACATGGGGGCAGCCAACTATATAAACCAATTAATAACAAAATCAAAGAAACACATCGACAGTAATACAATAATAGTAGGGGACTTTAACACTCCCCTCACTGAAATGGACAGCTCATCCAAGCAAAAGATCAACAAGAAAATAAAGGCCTTAAATGACACACTGGACAAGATGGACATCACAGACATATTCAACTTCCCTCCCAAAGCAACAGAATACACATTCTTCTCCAGTGCATATGAAACATTCTCCAGAATAGATCACACCATGGGTCACAAATCAGGTCTCAACAGGTACCAAAAGATTGGGCTCATTCCCTGCATATTTTCAGACCACAATGCTCTGAAGCTAGAACTCTATCACAAGGGAATGCAAGCTGGTGCAACCACTCTGGAAAATATGGAGGTTCCACAAAAAGTTGAAAATAGAGCTACCCTATGACCCAGCAATTGCACTACTGGGTATTTATCCTAAAGATGCAAACGTAGTGATCCGAAGGGGCACGTGCACCTGAATGTTTATAGCAGCAATGTCCACAATAGCCAAACTATGGAAAGAACCTAGATGTCCATCAACAGATGAATGGATAAAGAAGATGTGATATATATATATATATATATGAATACTATGCAGCCATCAAAAGAAATGAAATCTTGCCTTTTGCAACGACGTAGATGGAACTAGAGGGTATTATACTTAGCGAAATAAGTCAGTCGGAGAAAGACAACTATCATGTGATCTCCCTGATATGAGGAAGTGGAGATGCAATGTGGGGGGCTTGGGGGGTAGGAAAAGAATAAATGAAACAAGATAGGATCAGGAGGGAGACAAACCATAAAAGACTCTTAATGTCACAAAACAAACTGAGGGTTGCTGGGAGGAAGGAGCAAGAGGGTGGTGAGGTTATGGACATTGGGGAGGGTATGTGCTATAGTGAGTGCTGTGAAGTGTGTAAACGCGATTCACAGACCTGTACTCCTGGGGCTAATACATTATATGTTTATAAAATTTTTTTAATTATTAAAAAAAAAGAAATAGAAAGACAATTGACTTTCTTCATGATAATTAAGATCAGGAAGCAATGGAAAAAGTACCTTCAAAGTGTTAAGAAAGATACCCAGAAAAAAACTATCTTTCAGAGATGAGAGTCAAATAGTCATTTACAGATAAAAAAGAGTGCTTAAAGTTGACCCTTGAACAACATGGGTTTGAACTGTACAGGTCAACTCATAAGAGGATTTTTTTTTAAATACAGGACAGTATTATAAATGTATTTTTTCTTCCTTATAATTTTAATATTTTTTTTCTCTAGCCCTCTCTCACTTTCCAAGAATACAGTATGTAATACATAAAACATACAAAATACATGTTATTCAACTATTTATGTTTTCTGTAAGGCATCCACTCCAACAGTAGGCTATGAGTAGTTAATCTGTGGGAGAGGCAAAAGTTATACACAAACTTCCAACTGTGCAGGAAATCAGTGCCCCTAATCCCTGCATTGTTCAAGGTCCACCGGTACTATCAAGAGTTTCACACTAAGGGAACGTCTAAAGCTTGCACTTCAAGAAAGAAAAGGACCCCAGAAAAATCATCAGAAGTACAAAAAGGAATGATATAAAGAGAAGTCAGTCAAGAAAATAGATAGCATTCTTAGGTGCAACTAAGATTTCTAAATAGGCTGATTTCTAAGTAGGGGTCAATTGAAAGGCTACCGTTGGCCCAGCACAATTGCCAGAAAGGCTCACGGGAGCAAAGGTCAGATCCAAATACGAAGCCATAGAAGAGTTCATGAGCACACAGCTGCAGCTGCAACCCAAACCGCTGGCCCCCAACTGTGTATCACACAACCTCCCCCAGAACTGGGTACTGGGTACCGCCTCTCAAACTGGATCTTACTGAGATTCCCCACTGCCTCCACTTCTTATGCACAGGCTCCTGATGCAAAGTCCATGTGGATGTGCCTGACTGATCAAGCCTAGGTGATATGCATGGGGTTGAGCTGAAGGCTGAGATGGCAACTATGTGGGTTGCGAGGTTGCATTTCATACCAACACTCCTATGTACAGACATGCCAAACACAGGAATAGGGGGTCTGGGCAAAGCAACATATTTGATAATGTCTACTACAGGCAGATACTTTAAAAATAGTATCAGACCCTTATGGTAAAAAGTAAAAACCAAAAGGATAAGACTGTAACTAATGCAGATTGTTTTATTTAAGATTTTTTAAATAACTAGGATTGTAGTGAGTAGGCAGAGACATAACCCAAGCAAAAGAGCTTATTGGAAAAATCACAGCTGAAGGTCCTCTGAAAGTGAAAATCTGTAGGCAGACATCCACAGAGTGGGGAAGTTCCAGGGAAAATCCTTGTGTTTGTGCAAAAGTCTTAGGCCTCCAAGGAAAGCAAGGGTCGATTATCTGTGGAAGAGCACAGGCATATCAGCCAAGGAACAGCTGATTATCCCATCACTAGTCACTGCTTGGCCCTGCTCTCAATCTCTCCCTCCCTAAGGTCTTCAAATCAACACAGCTCCTGGGGGCTCCCCACAAGAGCACAGGCCCAGGAATGTGCATGGAAATTGGACGTTGATATGAAGCCAGTAATACGGAATAGGTGGGCAGGTTGGAGGTAAGCACCAGAAATACAACAAAACAGCAAGCTGAAGTGAGGCAAGAAGGAGGCTGGAAGACTATGGTTATTAAAGGCCAAGGTTGTTTTAAAAGGTGAGGAACAAGAGCAGAACTACGGGTGGTGAGCAGCAGGTACGGCAGTACACGGAACAGTAGGCAGGTATAATATAAAGCTTAAGAAATTAACAGAAACTGGGGTGCCTGGGTGGTTCTGGTGGTTAAGAGTCTGCCTTTGGCTCTGGTCATGATCCCAGCATCCTGTTCAGTGGGGAGACTGCTTCTCCCTCTCCTTCTGTCGGCTGCTCCCCTTGCTTGTGTGCGCTCTCTTTCTCTCTCTGTCAAATAAACAAATAAAATCTTAAAAAAGAAAAATTAACAGAAATTGAGAAAAGTTGGAGGTGGGGTAAGCATTGTCATATACCTAGACACCAATAAGTAATAATGGAAAACAATTACATATGGTAAGACATTGATATTGGTATAGCGAGAAAAAGAAAAAAGAACTATTTACGTCTCTGTTTATGGTTAATTTTCCAATTTTTTTCATTATCATCTTATTCATTTTAAAAGTGCTTATTAAATATGTGCAGACTGGAATGACATCCTGCCATGTCTTTGCACTCATGGAATTTACAATCCAGTGGATAATAAGGACAAAAATTAGTAAGTGATTGAATAAATTAGCAGAGAGAGTCAATTATCATATGGTTTCACTTATTTGTGGAGCATAACAAATAGCATGGAGGACAAGGGGCGTTAGAGAGGAGTAGGGAATTTGGGTAAATTGGAAGGGGAGGTGAACCATGAGAGACTATGGACTCTGAAAAACAGTCTGAGGGGTTTGAAGTGGCGGTGGGGTGGGAGGTTGGGGTACCAGGTGGTGGGTATTACAGAGGGCACGGCTTGCATGGAGCACTGGGTGTGGTGAAAAAATAATGAATACTGTTTTTCTGAAAATAAATAAATTAGAAAAAAAATGCATCTATCAAAAAAAAAATTAAAAAGAGATCATGAGTCCTAGTGGGCTGTGATAGAGAATACACGTCTAAGGGGGTATGTTCTATTGAGGGACTGCCTCTTGAGATGACATCTAAAATAAAGACGAGAGGAGGCCTTCATGTGAAGAGCTGTGCTCTTATGGGGTTGGGGGTGGAGGGCAGAGGGAAGAGCATGATGGTTCTTCCCATCATATGATCCTACATATCAATGTGGTGATGACGATATGTGTAATGAGGACATAGGAGAAGCATAAAACCAGTCTTGTTGGCCTAGGGAAGTTTTCCCAGGATTCTCAAATGTTGTTTTCGCTTCTATGAAAATGCTGAAACACTAATAGGGTCATTTTCTGTATCATTTGGATGACCCTATATAACTGAATACTGCATACAATTCTATTACCCAAGTATGTGTTCATGATCTATAACTTTCCTTATAGTTCGAAGACTGAATAGAAAGAACAAGTCATGGTAATCCTTCCTCTTTTCAACCTCCAGGTTTAATTTTTGTTACATTAACCAAAAGCACTGGCCACAGCCCATCATCTGAGTACCTTTTCCTGGTTCCTCCATACCTCTCTGTCCTCTTCATACTGAAGAACCTCAGAGATCAGTTCCTGGTACTCCTCTCTGTCTACATTCATTCCCTTGGCGAACTTATTCAGGTTCTTAGCTTTAAATATCACATGGATGTCAGTGACTCCAAAATTTACTTTTCCATCCTAGACCTTGTCTCCAAACTTCTAACGGGTATATACTCAGCCACCCACTTCAATCTCTATTCAGACAGCTCACATTTCAAATTTAATACAACAAAAATGGCAGTGTTCATCCTGTCCTGCAAATCTTCTCCTTCCAGCATCTCCTCCAGACACCCTGATCTCAGCACCTACCAGCAGCATAGGTCAAATGACTGGCAGTCATCCTCAACTCTCCCTCTCTCCTTGCCATCCTGTTGGCCAACTTCTCCAGTGAATTGTGCCTCCAAAGTTGATCTCACCTCTCTACACTCGTTTCCACTTACAGCTACCCAAAGCTATCACCATCTCTCAGCTGGACTGCTACATCAGTCTCTTGATCTTATTGCTCCCATTCTAAACCACTCTCCCTACAGGAACAATGGTTATGTTTCAAAAACCTAAATCACCTGTTTCCCATTATAGTTTGGATAAAATAAGAATTCCTAGCCACAACCAGTGAGGCCATTTATTATGATCTGATCCTGCCTGTATTTTGAACTTCTCTACCTATGTTTCATGCCACTTTCATCCTTCCTTCCCTCAATCACTATGCTCTGGGCACCTAAGTTAGACTTTTCTAATTCCTCAAACACATCGAGCTCTTTACCACTTCAGGAATTTCCCATATACTGCCTCTGCCTAGAAGGCTCTTCCCCTAGGTCTTCATAGGATTAACTTCCTCAGTGTTTAGAAGAAAGAATAGGAGCATGTTGCCCTCTTCCTATAGGAACCACCATACTACTGGGATTTGCTTCTAGGACAAAGGCCATGTCCCTGTTCATAGAGTCTTTAGGGGAACGCACAAACCACTTGGGCAGCCAGGCAGGCTGTTTACCAGAGTTGTCAAAGAATGCCATCCTCCCTGCAAAGTTGCAATCCCCTCTGCTGGGAACACAAAGTCACCAGTCCTATAAGAATTGTGCACAGCCCCTCTTACTAGAAGAGGAGCCCCTGGTTCTCACTGTCCAGAAAACCCAGAGCGGGGACTCACGGCCATTTTCAGACAAACCTGCTCTTGGAACAACAACTTATTTCTTGTCTTTCTCCTCTATTAGACTGAAAGCAGGGGTCATATCTTTTTCGTCTCCTCCTGTATTCCCAGCATCTAGCAAAGTGCTGGGTGTCGACGAAGCACTCAACAAACACTTATTGAATAAATGAACAGATGGACAGGAGGAAGGGAAACAAGAATATATGTCCAAGATTACAGCCAAAAGACAATGATTTCCTGTGAGGCATGAGATAAAAATCAGAAACTCTAGTCTTGCAGAAATGGTTCCAAATTATTGACCTCTTTCTCAAATCCTCTTTCTGATAAAAGCAGCTCCAAAGAGATAGACGTGAGTCCCAGTGGAGCTCCATGTGGTGCAGGGGGGATCCCAGCAGGGGGATTTTAGTACCAGTGCGGTGCTCGCAGTGAGACGGGTCACGCTCTGTTGAGTTAGTTCAGTACAAGCCCTTAAAGGAAAATGGGGCTTGATCCTTCCTACCGTTCATGCAGTCGAGTAGAAACGTACGGAGTTCATCTACATGTAGGAGATGATGCCAGTGCTGTGTGCGTGTCTGCTGGGACTCATTAACCTTCCCTGCACACTGGCAATGGGTGTGCCTTCCCGCCCCACAGCCGACACCTATGTCTTTGTCTGAGGGCTGTTTTCAGGCTGCCAAAGAGGACTTTGCCTGACAGCCTCAAGTTTCTGGGAATTCATACCTCCCCCAGAGCCACCCTTAAACCAGTGGTTCTCAGCTGGGGGTAATTTTGACCTCTGCGGGTGAAACTGTGTGGAGGCATTCTGGATTGTCATCCCTGGCTAGGGGAGGGTGTTGGGAGTTTACTGGCATCCACTTGGCAGAAGCCAGGGATGCTGCTGCAAACCCTACCATGCAGGGGACAGACTCCTGCAACAAAGGACAAAGAACTAGCCCTGAAATGTCAGTAGGGTCTGTATGAGAAACTCCACCATAAACAATGACTGATGGGCAGGAAAGTGTAGACACTCCAGGTCTTTTGTGCCAGATCTGGAACATTCTGAGATAGGACCTACACACACTCCAGAGCATTCCTGTCACACTGAGCAAAAATTACCTCCTTGTAAGTCTGCCTGCTATTGTGTCCTTATGTGGTTTCCTTCTCCTCCCTGTCCACTTCCCCAATGCCCTACCAATTTCTCCTGAGAACACTTCCCAAGAAACCACTTCTATCGAAATCCACATCTCAGGGTTGCTTCAAAGAGGAAAAATCCGAATGAATATGTACACGTGGATACTTACGGATAACTACAGATTTTGTAAAACAGTATGGGTTAGGTTACTAAATGGTGGTTATGCCCTAACAGAACCCATGGGGTTGGACAAGCCTCTGAGAAGGGTGTCAGAGTATCCTAAACCCAAACCAAGAAAGCATGGTATGATAGGAAAAGAAACTAAGAAGTTAGGAAACCCGAGTCACCTCTGAGACTAAGGAGTCATGAGATCTTAAGTAAATCATAGCCATATGGAAAATGAGAAAACAGAAACTGGATAATTACTAAGATCCTTTTCTCTAACAATCTATTTTGCCTCACAACAGTGGTTCTTAACCAGGGGCAATTTCTGGCCCCCTAGGGAACACTGGGTAATGTATGGAGACATTTTTTGTTGTCATAACTGGGGCAGAAGTGCATCTAGTGAAAAGAGGTCAGAGAGGCTGCTGAACATTCTACACTGTACAGGGCAGTCCCACCCACCCCAACAAAGAATTCTCTTACCCAAAATGTCAATAGTGCCAAGGTTAAGAAACCCTGTCTTACACAGACAAATTAGATATTAACTTAAGGAATTCCTGATGGTTATAACTACTAAATGAGGCAGTGTGTTGCTGAAGGGAACTTTACAGCATGGTGTCTGATACACCTCTAAAAACAGCACAGATGATAGAGGCAGTCAGTTGAGCAATGGCCTTCAGCTCAGGTCATGATCCCAGGGTCCTGAGATCGAGCCCCACATCGGGCTCCCTGCTCAGCAAAGAGCCTTCTTCTCCCTCTGATAATCCCCCTGCTTATTCTCTCTCTCAAATAAATAAATAAAACCCTTAAAAAAAACAGCATAGACTATAGACACTTTTCTGTGTAAGATTCTTATTCTAAACATAACCTGAAATGTTATGTGGCAGAACTAAACACCTGTGCGTGTATCTAGAGACAGAGGACAGCAGGGATACGAATCTTAGCAAGCTGGACATGATTCTGAAGAATTAACTCTCAGCTACACAGATTTTAGGTATTTAGAATATTTAAATATTCCACGAGTGCACATTCCTTTCCCCCGCAATCACTAAAGAAACCTCCCTCACATGTCCATTCACTTGTGGATACAACTCCAGGGGCCAAGTTTTCTCCTCTAACCATGTTCCCTGAATGGAAAAGAAAAAGTTTCCCCAAATCATATGCAGGTAAGTGCTAGAGAGAGCTATTTTATAGCAGACTTATCAGAGTAATAAAAGATTTTAATTACAATGTATTTACTTATGAGTCTGGTTTATTAATGTGACAGGCAGTAAGATGACATCATAGTTAACTTTGACTTCACATTCCTGTTGGTCCAAACCTCTTCCGCCCTTTTTAAACAAAGTGGCGGCAATAAAATCCAACGTATTGTGTAACTAGCCAATGCCACATATTACTTATAAAACTCCACACCCCCAACAGGAAATTCTAGAAATGAAAAGGTTTCTCCGTTTCATTATCAGATAGGTGCCCTGCTCCAGGAACCACAACAGGTAGGCTAAAATGAAAACATCCATTCCTGGATTGTTGATTTCTTACAAAGTGATTTCAGGGGGCGCCTGGGTGGCTCAGTGGGTTAAGCCTCTGCCTTCGTCTCAGGTCGTGATCCTAGGGTCCTGGGATCGAGCCCCTCATCGGGCTCTCTGCTCAGCAGGGAGCCTGCTTTCCCTCTCTCTCTGCCTGCCTCTCTGCCTACTTGTGATCTCTGTCTGTCAAATAAATAAATAAAATCTTTTAAAAAACAAACAAACAAAGTGATTTCAGAATAAACTTAGTTTTTGAAATGGGTCTGACATATAAATTCTTTTTCATCTTTGATAACAATACATGGAAATGTGCAGCAGAAAATCTTCTAAGGTGCTTAAAATTTTTCTTCTATTAAAGACTAGTGGCTGTCAACTGAAAGGCAGGGTGGCAGGTGAGCTGGAGCCCAAAGTTTTCATCTGCCTCTAGAGATGGATGGCCTACAGCCTGCACTTCCCCCAAGCCTGGCTCATCAGGAACCGGGCAAGGAGAGGCATCTTCTCCTCTGTCAGGTGTCTCTAGTAGCACCCCTCAGCAGCAGAAGGGCCTGGATCCCAACTCCTATAACTCACACCACAAGCACTTCAACCACCTGCTGTCTGCTCCCAAACCAATACGTGTTTAACAGAGACAGAGTTTTCTGACATTTCAGATCCAAGATCTCGAAGCTGAATATTTGCTCTCAGTAATACAACTGCCTATGCTTTAGTCAGAAGAAAAGTAAGTAGTTTAAGCTATGATTTGTATTGCTTATGGTTACTAAATGCAAAATTTTAAAAACTAAATGGCATTTTTAAACCCATGTTATGCCTTTCATCTCACAAGGGATCTGTATATAATCCAAAAAAGTGGAATTGACACTTAATGAGATTCAACTCCATACTTTCCAATATGCTTCGGTAAAATACAATTCTTTCTTGAAGGTACCAGGTGACTGAGGGGACTGATTCAAATGAAGGCTGGTTTGCTACCAATTGTAGTATTTAAGAAATAGTGATAAACTTAAAAATAAGACTTCCTTTATTTCTTCACAGGTCGACATATCAATCCTTATTTGACGTGGAAACAACAAAAAAATTAAGGCAAAGCACACCCTCATAGTAAGATATGTTTCCTGTCCAGTCATATCCAAAAGTGACAGGGAAGGGAAGTAATGTAATTCAACTAGGTGGATCTCTATTTGGTTAAATAATAAATGATATTTAAAGCATACTTATTTTTTTTTAAAGACTATTTATTTGACAGAGAGATCACAAGTAGGCAGAGAAGCAGGGAGAGAGAGAGGGGGAAGCAGGATCCCTGCCAAGCATAGATCCCAATGTGGGGCTGGATCCCTGCACCCTGAGATCATGACCTGAGCCAAAGGCCAGAGGCTTAACCACTGAGCCACCCAAGCACCCCTAAAGCATACTTATTAAAGGAACAGCTCCCAGTAGCAAACAGTGGAACAAGTAGCATTTTATCACTAACTAAGGCAAAGACAAAACAAAATGATTGAACTTTGAATTATACAAGGACATCAACCCGAATAACATTTGGTATCTCAGTATTTCCTCTTCTATGACTGAAATGACTGAAATGGACAGTGACTAATGTAATAAAGTTGTTACACATTCTAAAACAATTTTAACCAAGATACAGCATTTAATATATTACCTGGAGATATAACAGGTCCTTGATACCTGTTGAATGACTACACTAGACATTGGTAAACATGAGTCCCTGGTTCAGCTCCAGCACTAATTAGCTAATAAATCAATGCCACACTGACTTGGCGCCCCACTTTTTTTTTTTTAAGATTTTATTTATTTGAGAGAGAGAGAGAGCACAAGTGGAGGGAAGGGGAAGAGGGAGAGGGAGAAAGACACTCCCCACTGAGTGAGGAGCTCAATGCTGGGCTTGAGGACCCAGACGGGATCATGACCTGAGATGAAGCCAAATGCTTACCCGACTAACCCACCCATATGCCCCCAGACCCCAGTTTTTTGTTGTAAAATGTTCATTTTGCATCTTGGTTTCCATGACTCTAAAATCAGTAAGATAAGCTAAATAACTAGTAATATTGTAAAATAGGAATTATCCCATTGATTCTGTTTCTCCAGAGAACACTGCCTAATACAGAAGTTTTCCTAGAGAAAGTGATTCCAGGCTGAGACTCCCGTAATATGTAGAAATTACGTAGGTAAAGTGGAGAAGAAAGGGGAAGGCAGGGGGAAGTGGCATGAACATAGCCCCAAAGGGCAAGACTGTATATGAGGCCTTCATACCCAAACCCCAGGGCCTGAGCTAATGATAGCAGGTGCTGGGATGTCACCAGAGTCTGTCTCTTAGTCTGTGTCCTGAGAAAATGAGAGATAAGCATTCCCGGAGGATATGGACTTACATATTATCAAATTACTTCTCTTTTTCTCTGGAAAGACTATTTGAAGAGACTTCTGGGCTGTGATTAACCTCTCTCGGTTAATATTAACTATTGCTATTTAACTTGCGTCAGACTCACTTTGGAAGATACCCAACCATTAGTGATCATTCTGTTCTGGGAAAATCGGTAGAGCTTTCCTACCCCATTGTCATACACACAAATGTGAGGCAGGATGTAAATACATGCTGAATAAATTAACAATTAAAATTTTTAAATGACTGGCACATAGATTTAGTTACACAACTGAAGAAAAGGCGGAGATACAGTCCTCTCTGGATTCCACCTGTAACTGATATTCAGGGGACACCGGTAGATTGGAAAGCCACTTCGAAACAGGGTTAACGAGGGTGCCTGGGTGGCTCAGTGGGTTAAGCCACTGCCTTCAGCTTAGGTCATGATCTCAGGGTCCTGGGATGGAGTCCCACATAGGGCTCTCTGTTCAGCTCTGCCTGCCTCTCTCTCTGCCTGCCTCTCTGCCTACTTGTGATCTCTCTCTGTCAAATAAATAAATTAAGAAATCTTAAAAAAAAAAAAAAAAGAAACAGGGTTAACTTTAAGTCAATTATCTTTGTAAGATCAGCTACTTTACATGTACTTATCATTTATAATTTTCTTTGGTTATGGACATTAACCTCTTCAAATGGACAAGATCACACTTAAACCCATTAGCGGTGATAAGTGATGTTTTACTCTTGTTTTTCTCCATGCTTGGAAGCTAGAATTTGGTACCTATTTGTCTTCTCATTGGTTCTCCATCTCCATGAAAAAAATTGTTTGGAAACTTAGCAGATATTGTCTTCTCCATAAATGTAGATGTCCAGCTGTTTTGCATAAGAACTCTAGAGTAACCCTCGAAAAAATTATTGATGGTTCCTGTAATTGTAGCCATATCCTGAAGACAGCAAGCATAAAGATTGATTTTAGAGGAAGTGCATTCCTTGGTGTTCCTTCAGCCCTGAGAACTTGTGGCCTCCCTAGCAAACACTGCCGTCATATGCCAAACAGATAATGACCTCCCTGCCACGCTAGTTAATAATGCAGATGATTAATTGCTCTCAGGTTAACTTTCAGTACCACCACCGCACAGAAGGGGGAAAGACAGCACCACCACGTGAAGGAATCTCTCGCCTTCAAATGTAGGGACATAGAAACTAATTTATATTTGTAAGTATAAAATTTGTAATTTTATATTATGAACCAGTGTTCTCATAATAAGAGAACTTCTGAAACTTACAGAAAATATTGTGACAGTACAGGGAATCTCAGTCCATTTTTAACACATAATACCAATATAAGACTACATTTCCTTCAAATGTATACCATAATTGGAATGAAAAGGCTGTTTTTCATCATTTTCTTCCTAAGGCAAAAAAAGAAAAGAAAAAAAAAAAACAAAAACCAGAGCACTGTCACTTTCAGATAAATATACTAAGATGAGAAAAATTATCAAAAGTACATTTTGAAACACTCTCAAATGACCCTGTAATAAAAATGGAAATCTTGCTGGAATGTGAGCAGCACACAAAGATGAGACATGTGTTTTATAACAACGATTTCCCTATTATCTTTGGAAAACCAGCCCTTACTTGATCTGAGCTCTAGTCATCCAAATGTCTGAATGTCATACTCTTGGGATGCAGAAACAATGAGGGGGAAGGGGAGGGAGAAGGAGGCTGGAGGTGTTCTCTGACAAGCCAGAGACGAATTCTGCACTGATAATTTCTCTTACCCTCCTTGTGCTATGATGCCTCTCCACCAAGTACAACACAAATCCCATCTAGTTTCCTTACCCTGTGGATGGCAGTGTCGTACTTCCTTCATAGCTCATACAGTGCTTAGAGTTACCCCCTAAGGCAGTGATAAATGGCTAAAAAAAAAAAAAAATTTCCTCAAAAATGAAGACAAGTGTTTTTAAAAGGAGGGAATAATGAACTGTGCCAAATAGTTCAAATGCCACCAATGAAACAGAAATAACAAAGGTGGATACTTCAGACATAATTTTGTATGTTACCAAATGTGAGGGGAATTCTTAACACTACACACTTCAGAGGACCTGAGTGTCTGAGGGACATTCTGAAACGGGATTGCAATTTAGCAGCAAGCTGAAACTTCAGGTAAGTGCAAACCTGCCTTGCCCAAGACTCTGAATAGGTGAGGATGGTTAGAATGGGACAGAGCAAAAGGGAAAGTGGAAGAGGCAGAAAGAACCGGGTGCGTCCAGCAGAAAGACAGTAAATAGAGACCCAGATGGTAAGGATTGTCAGCAATGCCCTGTTCCGGGCACAGTGCTAAATGGGCCACACCAGAGCCGGGGATAACAGCTCTGTCTACCACCCACTTCCCTTTGCTTTGATCTCAGGCTCTCCGCCCAATCGTCTGGCTTCCCAAATAAAATTCTGTAGGTGCCTTGACACAAAACAGATAATTATGAAAGTAGACATAAGTACTTCTGTCCATGGAAGGGACTATCTTATAAATCAGTAAACTGGAAGTGTAGTTTGCACATCAGCCTTTGGAATGTGGTTAGCTGAGCCAACTGTGCAAATTCGTGAGTGCTCTGACAGAATGAACATGCAAGCCTTGTAAACTGGGTGCCCAGACGCTGCTCCCAGAGGCTTCACTCAGTGGAGCTGTCCTGAGCAGGGCTCCCCGTAATTCCCGCCTCCCTTCTCCAGCAACAACCAAGTTTTATCTACTCTCTTACAGCAAGCAGCAGCAATGACACAAGGTCTTGGGAAAAGTTTTTCTACTTTACAAAGGAATAATTTGAGTAATTAAATCAATTTTTCCCAAATGGGACCCAAAGGCCAAAAGATTAACCTTCCAACACCTCGATTTTAAAAATAAAGTATATGTATTCTGTTTATTTCCCTCATTCCTAGGACTTAAAAATATTATTGATCATGTTATTGTTGTTGGGGCGCCTGGGTGGCTCAGTGGGTTGAGCCCTCTGCCTTCGGCTCAGGTCATGATCTCAGGGTCCTGAGATCAAGTCCCGCATCGGGCTCTCTGCTCAGCAGGGAGCCTGCTTCCCCCTCTCGCTCTGCCTGCCTCTCTGCCTACTTGTGATCTCTTTCTGTATGTCAAATAAAAAAATAAAACCTTTAAAAAATAATGTTATTGTTAATATCATTATTAACATTAATATCAAATAATAATACAGAATAAGGGCTTTGACAAATATCCACCGACTGATGAGTGAATAAGATGTGTGTGTGTATAATTATAGATAAAAGGGAATATTGGTCATCAAAAAGACTGAAATCTTGCCATTTGCAAGTCAGTTAGAGAAAAGACAAATACCATGATTTCATTTACGGGTGGAACTTAAGAAACAAAACAGATGAACAGAGGGGAAAGGGAAGAAAAAGAAGAGAGAAAGGCAAACCATAAGAGACTAGATAGATAACAAACTGAGGGTTGATGGAGGGAGGTGCGTGGGGGATGGGATAGATGGCGGAATGGGCATTAAGGAGGGCACTTGTAGGGATGAGCACTTATATGTAAGTGATGAATCATTAAATTCTGTTCCTGAAACCAATATCATACTATATGATAGCTAACTATAGTTTAAATAAAAATTTGGAAGAAAAAAAGGAACAAGGGCTTTGAAACATTCAAAAGGTTAAATTATATTTTAATGTCTGAACTGCCTAATGATAAAACTACATAACCTGGGATTTGGCAATGTTTCATGGATATGACACCAAAGGCCCAGACAACAAAAGTAACAACAGACAAACTGGACTACATAAAAAATTTAAAATTTTGTGCATCAAAAGGCAGTATCACCAGAGTAAAAGGCAGGCCACAACATGGAAGACTATATCTGCAAACCATGTATCTGATAGGGGATTAATAACCAGAACATATAGAAAACTCCTAAAGCCAAATAACAAACAAACAAACAAAAACGCCAAATTAAAAGTGAATAGGCATTTCTCCAAGAAATACAAATGGCCAATAAGCACATGAAAAGATACTCACTGGTCACTCATCATCAGGAAAATGCCAATCAAAGCTACAATGAGATACCACCTCATACCCACTAGGACTATGATCAAAAACAAAACAAAACAGAAAATAACACATGTTGGTAAGGATGTGGAGAAATTGGAAGCGTTGTTGTTCCCACCCTGTTGATGCGAATGTAAAATGGTACTGTAGTTATGGAAAATAGTTAAAATTAAAACTTTTTTAAAAAATTAAAGATGAAATGATCAGTTGGTTGAGCGTCTCAATCTTGATTTTTGCCTTGGGTCACGATCTCAGAATCCTGAGGCTCTGCCCTCAGCACAGAGTCTGCTTGTTCCTCTCCCTGTGCTCCACCCGCAGCTCATACTCTCTATCTCCAAAATACGTAACAACTTTAAGAAAAAAATGGAATTATAGGATCCAGCAATTTCACTTGTGAGTATTCAGATGAAAGAACTGAAAGTAGAATCTTGAAGAAATATTTGTTTGTATCAGCATTATTCACAACAGCTAAAATATAGAAGAAACCCAACTGCCCACTGTGGGATGAATGAATATACAAACTGTGGCACGTACATGCGATGGAATATTACTCAGCCATAAAAAGGAAGAAAATGCCAACACATGCTATAACATGATGAACCCTGAGGACAGCCTGCTAAGTAAAAGAATCCAGCCACAAAAGGATAAATACTGTATGATTCCACTTATGTAAGAGACCTAGAGTAGTCAAAATCATAGAAACAGAAAGAATGGTGGTTGCCAGGGGACTGGGAGAGCATAGAGACATGGGAGCTCTTTAACAGGTACGGAGTTTGGGTTTTACAAGATGGAAGGAGTTATGGTGATGGATGGTAGTGACGAATGCAGAGCATTATGAATATATTTAATGCTAAACTATACATTTAAAGTGGTTAAGATGGTAAATATTATGTTATGTCTATGTTACCACAATGAAAAAAAAAACTAAAAAAAAAAATCAGAAAACTTCAGAGCCTAGGTGTTGGTATGAATTGCACTGTGGTCCACCTACTTCAATAACTCGATAAATCACCCAAAGGGCTTCTTCAAGATTCACAAGCTGGTACAAATTATTGCCACTGTGACTCACTGCAAGTGATGGAAATGTGTCACACCCTTGGGCATGTAGGAGAAGAAAAAAAGCCAAGTCAAAAACTTATCTCGCTCCACATACCCAGGTAAAATCATTTGGGGAAAAAATTGTTTTAACGCTTTCAGCTTTCAAGAAGGAACCAGGACTAAGAACCCCTAGAGCATGAATTATTTATTATCCACATGGCAGAAATAGAATGAACAACTCCTGCCCGTCAGAACCATACTCTCTAAGCCAAATAAACAGAGGCATCGTTCCAAACATTTTCCCATTTTGTTGTTTCTGCAACTTACTTTCTTCTGGACTAGGAAAGGGGAAAACTTTTCCCTTTGTTATTTTCAAGCTTAGTTTGTTCTGGACTGGGAAAAGAAACAAACTTGACTGTAGATCAAATCTGTCATAATGTTTCCCTCATTCTTCCAATCCTGTTGGAATCATCTCTTTCCCTCATTTCAAGAAAACAGCAAGTTGGTGCAGCCACTTTGGAGAACAGTGTGGAGATTCCTCAAGAAATTAAAAATAGAGCTTCCCTATGACCCTGCCATTGCACTCCTGGGTATTTATCCCAAAGATACAGATGTTGTGAAAAGAAGGGCCATCTGTACCCCAATGTTTATAGCAGCAATGGCCACAGTCGCCAAACTGTGGAAAGAACCAAGATGCCCTTCAACGAACGAATGGATAAGGAAGATGTGGTCCATGTACACTATGGAATATTACGCCTCCATCAGAAAGGATGAATACACAACTTTTGTAGCAACATGGACGGGACTGGAAGAGATTATCCCGAGTGATATTAAGTCAAGCAGAGAGAGTCAATTATCATATGGTTTCACTTATTTGTGGAGCATAACAAAAAGCATGGAGGACATGGGGAGATGGAGAAGAGAAGGGAGTTGAGGGAAATTGGAAGGGGAGGTGAACCATGAGAGACTATGGACACTGAAAAACAACCTGAGGATTTTGAAGGGGCGGGGGGGTGGGAGGTTGGGGGAACCAGGTGGCGGGTATTGGGGAGGGCATGGATTGCATGAAGCACTGGGTATGCTGCAAAAACAATGAATACTGCTATGCTGAAAATTAAAAAAAAAAAAAAAGAAAACAGATGTCACTTTTCTAGTTCTACAAGATAAAGGACGTATGTGCAGGGTGTATGGACAGACAGACAGACATACACCCCCCCATAAGTCAAATCCTCCTACCTGATGTGGTTTTCTAGGCCCCTGATGTCACCATTTCCCTACAAAAACCCATTATCTTTAGCCCACCCTCCTTCTGCCTTGCCCATAGGCTTCAAAATAATAAAAATATCTTCAAGAAAAAAAGAAATGAAATGCCTTTAGAAAAGACTCGAGTACTTTTTCCGTGTCCCAGAGAAGAAACTGTACTTAGTTAATAAACAATCTAGTTTTACCATTTTAAGAAAATGTTTTGATACCTTTTGCCTTTCCTTCCTTTTGCTTCCAGCCTTAAAAGCCAGAAAAGAATTGGGTGTTCGGGGGGCTCAGCTGGTTGAGTGTCTGACTCTTGGTTTCAGTTCAGGTCACGATCTCAGGGTCTTGAGATCAAGCCCCTCTCAGCAGGGAGTCTGCTTCTCTCCTTTTGGCCCTCTCCTGGCTCACTCACACTTGCTTTCTCTCTTTCTGTCTCTAAAATAAATAAATATATTTTTTTAAAGCCAGCAAAGCATTGACATGTGACTGTACTGAGGTGTACAAATATGAACACACACAGAGAAAATAAATGGGGAAAATCAAACATATTTCCTTTTTGCCCCTTCCAGATACTCTGAAAATAATTTCCTACAATACAAAGATGTCCATTGTCTTTTTTGGGTCTAAACTCAGTAAAAACAAAACCACATTTAGAAAATCAACTTGAGGGGACGCCTGGGTGGCGCAGTTGGTTGGACGACTGCCTCCGGCTCAGGGCGTGATCCTGGAGTCCCGGGATCGAGTCCCACATCAGGCTCCCAGCTCCATGGGAAGTCTGCTTCGCTCTCTGACCTTCTCCTCGCTCATGCTCTCTCTCACTGTCTATCTCTCTCAAATAAATAAATAAAATCTTTAAAAAAAAAAAAAAAAGAAAAGAAAATCAACTTGACCTCTCCTGTCTTTTGAAGCCAGGAAAGCCCAAACACATAAGCAGCACAGATAAAACTTATTTGCAAGTGGGTTGCTCTCAAAATCATCGCAGTCCTTGCCTGGGTTAAGAACTCTGAGGCGGTTCTTTTCAAATGGTCACCTGACATCTATATCCTGTTTTAGCTTAGAGTAACTCAAGGAAATAGTGTCTTTATAATTTTTATTTTAAGATTTTATTTATTTATCTGACAGACAGAGATCACAGGCAGAGAGGCAGGCAGAGAGAGCAGGGGAATCTGAGCAGAGAGCCCCATGAGGGGCTTGATCCCAGGACCCTGAGACCGTGATCTGAGCCGAAGGCAGAGGCTTTAACCCACTGAGCCACCCAGGTACCCCGGAAATAGTGTCTTTAAATGTATCTTTTAAAAATAAACCCTAGAGGGGCGCCTGGGTGGTTCAGTGGGTTAAAGCCTCTGCCTTTGACTCACATCATGATCTCAGGGTCCTGGGATCGAGCTCCTCATGGGGCTCTCTGCTCAGCGGGGAGCCTGCTTCCCCGGCTCTCTCTGCCTGCTTCTCTGCCTACCTGTGATATCTATCAAATAAATAAATAAAATCTTTTAAAAAAGGGGGGACCCTAGATAATAGATAATAACTCATCAATATATGAATATTGAGTATTTGAAGTGAACTAACAGAAGGAAACTGAATGATGACCATCAGTACATGAAGCAGTTATACAGTAGGAAAGACCAGGCACAGATCTTCTGATCTTCTGTTTGCTCACTCACTGCATAAAATCCACCAAATTATATTAGGAAATATTCTGCATGTTCTGATATATTCACTAGAACATAAACTCCAGTGGGTGAGGGCTTGTTTTTACCTGTCTTCCCAGCACCTACAACGAGAGGCACAGTGTTGCTGGTTACCCAACGTTTCTTTGTGGAATAAATATCCCTATGTTGTAGGCAGAGGGGCATTCACACGAGAGGACTCTTCAGGTCTTTTCCAGACATGAGTCAATGATTTTACTATCTTAGGCCAAACTAATTTTAGATTTTTCTATCAAGGTGAAAATTGAGCACGAGTTTTGATAAACAGTGTTGGGGGGGAGGAGAGGAGGGAACAGGGCGGAGGAATGAAGGAGGGGGAGGGACGGTTCTGTATACATTGCTCTGAAGGATATCTGAATTACAAGGCGTTTCACGTAAAAACAAAGAGTATCCAGTATCGTGAAGCATACAGACACCTCACAGACAACATCCTTACCTTCCCACTTCAGTCCTTAACTGCTCTCCGCAAGCTTTCCCTCCTCCTTGAGGCCTCTCTTCTTTCTGACGGCCAATCTGTTCTCCTTCCCAGGGGTCCTTGGCCATTACGAATAAGAAAACAGAACTCAGCAATCCTCCCCACCTTCCTCATCTGCAGACCGTCCTTAGCACTGAGACACATGTGGGCTTAGGCTTGCTTCTCTTAGGGTCTCTTCCTTAAATCCCATCCTGAAATCCTACTGCAGAAGTCCTCCAAATCTCTCATTCTATCCTCCCAAGACTAGACCTGTCAACGATCCAATCTTCTGCTCCTCTTCTTTTCTACAGAAGTCAGAGGAATCCTGTTTGGGCTGGTAAATGACTTAAATAGGTTATTTACATTGTACAGGAGATTTTCAATCTAAGGACCCTAATTGTATACAGGAATCAAACTTAACTGCAGAAATAAGTGTTTTAAATAAATTTAATACAATTTTTGTGCTTGGTGATGATATATAGTAAGCCGTTATCATGCAATAATAAGGTAAAATCTGATTACTATCTCAGCCATCTACAAAATTTCAAATTAAATGCTACTGAATGAATCGTGTGTTATAAACACCCCTGAGAATTTCAGAAAATTTTTTTCTAGGCCAGAACTTCTAATGTGAGAATATCGTATTTCTGTTTTCTATAATTAAGAAATGCGTCAATGAGTTTTAAAAGTAAATTTGCTAATAAGGTAAATAATCCAGCATTATCTCTCACAACAGGATGATATTAACCTTAAAGTCCCACCATATTGTGCAATAAGACATGACTCAATGCTTTCATTCATATTTTTTCTGTTTATTCACTGCTGTATCCTAAACACTCAAAACACTGCCTTATCAGTTAAGTGAATGAATAAACAGATATGTACTTCCTAGGTGCCAGGTACTATGCTAGCCTCAGAAGGGCAGCAACAAACATGACCCCGTTCTCATGGAAACCACACTGGAGAAGACACACTGAATACAACAAAAATTATGTAATTATTCAATCCCAATTATGATAAAAGCAATAAAGGAAAGTTACATATGAAAATAGAATCTAACACTGCCTAAGACATAAACAACAACAACAAAAAAAAACGACTTTTGAGGAACAGACATTTAAGCTAGCACCTAAACAGGGGGCAGAGGGGTGGGGGACATGGAGTTAGGAAGGGAGGCAAGAAGAAGAAAACTATTGCACACGGATGAAATGATGTGTGTGAAATCCTGAGGAAGGGAGAGGCATAATGCCTCCCAAGAACTGAAAAGAGATCAGTGGGAAAAGATGAGGTTGGAATGAAAGGCAGAGCTCAGACAATGCAGGCAGGGCCTTGTAGACTGAAAAATTTTGGATTTTGCACCAAGAGCAATGGTAACTAGGAGTGACCATTACATCTGTATTTAAAATGTATCACATTGGCTGCTGGGTGGAGAATGGTTTAGAAAGAAACCAGAAGGAGGCAGGAAGACCAAATTGGGGCAGAGGGAGGTAGAGAGTACAGAGCTTCTAGGTGGGAGGTGATGCGGTCTTTGATTTTGGAAGCGGGGATGGAGAAGTAGGTGGTTTCAAGATCTGCACAGCACATACACTCCTGAATAAGGTGACTTATTATGGGAGATGAGACACAGATGTTCCAAGGTGACTCCTAGTTTCCTGGGATGACTAGCCAGGTGGATGATGGTTCCTTTTATTAAGATGGGGGAACAATGCAGACCAGACTGTGATAGAATGGGAAATCCAAAGTTTGGTTTGGGGTGTGTTCAAGAGAAGATGTCCACATTAGCCAAATGATAGTGGAACTCATTAGTAAACTAGGGCAGGGATAAAAATTTGGCAAACTTTGGCCAGTAGATGGGAAGCCACGGGAATAGATGAGATCCCTGAGTAATAACATAGAGTGAGAAGAGAAGATGGCCTAGGACTGAGTCCTTAAGAATGTCTTTAGTGGGGGCACCTGGGTGGCTCAGTGGGCTAAGCCTCTGCCTTCTGCTCAGGTCATGATCTCAGGGTCCTGGAATTGAGCCCCGTATCGGGCTCTCTGCTCAGCAAGGAGCCTGCTTCCTCCTCTCTCTCTGCCTGCCTCTTTATCTACTTGTGATCTCTCTATATATATCAAATAAAATCTTTAAAAAAAAAAATCTGAAGTGCACAAAGATGAGCCAACAGAGAAGAAAGAAAAGGAAAGTCTAGAAAGGTAAAAAGACAGAAAACAGAACATAATGACATGAAAGTCAAGGAGAAATATGATTTCAAGGAGGAAGTATTCTACCGTTTAGAAAGTTGATGAGTGGGGCACCAGGGTGGCTCAGTCGGTAAGATTCTGACTCTTGATTTCGGCTCAGGTTGTGATCGCAAAGTTGTGAGATCGAGCCCCGCATCCAGCTCCTTGCTGGACATGGAGCCCATTTAAGATTCTCTCCCTTTCCCTCTGTCCTGCTGTCTCCCCCACTACCTGCATGTGCACTCTCTCTCCCTCTCTCAAAAAAAAAAAAAAGAAGAAGAAGAAAAAAAAGAAAGGGAAGAAGTTGATGATAATAAAGAAATAATAACTGAAAAACATTTAAGACTTCAAAATCAGGTTCAGTGCAGTGTGGGGATGAAAGACAGAAGAGACTAGGCTAACAGAATAGCTGGAAATTATCTCTAAAGGGGAGATCACATAGGCAGAATCTAGAACAGGGTGAGAAGTCTAGGAATTTTTTTAAAGAAGGAAATAGACTGGAGAGAGGCCTAAAGTACAGGTGACCCAAGAGAGGCTGTGCAGAGAAACTAAACCTCCTGCTCACTGAGTTCTTTTACACTGAATTACACTTGGGAACGGACTGGTGTGAGAGGGAAAGCGAGAAAAGACCAAAAACCCCAGTGAGAATGAAAGAGAGCTTCTGGAAATCTCCGCTGACTGCAGACCGGCTCAGGCGTGGGAGTGTGGGGGGTGGGGAGCTGCACGAGGAACATGCTACACTCGCCTCTGTTACGGTGTCTTCCTCATCAGTATAGAGACAATCCCCAAGATTATGTCCGTTGGATTCTTCCCATGGGACTTATCACCCGCCCGTCCTGAGACAGTCCTGCATGCACCAGGGAGGTGGGAATGACGCTCGAGGAACCCAGCAGAGGAGAGATTCATGGAATAAAAGAAAAAACCGGCATGACAAATGGACTGAGATCCTTGGAAAAGCCAAGGACAGGACTCAGAATTCACAAGGACTGCGGACTTTCTAACATCATAGAGGATGGACGTGGGTAAAAAGTAAGTTTGTGGATATGATGATGGAAAGTGGAAGGAATGCCTGACACCATTTTCTTCGTGAGGCACGAAATAAGATGTTCCACTGAGAGCAAAGAAAGGAGCAGGTGGGCCGAAGGTCAGAAGAGGGTGCAGGGAAGTAGAAACTTTTTCACAGTGACTTAACTGGCAAAAGAAACAAAGCCAGACACTCCCAGTGAGGCAGTCAGAGTGACCATGAATGAACAGTGCTACCAATCTGCCTGGTTTTGTGCGTTCCAAATCAGAGATTTACCCAAGTTTTCCTAATTCCTTCAGCTGCTGGCTCAGTCAGTAGGGCATGTGACTCTGGATCTCAGGGATGGAAGTGCAGGCCCCAGACTGCATGTGGAGCATACTGAAAAAAAGACCAAAAAATCAGAGATGCTAATTCTTCCAGCCGCTTGATTTTGTTTGAGCCTCTAAAGCATGCTGTCCATCCCTCAAATCCTGCTTTTTCCTACAATTCTACTTTATACTGCTTTATTTCCCTACTAAAATATAGTAAAGAGTATACACTAAAGTTTAGTAAAGAGGATATTCAGAGTAAAGAGATGGCTCATCTCTGTCCCTGCAAGCACCTACAACAGTTCTTTGCAAAAAGCACTACATAGACATTTTTATATTTAATTAAGTACACAAAATGGCTCTTTTAAAAATTTAGTTGTTTCCGTATCAAGTCTCCATACCTTGCATAATCAAGAAATATTAAAGACCCAGAAATTAAACTAAAATCAGTAAGAGCCACAGTCGACAAAATCTGTTAAAATATATCTAGTCCTATCATGAAGGACAGATACTTTTTATCATCCTTTTGTCTCAGAAACTAAAGATTGGTGGCTCAGAAAATAAACTGCACAGCATGCGAATATGAAAATCAATACTGAATAAATACCGGCATCATCTAAAGACATATCTTACGTAGTGATTTAGCTCAGGCACGGAATCAGATACCTCTTAGCCACCTGAGAAGACATATAGAAATTTCTTTCTGGACATCTGCTGTTATGAGAGTCCTACGGTTTAATATAGCTTAACAGTTAATAGAGTTATTGTTCTGTAATTTAATTTAGTTACCAGTTTTAACTAATAAAATAGTTATTTTAGAGACCAGATTCTCCATACATGAAAAAGTTAAAAATCAGTAATTGCCCAGTTAAAAAAATTCCACCAAGAGATGACTTAAATGGCAGGCAGCATTCACCTTCAGACAAAATATCCCATTTTGGAGAGCAACATTAACTTTTTTAGCATCTTTTAAACACTAAACTCTATTTCAACATGGACATGGTATTTTAATACACACTCAATTTTCATAATTCTTTCCTCAACTCAAATGTTTCAACCAAAACTTCAGGCATGTGAGATTGATCACTGAACACTAATTCCAGCTGCCCCATCAAGAGAACATGAGTCGATGTCTGGTAAATAGTATGTGTCCGTTTGATAGCCAGGGGTGCCAAGATGATGTTATTTCTAGGTGTGTCTAGGAGGATGTTTCTGGACATGATTAGCATTTGCCTCAGTGGGCTCAGTAAGTTGTGCTCCTCAGTGTGGGTGAGCATCTCTTGATCTGCTGAAAACCTAAATGGAATAAAAGGGAGATGAAAGAATTGATGTTTTTCTCCTGCCTCATTCTGGGATTTATACCATTGATTCCTCTGGTTCTCAGGCCTTCAGATTCAGACTGAACTTTGACCACTGGTCTTCCTGGGTCTCCAGCCTTCAGGGAAGACTGTGGGATTTCTTAACCTCTATGAAGACATGAGCCAATTTCTCATAATTAAAAAGAATGTATGTTTTTACATATACATACATCTCTTGGTTCTATTTCTCTGAAAAACCCTGACTAATACAGTGTCTATACAGGTATTTTATCTGGTACTTTCCTCAACACACCTCACCAAATACCAAAAGGAAATACATATCCTTTGAAATATTCATTTAAAAAGTTAAAAAAAAAAAAAGAAATATCCATTACTGCCATGTATAAAATGGTGACATTTACTGAAAATTTCTAAAATCCTTCAAGAATAAGCAATTATTGGGACACCTGGGTGGCTCAGTTGGTTAAGCAGCTGCCTTCGGCTCAGGTCATGATCCCAGCGTCCTGGGATCGAGTCCCACATCGGGCTCCTTGCTCGGCAGGGAGCCTGCTTCTCACTCTGCCTCTACCTGCCATTCTGTCTGCCCGTGCTCGCTCTCTCTCCCTCTCTCTCTGACAAATAAATAAAATCTTAAAAAAAAAAAAAGAATAAGCAATTATTTGATCAGACAACAAAAATTTCCCTGGGAAATACAGTTTCAGTATATTAGTATCAGAACAACTTACGTAACTGCTTTCAAGCAGAAGTTCAGCTTAGTTATTTTCAGACCACAATTACAGATGTTCAAAGTCCCACTGGTTCCTTCTGAACAGTCTCATAAGTGCTGGAACTGATATACTTCAATGATAATTTTCTCTAGGGGGTCTGCTAAAAACAAATAAACAAACAAACAAAAAAACCAAAAAACCAGGCAAAACCACATGAAAGCCAAATAATGATGATGTATTTGGACATTGGCTGCAGCTACCCAACTGTATCAACTGGAAAGTTTATAAATAAGCACAGTGTGAGGGATTGAGCACTGCACAAACTATGAGCTATCAATGTGAACCTTTCCACGGTTTCCTCTGGTCAGCCAACATCACTTTTATCCACTTTACCTTGTTATAAGTGAATAAAGGTCAAGAAATGCTTAAGCAAAAAGAAAGACAAGTGATTTTTGCTTACCATCTCATTTTTTTATTACCAGCTTCTAATGTTTTTCTCATAATATAAACAGCTATTAATTAACAGAAGGGTTTATTTCTTTTTATATTTCATGTAAAGCTTCAGAGAGACGACCAGGATATCATCTTTATTCAGTACCTCTTACACCTGAAAAAGGCTTAAGTAAAACTAATTAAAATATTTAGGAAATTAGTTGTATCGAAACTAGTCTAACTGAAAGGTCATTTAAATGAAAAGTTTTTTTTTTTTATTTACCTAGGATTCTAAGACATACAAGAAACCAAGAAATCACACTTTCTCTGAAATTATACATTATATACATATTGCAAAAATATTAAAAATTAAATAATTTAAAATGGAATTAAATACATGACTACATATAATAAATTTAGGAACTGAGAGTTTCAAAAGAACACAAAAAACTGCCCAAATAAAGTTCTAGATTTTTTAAAACAATAATGTCTGTTATTTGTTATCTAAAAGCCAATATACTTATTTGGTAGCTACTAAAATAGGTGCATTTACAGAGGGTTTTTAAGACAGTGAAACTATTCTCTATGATGCCAGAGTGGTGGATATATGACATTATGCGCTGGTCAAAACTCACAGAATGGACAATACCATGAGTGAACCTTAATGTAAGCTACAGACTTTGGGTGATAATGCTGTGTCAGTATAAGATGCACTGATTTTAACAAATGTTATCACACTGGTGGGAGATGTTGATATGGGGGAGGCTGTGTGTATTGGGGGGAAAGGGTATCTGGGAACTCTCTGTACTTCCTTCCTCTCAATTTTGCTGTGAACCTAAAATTGCTCTAAAAAATAGTCATTTGCCTCAAAGATTAAAAACACTACCATACAAGGTGATTTCTCTTGAAAGTTCATGTGAATACTGACCAATACAGCATTTTTCACAAATCTAAGAAAAAAAATTATTTCCAAATGCAGTGTTAGAGAGTCCCTGTCAGCAGTATAACATAAACTCTAGGGAATGGAAACAAAGGACAAGTAAACTATGCATATTTTGTGCCTTGCGAACACGGTACCTAGGAAAAGAGGAATTGTTCATTTGAGAAAATCTTAATGAGATACACAGAACATAACAACTAGAATGAAGAGTGTATGCAGAAGCTATACCAAAGTATCTTCTAGCCTAACACCACCATCTATCTCTTGGCATCTGTAGAACATGGTAAGACAGAAAGAAAAATGGAAGCTCATGATTACAGAGCACTTGGTTCACTCATTAGCAAAACTAAAGTTGGGCTTTCTAAGGCTAACAATGGCATTATCTGTTTCTCCAAACAGCTGTTCTTTTTGGCCATAGCTTGTATAGCCAACTAACCTGACATTATGCCCATATAATGACTTTTTTTTTTTTTTAAAGATTTTATTTATTTATTTGACAGAGAGGGATCACAAGTAGGCGCGGGGGGGGGAGGCTTCCTGCTAAGCGGAGAGCGTGTTGCGGACCTTGATCCTAGGACCCTGAGATCATGACCTGAGCTGAAGGCAGAGGCTTAACCCACTGAGCCACCCAGGCGCCCCCATATGCTGACTTTTAGTGAGTACCTGAGAGAAACTGCTATAAAAAATATTAGCAGGGCACCTGGGTAGCTCAGTCGGTCAAGCATCTGACTCTTGATTTCAGCTCAGGTCATGATCTCATGTGAGATTGAGCCCCACATTGGTTTTCCTGTTGGGTGTAGTGCCTGCTTCAGATTCTCTCCCTCTCCCTCTGCCCCTCCCCTCAAAACAAAACAAAACAAAACAAAAAAACAAAGAGAGAATATTTACTATAATATGACTTCTTTAAAAACATGGGGGAAATAATGTTGTGGATTATAGAACAAGTAGCTTATGTTTAAAAAAACTAAAAAGAAGGAAATGATTATCATAAAATATTGAACTTGCTAATTAAGTTCATTTAATTCTGCAATTAGCAGTATTAGGATGGATAATACAGATGATAATCTTACTCCGAAAACAAAGGGTAAAATATTTGAGAGAGAAAAACACATGGCAAAATGTATATACACTAGGTTTCCAATCAAACTTCAACCTTCTGGTGTTTTCATTTATTCTTGCCAAACTGCAGTGTTTTATATATTTGAAGTTTCTTGGAGATAAATAATTTACAAAGTGGCAATATGGTGCCTTATGGTAAGAAATTAGAAAAACAGGGCACAAATTTTTCCCAAATACAGAAGAGTTGAAGTGATTTAATTCATTTTTCCTTTCTGAGAGAAAATACATAGCAAGAGGTAAACAGTGGAGTCAAGGTCTAATCAATAATGATCAGCACTGAAATGACAGTCAACAGCAAAGTCTTCTACATTCTAATAGTGTTAACAGAGATTTGATATACCAGATTTTTAATATCTAGGTAAAGCTTTAAAAAAAAAACCCATCAACATAGTATAGCAATAACTACCTATGGTTGAAATTCTCATTGATTGTGTAATTTATCTACTCGCCCTAGCATACTACTCTTTTACTGTATATTTTGGCAAGTTTTAAAACACTCCCTTTATTCTGGATATTTGATATAATTCATCCCATTTTTTATATCAAATTTAATTTTCCATAAGATCCATCAACTATTATAATTATGACCTCCATAAATACATTAACAAGGGTATTGATCTGTCTCTTCTCATTGGTACCAAATTGAAATCACAAGTCTTCTAAAACAATGTCAAGTTCTTCACCAAATTAACGTGTCATGTCTTCAAGATGGGTTTAATTTGTGCCACTTGATAACAACCTTTTCTGGATTTGTAACTGTTTCTTTCCACTGATTTGCTGCTTCGGTGTGATTACTGTCTTCGCTTATCCAAATCTGTAAAGGAACAGGACAATCATTTAACTTAACACGAGAATGGCAGCTGAATTCAAACAGTTAATTCCTTTTACTGACGAAAGGCAAGTGGAAGTTTGGTTCACATATTTTCTTTCTTTCTTTTTTTCTTTTTTAAAGATTTTATTTATTTGAGAGATCACAAGTAGGCAGAGAGGCAGGCAGAGAGAGCGAGGAAGGCAAGCATACTCCCCATTGAGCAGAGAGCCCGACATGGGGCTTGATCCCAGGACCCTGGGATCATGACGCGAGCCGAAGGCAGAGGCTTTAACCCACTGAGCCACCCAGGTGCCCCTGGTTCACATATTTTCAATCAAAAGGTCATTCCATTTTTCCAAATATATGTCAAAACACCTAACCTGTTTAGTCACTCTGAAGACTAAGGTTATATGATCCAATCCAACTTCAAAATTTGATGTGAGATATTCTAAAATAATTTCTCCCAGAACAGTAATGAGTATCCTTGGTTATTCAGTATATCTAGAAGCTCAACTTAGAATTCATCCCAACCATTCAAAATCATTTTTGCGAAAATAAACAGAGACTAATCATGATTTAAGTTAAACTGGTAAGAAATACACATTTTTAAGCACATTTTAAGCTGTGATTTTAACTGAAATCTAAACTATAACTTTAGGTAATAGATATGAATGAATTTGAGAAAAGTTCAGAGCACTATGCAAGTGTAAGACTTCACACCTGCCTAGAGGAAAAGGGGACAAGGAATTCGAAGCCTGAATGCTAACCTCAGCTTTAGCAGTAACAGGAATTAACTTCTCTGAGGCTCAGTTTCTAATTCTTTTAAATAAAGAAATTGGAGCAGGTCACTGATTTTCAAACCTTTTCCCCTTAATTTCCTGGTCAGAAGTATTTTTCCTTCAAATAAAATCCTACAAAGAACCTAATATATGAAACAGGTAACACCAGCGTTCTTTGGCTAACATCAGGAGACTCTGAGACTGCATTTGTTTCCCCTACCACGGTGGCTCCTGAGAACCTAAGAGAAGCCACAGGAACAGATGGCCAGCAAGATCTCTTCCAGAATTGTAATTCTTAACTAGACTCTC
Organism: Neogale vison; assembly: GCF_020171115.1. Taxonomy (NCBI): domain Eukaryota; kingdom Metazoa; phylum Chordata; class Mammalia; order Carnivora; family Mustelidae; genus Neogale; species Neogale vison. The sequence continues at coordinate 30,255,578 of NC_058103.1, forward strand.
AACCAAGAGAGTGGAATCACCAAAAAAGTTATCATGAAAAATCACCTGTCAAGGAAATCTCCCATTCCATCCATACATGATAGCTGGGGCTTGAGGATATAGGAAAACTTTAACTGAATGCATTGCATAGGCCTCAAGGCCTTGAAAAGTATGCTACATATATGAATTCTTGTGTCCAAACTCCTTCCAAAATAGGAATAAATGAGGAACAACAAAACCATAATTTTTTTAACAAAGATTTTAGGTAAAATGGATGAAGAAGTGAGTCAAAGAATTAATATCCATCTTTGAATATTCACATTCCATTTTAGGATTTCACATAGACAGCTAATGACATCTTGTTATCAAACAGAAGCTTTTAAACCAATGATGTAGATTTTGGAATTTAAATGGGAGTCAAACAATCATTATTAAGATAAAAGATAATGGACAGCTACCATTAATCTACTCAGAGTAAAATAAACTACAAAGGAAGTAAGTCCCCCATTGGACTGGCAAGTAACCGTTGTTGTCTTCCACAGATTACAAGAATTTTTAAACACAGCAATCCAAACACCAAAATCAACTATCTAAATACCATCACGACCACTGCCAAAACTAATGTTTTCTAGGAAACTGAATCTAACATAATTCAGTTAATAGCATACAGAGTTAAACACTAAACTGAACATGAAACAGAATGAAGTAAGTTGGACATCTGCAGCCTTAAAAATTTTGATTTAATTACTTAGTGAATGTACAAATCAGAGAGAGAGAGAGACAAGCCATAAGAGACTCTTAATCATAGGAAACAAGAAGGAAGGGGGTTGGGAGAATGGGGTAACTGGGTGATGGGCATTAGGGAGGGCATCTGATGGAATGAGCCCTGAGTGTTATGTAAGATTGACCTCCCTGACCTCTACCTCTGAAACCGATTATACATTATATATTAATTAACTGAATTTAAATTTATAATTGTATTTTTAAAAAATACTGGATAGAAGAAAAATAAATAAATACTTAGAATTAATACCATTAACTAGTCAATGGTACTGAAAAACTGATCTTTCTTACAGTATTTATACTTTAGAAGCTCAGAAACAGATTTATTTTAGATAAGAAACCTAACTGCACTGAAATTCCAACTATTTGTATTAAAGCAAAGTCTGACAGGATTTCACCTTTATGGCAACATCAAATTTTAATTTATGATGCTGTAGAATTTTACTCTAGTCAACTTCAATTTTACTCTATATTCCTTTTGTTGACCAAATATTTCAATGCATAGAGAAGTTCAAAGAAAGGATTCAAGATAAAAACTCACAACTAACCTGCCCCACAAAATGTCTTCTTCTTACAGAGCTCCGACTGTAAAGCTTAATAAGAAAAAGAATTTCTTTTTCATTCTGTATAAGTGGAAAAATCATAGTTTCTCCCCACTTTACTCTTCCATTGGAGGCCTTCAGTAAGCGTGTCTTCTTCTTATAAATCAACTCTCCTGAACTAAACATTCCCACCTTCACAAAGAAACCTAAAAAATAAGAAATTCTGATATGTAAAATTTTATTTTAAATCCCATATAGTGATATATACTCACATATTATATTTGGTGTGAAGACTGAACGCGAAGTAACCGCTTGAGCTAAAGCCGACCCTATTTGGTGTGAAAACATATAAGCCACTTATAAAGAGCCAATGAGCTGTTGGCATAACAGAAAAAATGCTGATTGTAAACTTTGTAATTTTAATCACACTTTACAAAGAACCACAGTGACCTCCAATGAACAGACCCTTCCTCTAACCTGAATGCCATTAAAGACTGGAAACTGTAGGCATAAGTAACGGTCAGCAGTAGGGGAGTACACACTGAAAAGTATTACACAAAAGATACGGGCCAACTCTTCAGAGAGCTGGAGGAATTTAATTCTCAATTTTATGCAGGTAAAATTCTTTGATTGTGACTCCAGAAGTTAAACATATGCCTGCTAGAGAAAATCTATTCTTTAAATAAATTGAGCTGAGAGCTCCCAGTAATAATAGAATAATTGTACAAACTAAGCTTCCCATGGATAACAATGATCAACTCTGGGGAAAACAAAACAAAACAAAACAAAACACTGTTCAAGACCAAAAGTGGGAAGGAACTGGAAGGAGTGTCACGTCTTGCAAGATGGAAACTACACCGCTAACATTCAGGTTCAGATAGCTTTCTGCCTAAGCATCCTCCCCTGTCTGATGGATGCATGGCACCTACAGTTCAGGCACAAAGTTGTCATGGATGGAGCTGGAGCTGCAGAGCAGCAAGAAAGGGAGGAGGGAACTTCCAGAAAGGAGGGAGCTGTAAAGTGGTGACCGAGGACAGACCATTAGATTTACAAGATGCAGATCATGTATAATCCCAATCAGCAGTTTTGATTAAAGAAAGATACCTCTTTTTTTTTTTTAATATTTTATTTATTTATTTGACAGACAGAGATCACAAGTAGGCAGAGAGGCAGGCAGAGAGAGAGAGGAGGAAGCAGGCTCCCCGCTGAGCAGAGAGCCCGATGCGGGACTCAATCCCAGGACCCTGAGATCATGACCTGAGCCGAAGGCAGCGGCTTAACCCGCTGAGCCACCCAGGTGCCCAGAAAGACACCTCTTAATGTAATGAACTGCGTCTGCAGACTTCTACTGACATCCTCATTCTTAGAAATAACCTACTATGTAGTCCTGGTAATTTATTCTTTTCATGCCAAATTGGATTTCATTTGCTTATTTTTATTTTATGATTTTTCTATCTATCTATATAAGTGGTAATAGTCTATAGTTATTTTTTTCTATGCACTGTCTTTTCTGTTTTGATATTGAGAATATGCCCACCTCGGAAAGTTACTTTTTCCACTGTTTCTCCTGCTTTGGAACAGCTTCGATAAAATAGGAATTAGGGGTGCCTGGGTGGCTCAGTGGCTTAAACCTCTGCCTTCAGCTCAGGTCATGATCTCAGAGTCCTGGGATTAAGCCCTACATCAGGCTTTCTGCTCGGCAGGGAGCCTGCTTCCCCTTCTCTCTCTGCCTGCCTCTCTGCCTACTTGTGATCCCTCTCTCTGTGTCAAATAAATAAATAAAATCTTAAAAAAAAATAGGAATTAAATGTTCCTTGAAAGTTTGGTAGACTCTATCAGTAAAATCATCTTGGCCTGGTGCTTTTATTAGAGGTAATTCTTTAACTATCTACACATGGTTAATCATTTTATTCAGATGTTCTCCCTCTTTTAGAGCAAATTTCAACAGTTTTTTTCTCTGAAAATCAGTTATTATATATAGATGTTCAAATGAACAGGTATAGTTTTAAATGGTATTATCTAATTTATTATCGAATCTCTTCTGAATGTGAAATGTTACCCACCCCCTTTTCAGTTTTATTTTTGCTCAATCCAACTTACTCTAGGTTTGTTTATTTTACTGATCTCTTCAAAGAAAAAGCTTTTGGTTTTATTGATTATGTCTTTTGCTGTTGTCTTCATAATTATCAACTTCAACTTTACCTGTAACTCCTCACCTCTACTTTCCTTTGTGTCTACTTTCCTTTTTGTTTTCCTAGCTTCCTGAACTGAATGGTCAGTTGCATTTATTTTCAGTCTTTGTAGTTTGAGTGGACATCCATTGCTTCTGTCTGCCTCCCAATATCCTCTCTTCTTGTAGCGGAATGAGGGAGCACTCTTACCCCACTCTAGCCCTGGTAGAATGGATCTCAAATCCCAAGCTGTAGGGAGAAGCCATGTGAACCAGGCCTACACAATACAAATTATCAGAACCCCTTCTTGTGCCCCAAAGCCCAGGGAAGGAAAAGTGTTTCAAGGGTTGAGTTTGGTATTTTTAAATTTTTTTTTTAAATTAAGTTTCTAGTTAGCAATACATTCAAATGAAGGGCAAACTAGGAAAAGAATAAATTTTCTAGGCTGGTGAAATATATCTAACAGTCCTCTGAAAACACAACCTATCTTAACTGATGAGCTCAATAAGGAATGGCATCAAGTGAATAAAAACCAAGTGAACATGGATTAAAGTAGGCACAATGGCTGAAATTTGAAATCCAATAAAGTAATTTTAAGTTAAAAGGTAAGTAAATTAAATAACAAAAGTAACTAAGATTTTAATGTCCATTACTAAGAATTGCAGGAATAACTACTTTTTACTAATATTTTCTAAAGATTCCTCTTTGAGCCACAGATATACTTACTCAAAGCAAGAGGTGTTGAAGAGCTTGGAAGGTATTGTGCCTCGAGAACCTGTAACTGAATTCTGCTATTTACGGCTTGAAAACAAGTACCCAGTTCAAGTTCTGCATGGCAAACCTGGATATCAAAAGAGTGCCATTTGTTAATTAAGAATAAGGTTTGGAGTTATTTCAAAAATTTAGAAATAAAGAACTACAGTTAGAAGAAAACACTGCTTTTTTTTTTTGACACACAAAGCTATGGTCCATAAGATGGTTAGGAGAAATGTCATGGATTCTGTAAACATGAGGTACTCACTTTCATGGATTCTGAAAATCCAAGTCACACCAGCATATCTGATTGTTCCAAATCAGAGCAGTCAGAAGATAATTCAAATTGAAAACAACTTAAATTCCTAAGCAGCTATACTAAAGAAAGTGTCAGCACGATAAACACCAAAGCAGCACACTTCCAAAAACACTTAAATGTATTCATTTGAATTATTTTTAAGAATACATGAAGCTCAATAAAAAGTTTCAAATATGAGAATCATCATCATATTTTTCTAATTGTAGACATGACAGTAGGTGCTACCCAGCTCAGAAGAAAAAGGATTACTACAAGGAACAAATGTGTGGGTTAAGAGCTGACTTACTCTGCTGAATGACAGCCAGCCAAAGAAGAAAGCTGGCAAGAAGGGAGCTAGTGAAAGTGGAGGCAGGAAATAATAAGGAAAAGGTCAAAGAAAACCGGACGCAAACAATAAAAGGAAGGAGAAAGAGAGAAGGGAAAAGTTAAATTAAAGTCTTTGTTGATTAAAAAAGAATGCTACTGTTCTTGGCATTTTTTTTTATTTTTTATTTTTTAAAGATTTTATTTATTTGGCAGAGAGAGAGAGAGAGTGAGAGGGGGAATACAAGCAAGGGGAGTGGGGAGGGGAAGCAGGCCCCCTGCTGAGCAGAGAATCCAATGTGGGGCTCGATCCCAGGATCCTGGGATCATGACCTGAGCTGAAGACAGATGCTTAAGGTCTGAGCCACCCAGGTGCCCCATGTTCTTGGCATTTTAAAAAAGTAGATTAAAAAGGACATTACTTACTGTTTACAAAACAACAAGAAAACTATGGATAAAATTTTTTATTATTATTATTTTTTAAGATTCTATTTATTTATTTGACAGAGCGAGAGACAGCAAGAGAGGGAACACAAGCAGGGCAAGTGGGAGAGGCAGAAGCAGGCTTCCCACTGAGCAGGGAGCCCAATGCAGGCCTTGATCCCAGGACCCTGGGATCATAACCTGAGCTGAAGGCAGACGCTTATCAACTGAGACACCTAGGGGCCCCTTATTACGGTTTTGTACCCACAATGTGATCATACTTATGAAAATACCTAATGGTTGCAAAACTTCCCTTAGTGTTACACACCTGTAGTACTCACTCATACAAAACCGAGCAGTGTTTAGCAAAAAGTTTGCCATTTCTAACTTGCCAGTGTCATTTCGGAATTCAAATTACTTACTATGTTCCAGGATATTAATTTAGATTGTGAGAAACTATTCAAAGTGGTTTTCAATCTCCCAGTCACCAAAAAATTAAAATTCTAATCAAGCAGCAGGTATATATTAAGTGTACTTTTAACAGGCACAAAACTGTGGAAGATATAAGATATGATCTCTGATCCTGAATAATGTATCATTTTTTTGAAGAAGACTTTCTAAGCCTTCCTTGAATTTTTGTTGAAAGTGAAAACTTATGCATAATTGGAGGAAACCATGACCTGTGATGTTGGAGCATATCTCCTTGGCGGGAGCACTATATAGTCGAGCTAAGAGAGTCGGTCCTGGAATCGGTGCTTCTGTTCAAATCCCGCCTCACCAACTACCAGCTGGAGGAAACCAGGCAAGGGCTTCAGTGTGTTGGTCTCCACGGTAGGGATACCAAGAGCAGAGAGCTCCGAAGTTTGGTGTGAGCATTAAGTCACCTAACACCACCTCCCCTGTGTGGTTGAAGTGTCTTCTGCACGAGAACCTCTTGTGCATTGTTCCACATAGAAATCTGGGTTCTCAAATAAATACTTCCATTACTATTTGTCAAAGTCAACAATTCTGTACTGAGGAAAGCATGAGCTTACATGATAGCTCTACTGTTCACGGTGATGTAGTTATCAGTGTGAGTCTGGCTCTGTCACTTTCACAAAGACTACCAATCTTCCTTCTCGACACAGGAAACAAAGCTTACTACTTTTGCCTTAGCCAATAATATGAAATATTCACCATCAGTAACATAAGTTCAATGGTCCAGTAGAGCTCCTAAGCTCTTCCTTCAGGCCACCAATCTTTTTGTATGCCTAGCACCTAGCACAAAGCAGATATACAAATGTGTGTAAGACCTCTAATACGTGACATTATTTGGTGGAAACTCAGCCATAATCATTCATTCAGATTCTCCAAGGCAGATAAGATTAGAACATCTCAATTCCCCAGAAAATACCTTTGCTGAGTTATCTTTTGATACACTCTCCTAGACTTTAAAGTGTTACTATATGAATCAACCACCTGAATAGTATATTTGTGCCCTCTGTAAAATATGGTTGCAGATTACTCTCTACACCAAATTAATTTAAAAAAAAATGCAAGGTACGAACTCCTGTCACAGTTAGAAATCAAATCTGCTATATTTCAACAGAATATAAAAATAATCTAATATGGCATGCTTTCATTCATCATTTATTCTTTCCTACCTACCTATGTACCAGTATTCAATGCCAAGAATAAAACAGACCCTTACTAAGCACAGGCAAATATAAAGAAAACAGATGGGGGGCGCCTGGGTGGCTCAGTGGTTTAAGTCGCTGCCTTCGGCTCAGGTCATGATCTCAGGGTCCTGGGATCGAGTCCCGCATCGGGCTCTCTGCTCAGCAGGGAGCCTGCTTCCTCCTCTCTCTCTCTGCCTGCCTCTCTGCCTACTTGTAATCTCTCTCTGTCAAATAAATAAATAAAATCTTTAAAAAAAAAGAAAACAGATGGAAGCTAGAGCCTACTTTTGTTTAGAACAAGTAACTGAATTCTAAGTTGTAATAAATGCTGTACAGGGAACACAGTGGAGATGGAGACAGAAAATAATACATAAGAAATAACTATTAAAAATATCATTTTTTGATTATAGAAATCTTTTGGTTTTTGTTTTTTTTTAAAGATTTTATTTATTTATTTGACAGAGAGAGAGATCACAAGTAGGCAGAGAGGCAGGCAGAGAGAGAGAGGAGGAAGCAGGCTCCCTGCTGAGCAGAGAGCCCGATGCGGGACTCGATCCCAGGACCCTGAGATCATGACCTGAGCCGAAGGCAGCGGCTTAAACCACTGAGCCACCCAGGCGCCCTGGTTTTTGTTTTTTAATCCCTAACTTAATTCCCCTCTAATTCAGTGGTTCTCAAGCCAGGCTTGCACCGCCGCATCACCTGGAAAGCTGAGAAGTACAGATGCTTGTGGCCTACCCCTGCCGCCCCTCACTCCCCCCACAAAACTCTGATTTAGCTGGTCAAGATGCGGGCATGTTTGTCAAGCTCCCCAGGTGATTCTAATGTGTAGCCATTATGTGGCTACTAATGTGTAGGTTACATTAATGTGTAACCCTCCTAATGTGTAGGGTTAAGAATCACTTAAAGTCATGTTAAATATTTTGAAAGGCAGGTAAAATATAAATCCCATATGAACTTAAAATCACATATAGGCTTGACCTTACAGAAGCTTATGACTGATTTCTGTAACTGTTATCCTGACACAGAAGCTGCAGAATTAAATAATTAGGGATATCTAAACAAATTCAACAGCTAGTTGAAATTAGCTAGTTAGTTGAGAGAAATTAGCTGGCTAGTTGAGAGAATTAAAATCAGGTCTCAAAAATCAAGAAGCGGTACAGATAATCAAGTTCTTTTCCAAAACAAACTAACAAACAAACAAGCAATACCCCAGCCGTAAGAGCCTCCATTTTACCCAATTTATGGACAGATATTTAGCTTACTCATGATTAAAACCACTTTCCTAATCTTTTTTTTTTCCAGAAAAACAGTATTCATTATTTTTTCACCACACCCAGTGCTCCATGCAAGCCGTGCCCTCTATAATACCCACCACCTGGTACCCCAACCTCCCACCCCCCACCCCCCACCCCCCCGCCACTTCAAACCCCTCAGATTGTTTTTCAGAGTCAAGGCAACCTCTGAGTTTGGAGTTTACGATTCTTTCTTGCTCTTTCTAAGTTATCACCTACTAACTTCAGGATTATTTTCCCTGACATATGAAACGTTTATATAAAATGTACTAGGAGAAGGTAACCCTAAGGTTATTTTTCAACAGAGAAGGCAAAGGGTATCTGTTATCTTTTATCAATTACTTGATAAAACAACCTTTTATCAATTACTTTAAAAGTATTCTTTAACAATGACATCAGCATTATTATTATTACTATTTCTTCTTGAGAGCCTTCCTGATCCTCTAGAATATTCTAGAGCGTTCAGTTTACACTCCAACCAAAACTCACCCAAAAAAATAGTTCTAAAAGTATAAAACACTTTCAACATTACATACCACTATCACTTACAGAAATTTTTGAAGGTGGCATTATATCCAAAGAGTATTCCATCTCCTGTGTGCTGAGAGTTCTGAGTGAGAGTGAGCATTCTCCGATGGTTTTCTTCCTGGGAGTCCGGGTTTGAATCTTAAATACAAGCCTTACAGTTTGTAGACTTTGGAGTTTAATAGCAAAAACAAAAGTTTCCATAAATTCGATAATCTAAAAAAAAAAAAAAAGCCACAAGAAAATAATTTAAAAAATGTAGATAAAAGGACTGAAAAAAAAAAGATATGCTGATACAAAAGAAATGAAAATAACTTTTTATAATGTAGGAAAGGAAGATGTAAATTTTTTTACAACAAAAAGATATTTTTCAATGTAACTTAAGATGACAATGACCATGAATTATATTTCCAGAATTTATCCTGAATACTGCCTTCTTTAATTTCACAAATCATCCTTTTAATTACTAAGGAACGCAGGTCAATATCAACAACAAGTTTAGCAGAATATAGCTTCTCTACTTTTTGAAAATTGGGTTGTTTTCCATCTTTGGTTCTGGGGTATCTTTCCTGCTATTCACCACAATTTTTCAACAGTTAATAAGCGGTTGAAGAATCTCATGTGTGCTCTCTCATAAGTACCCCAAATCTAACCATTCACATTAAGAGACTTGAATTATTGCTATTCTTTGTCTAACATTCTTCCCCCCTACCTTGGGCTTCAATTTCTCCTTCGGTGATGTTTGCTTCACCCTTTCTAACCTGGAAATCAGTCTCCTTGGAAAGTGCTATCTTTTCTCATAAGCATCCACCCCAGGCAGCAAGTCAGTGTTTTCTGTGCTCAGAGTATTTTCCGATATTCTTTTCATTATTCCTAAAGTTTTAAAAGCCTCGGCTTACCATGGGCTCACATCTTCTTAACACCAGACTGATTTTGCTCTACACTTCCTTATTCTCTTTACTACATTCTTTTGAAAAGGATTTTTTTTGTTGTTTTTTTGCCTTTTGAAAAATTAAGATATCTGGGCAACTAACATCAATATTTTAGATACTGCGACCACATTTTGACTTTTATTGCAACTGTTTATATCTGTATAGTCAGAATTGTGTTTGAGAGCTCCCAAACACCAGCACTCTCTTATTCTCTCAGTCTCACAATCACACCAACAATGCAGTGTACACCAAGTGTTTTTTTTTTTTTAAAGATTTTATTTATCCACTTGACAGACAGCGATCACAAGTAGGCAGAGAGGCAGGCAGAGAGAGAGAGAGAGAGAGGAGGAAGCAGGCTCCCTGCTGAGCAGAGAGCCCAATGCGGGGCTCGATCCTAGGACCCTGGGATCATGACCTGAGCAGAAGGCAGAAGCTTTAACCCACTGAGCCACCCAGGCGCCCCAAGTGTTCTTAAACGGAGATGCAATGAGCTTACACATAAGCCACGTGTGTGCTGGTCTACTTCACATTTCGCTACAGTAAGGGTCAACAAGTTGATCAATAATAATAAATTTAAAAGATTCTGTGCAAGTTTTAATATGAGAACAATTTTCCCCAACTTTTCCTAAGTTAATTTGGTTTTATTTGGCAATCAAAAAGTGAAACCTGAGGCACCTGGGTGGCTCAGTGGGTTAAAACCTCTGCCTTCGGCTCAGGTCATGATCCCAGGGTCCTGGGATCGAGCCCCGCATCGGGCTCTCTGCTCAGCAGGGAGTCTGCTTCCTCCTCTCTGGCTGCCTCTCTGCCTACTTGTAATCTCTGTCTGTCAAATAAAAAAATAAAATCTTTAAAAAAAAAAAGTGAAACCTTTCCTGTTTAATTCAGGAAGGATTCATCTTGAATGTCAGCATTAACCGGAGTTAAGATTTATTTCCATCTTGACCTTGTATAATGCATATTTTCATAAAGTGAGATACTAACACATGTACATCAATTTTGATTACTGCCTTTTTACTTACTAAGAACATTTTTCCATGTCCCTAAAAACTCTCCCTAAGGGGCACCTGGGTGGCTCAGTGGGTTAAAGCCTCTGCCTTCAGCTCAGGTCATGATCTCAGGGTCCTGGGATGGAGCCCTGCACTGGACTCTCTGCTCAGCGGGGAGCCTGCTTCCCCCTGAGATCTCTCTGCCTGCCTCTCTGTCTACTTGTGATCTCTCTCTCTCTCTGTCAAATAAATAAATAAAATCTAAAAAAACACACTTTAAAAAAAAAAAACCTCTTCCTAAACATTATCTTTTATAGCTGCCTAGTATTCTATCGCATGGTGTTATGGTCTAAATTTGGCCCCAAAAAGATATGCTGAAGCCCTGATGTCCAGTAACTCAGAACGTGACCTTATTTGGAAACAGGGTCCTTGAAGATGTAAATGGTGACGTTAAGGTGAGGTCACAGTGGAGACACAGTGACAGATGGAAAATGGCATGTGAAGATGGAAGCAGAGTGAAGTCAAGGAATGCCAAAGACTGCTGACTATTACCAAAAGCTAGGAGAGCAGCATGGAACAGATTCTCCCTCACTGCTGACACCCTGATTTCCAACTTTCTCCATAACTGTGAGAGAGAAAACTCTGTTGTTCTAAGCCACCCAATTTGTGGTACTTTGTTATAGCAACCCACAGAAACTCTAATGCCCATGGTATAGATTCCGTGAACTTTCTCAACCGTTCCCCTATATAAGACATTTAGTTGGTTTCCAATTATTCCCCTATGAACAAAACTGCTAAGAATACTTTATATATTTTTTATTTGCATTTTAAACTATTTCCATGTAACACATTCCAAGTAGAATTACTATGTAAGATGTATAAATATTTCGACTTTGATGTGTTTTGTCAAAATAATTTCCAGAAAGTTCTATGTTCCAGAGTAATTATAAATTTTTTCCTAATTTTAATAAGCAGAGAAAGAAAGAGAGCAATATGGAATTTAAATTTGAATTTCTATAACTACTAGTGAGAGTAAACTTTTTTCACGATTATTTGTTATTTGAATTACCTTATTTTAAAATCATATGTCCTTACAGAAAACACCTTTCATTTGCATGGAAAAACACTAACCTTTCATATATGAAAAGACAAAAATGAAGATATATTTAAAGTAATGGGAAGTCTAAAATCTATAAAACCAAATTCAGGATCATAAGTCTTCCGATTATAATAGCTGGAAATACTTAGAAAGAAATTTATTACAATCATGTAATTATTCTTCAAAGCCAAAGTGGGCTAGGAGGAAAGAAAACAAAAATATAGACATTCTCCTTTCATACAAGAAAAGTAGTCTCCTTAGATATTGTTCATTTTGTATATACTTCAGTGATTAAGGTTTTCTTTTTAAATGCTTGGATTAAATTAAATAAATTAAATAAATTAAAATAAAAATAAAAGAAAAAGATTTCCTTTTTATATGCAACATTGGACAATGAACTATCAAGTATTTTTGAAGCACAAAATTGTCTTTAAAAAGCAATGAATATGTAGTTTGCAATTTCTCCAAAACAAAAACACTTTCTCATTCCAATTCTTTACATAGTTTAAAGTGACAAATATGAAAAAATAAACAAACAAATAAATAAATAAAAAGAAATTCAAACACAAACAGCCACTTACATGAGAGCCATCCTTTGCTAAAGATTTGAAATGCACAGGTTTGGGCAATGTCAGTGTTCCTTTTATTGAAATAGTAGGAGTGTCTCCACAATTAGAAGGCCAACTTAAATCTCTGCACTAAAAAAATTAAAAATACAGTTTGAATTTTACAAAAAACCCTAACAATACAAATATTTGATGTATTTCTTGAGTTAATGACTTAAATACAAGCCATAAAAGTAAACGTTAGTGTACTGAGATCTTTTATTTCATCTACATTAAAATAATTTGACATTTAATGTTCCAGACAGTGTATCAATTTCCTTCTTGAGGTTAAAAACCACAATTCCATCAGACCTACAGATTTAGTTTCTTTAGAGTCTTTTTAAAATACTGTTTTCTGCAGAATACTACAAAATCCTAAATTCCAAAGAAGGTATTGTCCATTACCCAGAGAGAGCAACAGATGTTTATAATGAAAATATTCAATTTTGTCAGAAAAGTTGGTATTTGCTAAATCAACTTACCTGCAAAACTGTGATCCAGATCTGCTCTACTGAAGAATTATAAAACACTTTCACATTCAATCTCCCAAAATCTCTTTCATCTCCTGACAGAGTAATTGTATCTGAATTGTAAAAGGACAAGGACATTTGAAATGCTACGCAATCCTTCTAATCCAATTATGCTTTGACACAATCTAATTTTAAGAGCACAACTGAAAATTGCCATTTTTTTTTTTAAGTTGCCACTTTAATAAGACAAAAATCTCACTTCAGTGTTACTATTGGAGTGCTAGGGGAAGACCTATAAGAAGTGCATTGGCTTGAAAACTTAACTCAAATACAGCCTGAGTGACTTACGTTAAAACTAAGATACACTTTCCCAAATAACACTGACATGGCTTTTAATCCTGGATGCTTCTGGAAGTTTCTGCAATAGAATACTTCAAAACAAACAAAAGTCATGTCACTGCTTTGTGTTTTTTAAAGATGCTTTCATGCCTGAACCCTAAAATGGGCTACCTGATCCGAGTATTCATATACAGATAACAGATATAACCATCTAGAAGTTTTCTCTTTTACCCTACCATATATATATTCAAATTACTATTAGGTAGAAATAATTTCCTTAAAAAAAGAATATAAGAAGAAGGCACGTTATTCCTTACCCAGGCTTCTGTTACTGCCCTGGGAGTTTTTCCTTGAAGAAGAAGTGCTAGGCATGCTGGACCAGGAATCATGTCTCTAGAGATAAAAATTGTTCTTAAGTCTGATATCACACATCAAACTTTAAAGATTCTGAAACTTAACCCCCAACACCCACTCGGGTATCAAACTTCATGCTAACCATGTTGACAATGCTACTGGTCAGAATGTCCCTCTTTTAGATGGTAAAGAGAAAAAAAGCTTTCTGTCCATGTTACCAGGAAAATCTTCAATAGCTTACTTAGTCACATATGGGGAAAGCCTTTGCTATTTGGAGTTTGGTTTTATAATAAGGAAAAAGAAATTACTGCTTATTGTTTCCTAGTTGAAAGTACCAGTAAAAATAAGAATACATTGGAAGTGCCCTGTTACTTAAAAACCTGCTATGTAGCAGTCATTAAAGCATGGTCCCTCTGAACCAGCAAGATCAACATCACCGGGGAACTTGCTGGAAAGACAAACTGAAGCCCCCAGTGCAGAGCTATGGAATCAAATGCTCTGGGGGTATGATGGGCTGCCAGAATTTTAACAAGCTCACCAACCTATTCTGATACATATCCAAGGGCTGGTGCTCTGCAGAATTAATTCTGCGAGAAATTAACCCTACTGACAATTCCGAAGGATTATTTAGAATACACTTCCATTTTAATAAAATACATGTATATACACTCACATGGAAAAAAAACACTCAAGTATCTAGAACAGTATTTTCATGTGCTTTTTATTCTCAATTATAGGAATATAGGTGATTTGTCTTTTTACTTTGCTTAACTCTATTTTGTAATTTTTAATTAATCACAATTTACTTATGCTTTTATAAGAAACTTTAAACATCAAAAAATTATTTTATTTCATAAATAGGAGGACGCTGTGTTAATATTAATGAGTAATTAAAATCCTATATCTCAATAGAAATACTAATTTTTACTAAGTAGGTAGCTGATTCAATAAGGAAGTTTCAATCAATATGCACTTCTAATTATATCTTTTCTAAATTCCAAATGCCTTCAAGATTACCTGAGTGCATACTAACTGAGAAAGGTAAGATTCATTTAAAAAAAGAAAAAGAAAAAGAAAAAAAAATGCCTTTTAATAGTCAGCTGAAAAATGTGAAAAAATGCACATGGGAAATGTTAAGTATTTATTCCTCAGATATTACCACAGATTTATCTATAAAAGGTCTATACATGTTGTTTCTAATGTAATTCACACATTCCTCAATTTTTTAGCTTGCAAATAAGTTATCCTATACAATTTATATCAATAATTCACCTGCATGAACCGCTGAGATGAACTTGTAAGATCAAACATAGACTTGCTTAGCCCAGGGGAACTGGGAAGTTTGCTGGTCCTTAAGTCACAAACTACAAAGAAACATGGAAAATTTTCTTTTTATCAAAGAAGAAAAAACATTAGACTATGAACTAAATCTCTATAGGAGTGCATCATGAATATTAACGAAATCTATTGAAGAGACAAAGTCTTCTACTAAAGTTTAAATTTTTTTTCGATTATTTTACTTTGGTTCAAATAGAAATCAACATAAATCAAACAACACATTTTCACAACCACATCAAATATCGAGCAGGAAAAACTCTTTCTGTTTACATTACAACTCTTTATTCCATAGGAACACTCTAAGAGAATGTAGGTCTTCTGTGCTAAATGCAATTCAATAACATAATGAGCATTTAGTACATTAAAAAAATATTCTGAATTCCATGTGTTCCTATATTTCTAGTTTCCTTCCTAAACTAGAAGATTCCTTTTTTTTTTTTTAATAAATTTTATTTATTTGACAGAGAAAAAGAACAAGCACAAGCAGCGGGGAGTGGCAGGCAGAGGGAGAGGGAGAAGGAGGCTCCCCACTGAGCAGGGAGCCCAACACCGGGCTCAATCCCAGGACCCTGGGATCATGACCTGAGCCAAAAGCAGACGCTTAACAACTGAGCCACCCTGGCACCCGAAATTAGAAGATTCTTAAGGAATGGAACTCAGTACATTAACCATGTATTCTAAAACAGTGCTGAAATAAACATTTAAATAAATACTTCTGCCTTGTTTTTAGACCTCACCCTGAATTCAGTTGTTGGGATAGCCATATACATTAAAAACCTGAAAAACAGGGGGGTGGGGTTATGGACATTGGGGAGGGTATGTGCTATGGTGAGTGCTGTGAAGTGTGTAAACCTGGTGATTCACATACCTGTACCCCGGGGGGAAAAAATATACTATATCTTTATAAAAAATAAAAAATTATTAAAAAAAAACCTTGAAAAACAGAATTTTGTGAATCACATATATACATGAAAGTCTAAAATTGATATAGTGCTCAAATATTAAACTAAGAAAGTCCTATGATCATGTAGGCATTTTCTGTTTTCTTTGGTCATGTTTGTAATCTCATCATGAGTTTGTAAATTTATAATTTTCACTGAACAGAGCAGGAAAGAAAGAAGCTAATAAATATCTATTGTAGAGTTTCTGAATGGATAGATGATACAGCAAAAAATGAAACTTTTCAAAAAAGGACAAGTAAAATGGACTGGAACTACCAATACACATAATTCATTAATCCTTCAATTTTCACATTAGATAGAATTACCACAGAGATGCCATAACGTTTATCATATCACTTCTGGAGCCTGCTTTTCTCTTATTTTTTTATTTTTGATAATTAGAATCCTCTCTTCTAGGGTCTTAGATTTCATTTGATTTCTACAGTTGTTAGAGAGAAACACAAAGAGAAAACACACAAAAAAGTTTTCATACCTGATCCATACAGTCTCACTGCTTCTGAACGAGGAGGAAGGCGTCGGTTCAGATCAGGTGAAATGTGCGGATACCTGTAGCACGGGTTGTAAATGTCATAGCCAGGTCCATGCTGGGATAAACTGGAAAGCTCTACCTTTCGATCTCCAAAAGATGCTCTGGCAGATCCTGAAAGTAAGTGTTTCTAAAGTTTTATAATACACTTTTCTTGGAGTTATTAGCTAACAGCTAATGCAGCCAAGGCAGAGTGAAAAAAATTTTTGTCTCAAGTAATACCAAATCACATGTGTTTGAAATATAAAAAAATAAGCACACATTTATTGAGCTCTGCATGGAGTCTTCTGCCAGGGATCAGCTATGAGCCCTGCTTTCAAGACAGTCTGGTAAATTTTTGGCATTTTTCTTTGCCCCATAAACAATTCTGTATTTTGTAATCTGAGTTTCCTTTTATTTTTCTACTTACACAAAGAACACCTTTTAAGTAAAAAGATAATCATTGTTTTGATGAAGATGCAGAACATTTTTACAAACTGACAGCAAGCTGAGGGACACAGAACAAGTCTTAATAACTCTGAAAGGACTGAAATCACAGAGTAATGTTCTCTAATCACAATGCAATAAAGTTAGCAATCAACAAAAATGTGATTAGAAAATATTTATATGGAAACACAACAGTCCTAGGATAACCAAAACAAATCTTTAAGGAGAAAAACAAGATTAAAAGATCTGTGCTACTGGGTATTAAGAACAGAACACTGGCACAATAAAGTAAGACTGAGCAGAACAGAAAGAGACACACATTATTTTGTGGACATTAGATTTACAATCAATGTGGCACTGGAAAATGGTGCAGAAAGAACAGTCTTATCAATAAAAGGTGCTAAGACAATTAGATATTGATATATACTAAAAAAAAAAAAAGCCCTTCATCCCAACTTAAAACATTCACAAAACAGTAATTTCAAGGGGCGCCTGGGTGGCTCAGTGGGTTAAAGCCTCTGCCTTCGGCTCAGGTCATGATCCCAGGGTCCTGGGATAGAGCCCCGCATCAGGCTCTCTGCTCAGCAGGGAGCCTGCTTCCTCCTCCCTCTCTCTCTGCCTGCCTCTCTGCCTACTTGTGATCTCTATCTGTCAAATAAAATAAATAAAATCTTTAAAAAAATAACAGTAATTTCGATTGGATGTGGGTCTGAACTAAATGTTAAAGGTAAACCAATAAAACTTATACACTTAAGTAAATGTATAAGGCAGTTTTCACAGCCTTAGATCAGGGAAGAACTTCTTAAATGGAACATAGCGTTTATCATAAAAAATTTTTAATACACTGAACTACATTAAAATTGACATTTTCCATTTTTCTAGACTATTGAAGAGGGTGCAAAGGTAACCGACAGTGTGGGAGAAGACACGTACAAGAAGCAGAAGCAACAATACATGGTTCTGGCCATACAATGGCCAGAATACATCAGAAATTCCCACAAATCAGTAAGGAAAAGACAGGCAGGGCCACGTATAAATTGGCTGAAGGACTCGAGCAGACACTTCAGAAGAGAGGCTATCCAAATAGCCAAAAAGTATGAGCGGGTGCTCAATTTCATTAGTCACGAGGCAAATGCAAATGAAAACTCCAAGGAGATTCCACTCCAGACTCACCGGCATGGTTAAAATCAAAAAGGCTGACAAAAGCAAGAGTGGACAAGAGGAGCGCAACGTGAGCTACCAAGCTGGGCTGGTGGGAATCATAAACTGAGACAATCCCCGCAGAAAATAGCGGGGCAAACTCGACGAAGGCTGAGCTATGCATACCCTGTGAGATGATAGTGCCGTTCTGGGACACGTACATGACTGAAATGCCCGCACATGTGCTCCCTGAGACTCGTATAAGCACGTGCATAAGCATCATTATCCATCACGACCAAAAAATCAGAAAAAACTCAATGACCATCAACAGTAAAATGGACTGTAGTTTATACCTACAATAACTATCAACAGTAAAATGACTGTAGTTTATACCTACTACTAAAAGCAACTTTTGTATGATGTACTGACACATGGCTGTATACCATGCCATTTGGGGTAAAAATGAATCTATTTTTTAATAA
The DNA here is from genome assembly GCF_020171115.1 of Neogale vison. Classification (NCBI taxonomy): domain Eukaryota; kingdom Metazoa; phylum Chordata; class Mammalia; order Carnivora; family Mustelidae; genus Neogale; species Neogale vison. The sequence goes on from NC_058103.1 coordinate 30,273,988, forward strand.
ATACAATAAATATATTGCACAGATATTAAAGCCAACTGAAGCTACTGACAACAACGTGAATGACTCTCACAAAAATGATGTTGAATGAAAGAACCCATAAACAGGAGACTATGGTAAATATGGCATTTCATTTACCTAAATGTCAGAACACAGAAAAAAATAAACCATGACATTTAGGGATATGTGCTAAGGTGGTTTAAAAAAAAAAAAAAAAGGGCAGAACAGCAAGGAAGCAATAATCATTGCAGTTGGGACCTGATTACTCTGGAGTGACAGAAAAGAGGGAAGAGGGAGACGTCTGTGTACTGGGGTGATACATATTTGTTTACTTGAGTGGTGGCCATACATGTATTTTGCTTAATAAATTACGGAACTATGTATTTCTGCTTTGTTCCTTTTGTTCCCTTTTCTACATGTGCATATTTCCAATTTAAAAAGGTTAAAAACAGTAGATCAAATTCCTTCCAAAGTTCAGAATCGTATTGGAAATAATATAGAGACATAAAATAAAGTTTTCAAGTATTTAAATTATTGCCATCTTTTCATCCTCTTCATCCTATTTAAAATAGAACCCACAGTATAAACCAATACTTTCTGAATTAAGCTAACCCATAAAACAGGTGGCTTCATACTGAGTTCAGAAAAGAAAAATAAAATATGGGGTTATGAAGTGAGATCTGACACTTACTCAGTTCAAATAACTATGTGTGTAATCCAACACAATACACAGGCAGAGGGGTGCAAAGAGGGAGTTATGATGCCAGAGAGCTTTGCGAGGAGCCTGTACACCTCAGGAACTAACCCTTAAGTCATTCAGCACATAAGCACTACCACAAGTCTGTTTATGGTAACAAGGATACACTGTCACGAGTCGTAGCACCAAAGATGACTCACTACATTTATAGGCTACACCTAAAAAAAATATATTCTGATTTCATTTTTCCTTAACAGAATTCCCATTTTCCCCTCAAACGGTATACAGTGATATCATTTTTAAAGTTCAAGAGGAACTTCTCTCAATTTACAGAACCACAGTGCTATAAAACTAACATAGAGTAACATTTACTTTACACCTCAAAAGAGCTATTTAAAATTTTAGTATTTATTCAAAATGCATTCTCTTAATGGAAAGGACAGATAATGGACAGATATGTGACAAAGCAAGCATGGCAAGATGTTAGTGATAGAATCTGTGTGTTACAAAGCAGTAAGCAACAGCAATGAAACAAAACACATTTCAAATACTTGACATATAATGTCAGTCATTACTGACAGTGGTCGGCCCTATCTCCCTCTCAAAATTTCCTTGTCAGCCCATCACTCATAGGCACATACACATACAGCAGGCACATGTCTGACTTCTAGAATTAGACACCAAGAACACTTTCTCGACTCTAATAGAATCATCTTTCCCTCCAATATGATCAAAATCAGATGGCTTTACCACATACTCACTGAGCCTATAATTTAAGTGTAAACCCATTTCTTCATTCATTCAAATCAAAAAGCAATCTGTTTTCCAGTGACCTAATAAAACAGACAAAAGAAGAACTACCACATATAGCAAGATAGGTATTTCTTATTTTCTGATTATGAAAATAATACATAAGATACTCTAAATGTTTAAGAATACAGAATTTATTAAATAAATTATGGTACATCTATAGATTTAATACTACGGGGCCATTAAAAAGCAATGAACATGAAAACATGTTCACAATGTGTGACAAGAATAAAACAGATTACCAAACTGTTTATATAGTTTAATCCCAATCCTGTTAACAAGTACTGAGAAAGAGGAAGACCAATGATCAGGGTGTGCTGTGGCCAAGAGCTTGTAAACACTGCTTTTGAGAGACACTGCTGCCATGCAAAACTAGATGGTGGGCCAAGCATGGGGTTCTTCTTTCCTTGAAGAAAGAAGGAAGAAAGGAAGGGAGCAGGGAGGGAGGAAGGAAGGAAAGAAGGAAGTAAAGATGGAAGGAAGATGGATCACTCCTACCAAACCCAAGTCTCCTGCAAATAACAACGGTACACTGTAGACCAAAAATAGAATGAACAAAAACCCTGAAGGCACTGGAGAGTGAGCAGAAGCAGGGCATATTCAGGACAGCACTAACTCTTGGAAGAAAGGGAATGGCCACCTGTTTTTAATGACTGTCTGCTTTAGCACAAGCCAAAGTTGGTGCTGCACAGGCCAGATAAAATGCCAAAAGAAGGGGCGCCTGGGTGGCTCAGTGGATTAAGCCGCTGCCTTCGGCTCGGGTCATGATCTCAGTGTCCTGGGATCGAGCCCCGCATCGGGCTCTTTGCTTGGCAGGAGCCTGCTTCTCTCTCTCTCTCTCTGCCTGACTCTCCACCTGCTTGTGATCTCTCTCTCTGTCAAATAAATAAATAAAATCTTTAGGGACGCCTGGGTGGCGCAGTTGGTTGGACGACTGCCTCCGGCTCAGGGCGTGATCCTGGAGTCCCGGGATCGAGTCCCGCATCAGGCTCCCAGCTCCATGGGGAAGTCTGCTTCGCTCTCTGACCTTCTCCTCACTCATGCTCTCTCTCACTGTCTCTCTCTCTCAAATAAATTAAAAAAAAAAAAAAATCTTTAAAAAAAATAAAATAAAATAAAATCTTTAAAAAAAAAAAATGCCAAAAGAAAATCCACACTCTTTCTGGCCTAAAGACCCAGAGGGTAGAGTTCAGAGCAAGCTGCTAGAAAGTAAGGTGGGTATCTTGGAAAGGAAAAAGCCCCAAATTCTGTGAATAAAGTCTGCTCAAACACCTGGCTGATCCCTGAGCCATACATATGTGGGACAGACTCCAACTAAGGATACAAAAACCAAGGTGAGATAAGAGCTGCCATCAAAGACACAGAATTTGCAGCATAGTCCAACAAAGTTCATTGCCTGGTTAAAAGAAAGAAAAAAAGGAGGGGGGATCCCTCTTACTTCAGAGTAATATAATGGATTCTAAAGTGTCCATGACACAACATCCCAAACCCAGAATACAATCCAAAATTTCTCCATACACAATGAAACATGAAAAAGTGACCCAATCCCCCCCACAAAAAAAGACAAACCATAGAATCCAAACCTAAATGACTCCGATGTTAGAATTAACAGAGAAACATATTAAAGCCCAAAGACATAGAAGAAAATAGGTTTACAGTAATGAAAAAAAAAGAAAACAAAATCACAGCTAAGAAACAAAATAATATGAGAAAGAACCAGATGTAAATTCAACAACTGAGAAACACAATGTCTAAAATAAAAATTCACTCGATGGGCTTAACAGCTGTATGACAGGGGAAAGAGACAGTGAACTTGAAAACCAATAATATCCAATCTTAAGGGTGGGGGAAATGGTAAACAACAAGCAAAAGAAGTCTCAAGGGCCCATAAAACAATATAAAAAGGTCCAACACATGTCTAATTGGAGTCCCAGAATGAGAAGAAAGGATGAGGCAGAAAATCATATTTGGAAAAATATTCTAGATTTTGATAGTTTGGATTACAATGTTACATGCATTTTTCCAAACTCAACAAAAAAACCCTCAAAACTGAGGCAGTTCATTTTGTATAAGGTTTATGTCAAAAGAAGAAAATTGTAAACAGATACTGAACTCTGATAAAGTAATATAGATGCTTAAGTATTCGGAAGGAAATGTATCAGTGTCTTCAATTTATTGTGAAATGTGTTCTCCACGCCCCTCCAACTCAAAAAGGACTAATAACAGATACAGGAACCAATAGATAGATATGTGATAAAGTATGGTAAAATATTAATGATCAATTCTATGTGGTGAATATATGGGTATTCACTGTTAAAGTCTTTCAACTTCTTTTAATGTTTGAAATTTTTCACAAAAAAATTTTGAGGGGGGAAAACACTGTGACAGTGTTTCAATGACTAAAGCAAATTATTTTTAAAATACAAGAATTTCATGTTGTTTCTTCTTATCATCATAATTCCACAGGCCTCTAACATCAGCCAAAATCTACCCAATGAATCTATCTCACTCAAGTGGCTATTTAGACTGAGAAGTTGCATATACAATGGAATATTACTCAGTCATTCAAAAAAAAAGAAATCTTACCATTTGCAAGGATGTGGATAGAACTAGAGAGTATTATGCTAAGCAAAATAAGTCAGTCAGAGAAAGACAAAAATCCTATGATTTCACTCATCTGTGGAATTTAAGAAACAGAATAGATGAACATAGAAGAAGGGAAGGAAGGAAAAAAAAAAGATGAAACCAGAGAGAGAGAGACAAACCATAAGAGACACTTAATCATAGGAAACAAACTGAGGGTTGCTGGAGGGGAAGTGCGTGAGGGGATGGGGTAACTGCATTATGAGCATTAAGGAGGGCATGTGATGGAATGAACACTGGGTGTTAAATGCAACTGACTAAACTCTTTAACTAACAATACACTGTATGTTAATTGATCTTAAATTATTTTTTAAAAGGCCACATCTACACACAAATGTGCGTTGGTTGTGATCAGATTTCATAATGGGACCTGTCGAAAATATTATATATTAAGTTCCTCTGCAGAAAGAGCAAAACAAAAATAAATAAATAAATAAATAAATAAAAAGTTATACATAAAACAATTTTAAAACTCTCAAGTTATAAAAGAGCAAAATCACAGAAACAATAGCATTTAAATGCTATGTGTTGATCTTTAAATCCTGCGTGTCATTTTTTTACCTTCAAGTTCCTCCAGATGTGACAGAGTTCCTGGTACCCTGGGCTGAACATATGAGAGTTTAAACCTGGGCACCACGAATGGTACGTCTTTGCCATCAGATGGTAATTTGGAAAGCAAGTAATCCTCGGTACAGCCAACCTGAGGCTTTACCGAAACAGCAGTCAACGGAGGGACAGAGACAGGGGTATCCTGAGTCTCTGAGACTGCTGCTTGAAAGTCTCTCTCCCTGGAAACTGCATGTAAAAGAAAAGAAAAAAGAAAAATCACAAATATGAATGTAGAGTTATCTCTAATAATCAAAAGTTAGCATACTTTGGTACTTACTTCATCATTTTAGAACAAACTGCTAATACAGAAACCTCTATGTAGTTTTCCTATCAAGCACTTCTGGAATCTACATTAATTCTGTCCAGGCAATATTTGAGAAATTAATATACTATTTCTAAAGTATATCAACTTATCATAATGGTAAAAGCAGTTTTTAAAGCAACTCATTCCCACAAGAGTTCACAGATGGAAAACAAGTTTATTTTGTAGTTAATTCCACGATACTTTTAAGTAAAATGCTGTCAACAAAGCAATTCTTGTTGTCAGTACTGGTGGTTAACATCAGTCTTAAATATATAAAAGAATTCTGAAAAAAAGCTAAAGGTCTCCAAGTCTACAAAACCCTTCACCCAATCACAAAATAAAATGTATTTCTACCCTAATATAATGGCAACTTTCCCTGTTCTAGCTTCTGTGACCCATTTTGGCCTGGTCTCAAAGGCTGATGACTTCAGATGAGGAGGTAAAGGACACCCAGAGTTCATCTTTATGTACAATTAGTATTGTCTGTTGACTTCAGAAATGAAAGTACAACTACTACTGTGTAGGAATTATGAAATGTTTTAATGCAAAAAGAAGCCTTCGTACTCAAATATACTAGGAAGCTATACTCTAGATGAAGGAATACAAGAGAAAGCCAGAGGAAAAAAAGAAGTTCCTGTCACAACCCTGAAGAGAGGAGGAGACCATGCAATTGAAAGGGAACTTTCCAGGAGTCCTTTATAAATATGGGGTCTTGATGAAATAATGGGTCTCCTCTCCAGTAGTCTTTCATTTGTGAAAGGCAGTTTTTTAATGCACTGTTCATAAATTAGAAATCGTCTTTATTCAAATGAAAGCATTTGCCAGAGTATACTGTCCCCAAACACACCCAACACTTTTCTTTCCCTGACTTTGCCTGTACAATTTCATCCACCTCTCACACCCAGTTCCAATTTTTACCTACTCTTACTGCCTTCTGCCGACCCAGCTGCCGAAATCCTCTCTAGACTCCCATACCAAATGCCATCCTCTCCATGGTGATGTCCTAGGGTGTCACCGGAGTTAATGTTGACTTTATCTCTCTCCTTCCATACTCCAGGGTACTTTAATACTTACCTAGTATGCCTCTTATTTATGTTTCTGTCTCCCCCACGAAGTTAGGAAATACATCTCACTTATCTTTATATTACAAAAATGCCACAAATAAAAAAGACACTAAATACATGTTTGTTGAAGTCAAAAGAAGCCAAACTCACAATTATGCTTTTCTGTGCCACCATAGAAACATCCTCTACAGCAACTCTTTATAAATTCTGCTGCCATTACATCCAATTTCCAATATTCAGCAATTGAAAAACTTCCAATTTTAGTATTAATCTGTTGGTAGAATAGAAAACAAGTTAACATGATCATGCTTAATGCCATTAGGTATCACTAAATAAATCATATTATCTGTCTTTCTAAGATGAATGAGGAATACAAAGCAAAAATGTTTAGGGAAGATAGATTTTTCACCTTATATGTAATTTTGTATGAGCCGCCTCCTTATAAGTTATTAAAATGACATACTCAAAAATCACTAACTGAACGATCTCAATGTCAAATCTGGAAAAAAAAGAAAAGGAAAAATTGGGGTGTCTCAGTGGCTCAGTGGGTTAAAGCCTCTGCCTTCGGCTCAGGTCATGATCCCAGGGTCCTGGGATTGAGCCCCATGTCGGGCTCTCTGCTCAGTGGGGGGAGCCTGCTTCCCCCTCTCTCTCTGCCTGCCTCTCTGCCTACTTGTGATCTCTGTCTGTCAAATAAATAATAAAATCTTTAAAAAAAAAAAAAGAGAGAGAGAGAAAGAAAAATTCCACCCTCTCTTATGCTGAGCAGAATAAGTCAATCAGAGAAAGACAATTATCATATGATTCCCTGATACCAGGAATTTGAGAGGTAGAGTCAGGGGCTCGGGGGGTAGGGAAGGAAAAAATGAAACAAGAAGGGATCCGGAGGGAGACAAACCATAAGAGACTCTTACTCTCACAAAACAAACTGTGGGTTGCGGGGGTGGGGGGGTGGGTAGAGAGAGGGTGGTTGGGTTATGGACATTGGGGAGGGTATGTGCTATGGTGAGTGCTGTGAAGTGTGTAAACCTGGCAATTCACAGACTTGTACCCTGGGGCTAATAATATATGTTAATTAAAAATAATTTTTAAAAATTCCACCTTCAATTTTCCTTTTTGCCAGGTATATCCAAATCAATGCCCAAGCAAAATTTCCAAGAAAATATGGCACACATAAAAAGTGTGAGAAAAATTTTACTTCCTCCACATCAATTCTTTTGGAAATCCAAAGGTCCCATAAGGGGGCCAATAAACAACTTCATACTTTATAAGTTGGTTTAACATTTAGAATTACACAAAGAGAAAAATACATTTTAAACACTGTATTACATACATCCACACACACTCAGATACCAGTTACCTAAACCACAAATAACAAAAACTGGAAATAAAGGGAGTCAGTTTTATTTTACCTTTTTTTTTTTTACTTTTTATTTTAAAGTAATCTCTACACCCAACATGGGGCTTGAATTTACAACCCCAAGATCAAGAGTCACATGCTATACCAACTAAGCCAGTCAGATGCCCCAGGAGTCTGTTATAAATTAATCAGGAACATAAAACTGTTGAAGAACTTCACATCCAATTGCCCACCTTGGCCTCACTGACTTAATTCCAAATGCACTCTCTTCATTTATGCATACTTATACTCCATACATTTTTCATGGAAAATTTCAAGTGTTTACAAAAGATGATAAAATGGTATAAGAAAACCCCTATCACTCAGACTAAAGAGTTATCAATTCATAGTGAATCTTAATTCATCTCTGTGTCCCCAGTTGTTTCTGGGATCTGTAAGTAACAAATCTTCTGACTTTACTTCTTTTGTGTGGGTGTACTGAAATGGCGCCTTTAATCAAATCAACCCCGGGGGGTTTCCACTTCCCCAAAGCGGGAACTCAGATGATGAGGGAGCTACCCACCAACCCCCAGAGGTGACTTACACCTCCCCCTTTAGCAGGTCATAAGCTGTATCTTCTCAGTGTAATACCCGAGCTCTGCTTCCAAACACGGTCACCAACAAATTATTTGTCAAAATGCTGGACTTTTGCCCATCTGATGGGAAAGAAATGGTATCTCGTGTTGTGTGGGGTTTTTTTTTTTAAGATTTTATTTATTTATTTGACAGACAGAGATCACAAGTAGGCAGAGAGGCAGGCAGAGAGAGAGAGAATGAGGAAGCAGGCTCCCTGCTAAGCAGAGAGCTCAATCCCAGGACCCTGGGATCATGACCTGAATAGAAGGCAGAAGCTTAACCCACTGAGCCACCCAGCCACCCCATCTCGTGTTGTTTTAATTTGCATCTCTTTCAGTGTGAAGGTGGGCACCTTTTCATAAAAGGCTAATCTGTATTTGTTTCTATGAATCCCCTGTTCATTATCTCTTGCTCATCTTTCTATAAAGCTATTTTGGTCATTTCTGCCTCAGTTTTAGAGGATTTTTATATATTTGAGAGATTAACACATTATCCATGATATTAAGTGGCAAACATTCTTCTAGCTATCATTGCCTTGTTATGGGATTCTCTGCTGAGAAAGGAAGAGAATGTGTGTGTATAAATAAATGTATATATATTTATATATAATATAAATAGATAAATAGAAACATACAAGTGTTTGGATATACACACATGTAGTTTTACTTACCTGTGTTTTCCCTTTTTGCTTCTGGATTTGGAGTCACAAGAAAGTTTTCTGCATACATAGGTCATAAAAGACTTCACTCATGGTTTCTTCTAATACTTAGCATGGTGTTACTACCTTCTATACGAACAGCCTGGTGTGCAGTATGAGAAGTAGAGTCAATCCTTCCTTTCCCAATTGGCTATTCTGGTATCAAAATATCACCATTTACTTAAAATTCCATATTTTCGTCAATGATTTTAGAATGCTGTCTTTATTACAGACTAAATTTCTATATAAATTTGGGCTTATTTCTGTATTTTCTATTCTCTTCACTTGGTCTGTCTTTTCCTGTACCACATTTTAAAATTATAATGGCTTATAATAACAGGCTTACATATGTAGGAGGGCTAGTTCCCATCCCTACTGCTTTTCAATTTCAAGGTTTTCCTATCTATCCTGCTTATCCGTTCTTGCAAATAAACTTCATAATCTGTCTAGCCCCAGGAGAAAAAACCTAATGGTATTTTCATTAGGATTCTGTTACATTTATAAATGATTTTAGAAAAACCTGACCTTCTTAAGATGTTGTGTATGCCTACCCAGAACATTTGTTCAAATCTGCATTTGTATCTTTGGGAGTTTTTACAGTTTTTTTCATGTAAGTGCAGAACTTTCCTTGTTAAGTATATGCCTTTTATAAACAGCATCTTTTCTTCCATTATCATCTTGTAACAAATTTGTTTTAAAAATTTATACATTTTCGGGCGCCTGGGTGGCTCAGTGGGTTAAGCCGCTGCCTTCAGCTCAGGTCATGATCTCAGGGTCCTGAGATAGAGTCCCACATCGGGCTCTCTGCTCAGCAGGGAGCCTGCTTCCCTCTCTCTCTCTCTGCCTGCCTCTCCATCTACTTGTGATTTCTCTCTGTCAAATAAATAAATAAAATCTTAAAAAAAAAATAAAAATTTATACATTTTCAGGGCACTTGGGTGGCTCAGTTGGTGGAGCATCCAACTCTTGATTTTGGTTCAGGTCAAGATCTCAGGGTCATGAGACCGGAGTGGGGTCAGCTTGTCCCTCTCTCTTTGCTCCTGCCCCAGCTCATTCTCTCTCTCCCTTTCTAAAATAAATATTTTTTAGAAATTTATATATTTTCAAAATCCCTTTTCAGCCCTAGTTTAAAGAATGCATTCCTTGACCACTCGGACTGTATTAATTTCTCTCATTTGTAAACATCCAGTGAACTTTTAAAAAAATTTATATTTTTCTTGACATTTGTAACACTTGTTCTCTCTCCCCGTCTAAAACATAAACTTTTCAGAAACGGTATTATACTTAGTTTCTACTTCACACTCAGCACCCTATATGGTGCTGGGAATATAATAGGAAAGCAGCTATGTAGTTGATAGAAAAGGGAACAAAGCAGAACAACCAGTTCGTATAAAAACTCTTAATAAATTCATCAAACCACATTTCTGACCCCAGTCAGCCTGCAAATACTTGAGAGGGCTGTGGGAGGACTGCTTAAAAACGATTACTGCTTCTGGGGAAAAGGTCGATGACCTTTAAGATAATGAACTGGGGACTATGGGGGAGGAATGCAGCAAAGGAAACAAGTTTATGTGGATAATAAAGCAGACAGAGTTTGCTTGGACAACTCCTAGAGGGCAGAGAGGTGTATGGAGAACCACAACGTCAGTAGAAGGTCCCACTCCAGTACCCAGCAGAGTACTGGTCAGAGCATGAGTGCAAGCAAATTACAAGTCTGGGCAAAGACTACCAGAAAAGATTACAAAAACCATACTAACACCCATGAATGCTGGTATTAATGCCTATCCCCACCAATCAAACTGGGAAACCCCATAATTCACAGGATATTGGGTAGAATACTCAGAAGGGTCTGGCTTCCTCAGTGAGAAATAAAGAGCCCTAAATGCTAGTCTGCTTTCCACCTAACAAATTTAAAAAGCAAGACTCAAAAGGATTAAACCATTTTCAAAAAAACTATGTTCCAAAGGAAAAAAAAAAATTTAATAAAAATCTAAATATCCAGCACACAAAGTACAATCCTGGCATCTAATAAAAAATTCCCAAACATGCAAAAAAAAAAAAAAAAAAAAAAAGAAAGAAAGAAAGAGGGGCACCTGGGTGGCTCAGTGGGTTAAGCCTCTGCCTTCGGCTCGGGTCATGATCCCAGGGTCCTGGGATCGAGCTCCACATCAGGCTCTCTGCTCAGCAGGAAGCCTGCTTCCTCCCTCTCTCTCTGCCTACTTGTGATCTCTGTCTGTTAAAAATAAATAAATAAAATCTTTAAAAAAAAGAAAGACAGACAGACAAGAAAAATCAAATCTGGTTCCCACCTAGAAATGACATGAACATTTAAGGATATTAAAACCATCTGACTGGCTCTATATGTTCAAAAAGGAGTGACATGAAAGATAGAAAAAAAGACCCAACTTCTAAAGATGAAAATTACAATAACTGAGATGGAAAATACACTGGATGGGATTAAAAGCAGATCAGATATTGCCAAGGAAAAGCTTAACGAACTTGAAGATATAGTTAAGGAAATTACCCAAAATGAAACAAAGAACAAAGAAGAATAAAAACAAAAGAGCATCTGTGGCCCATGGGACAATTTCCAACAGCCTAATATACATGTAACCGAAGTCCATGAAGGAGATGGGGGAGGCAGAAAAAAATATTTGAAGAAATAATACCAACATTCTTCAAATTTGAAACTACCAACCACAGATCTAAGAACCTCAACAAACACCAAGCATAGGAAGTATGAAGAAAACCATGCCAAGACACATTATAATAACATAGGTCAAAACAGTGATAAAGAAGAAATCTCAAAAGCAGCTAGAAAAAAAAAAAAAAGAACTTGGCTTTTATTTTCTTAAATATAGCCCATCATAATTATTTAAATTTTTAAGCTTTATTTAATTATTTGAGTTGGGGGAGGAAGGGCAGAGAGAGAGAGAGAGAAAATCTCAAGCAGACTCCCTGCTGAGCAGGGCACTCACAACACTGAGATGATGAGCTGAGCTGAAAGCAAGAGTTAGATGCTCAACCGACTGAGCCACCCAGGTATCCCCCTATCATGGTTATTTTAATAATCTATGACTGGCAATTCCAATATGTAAGATTTTGTAAGTTTATGTCTATCTGTTGTTTCTGCTAATTCTTATCCAGGTTGTCTTATTTCCTGTGCATTTGATTATCTTTGACAAATTATTCAGGGACCTTGAAATTTTACTCACAGAACTTTTTAAGCCAAAGATGAAAATATACTCTCAGAGAATATCTGCATTTGTTTACCATATTATTTTATTTTAGCAGGCTCCATGCCTAGCACGGAGCCCAATATCTGGCTTGAACTCACAACCCTGAGATCAAGAATTGAGCCGAAATCAAGAGTCAGATGCTTAACTGACTGAGCCACACAGGTGCCCCTTACCAAATCACTTTAAATTCATACCTCGACATAGACCCTAGCTGAAAAATGGGCAAAGGATGTCAATAGATATTTCTCCAGAGACAGATAAATACCCAATAAACACATGAAAAGGTGCTTAACATCATCAGTTATTAGGGAAATGCAAATGAAAACCGCAATGAAATACCAATCCACATACACTTAGGATGGCTATAATCAAAAAGATAGCAAAAACAAATGTTAGCAAAGATATGGAGAAACTGGAACCCTCACTGATTGTTGGTGAGAATGAAAAATAGTGCAGCTGATCTGGAAAATGGTTCACCAGTTCCTCAAAAACTTAAAAACAGAATTACCATATGACCCAAGAATTCACTCCCTAGGTCTTTTATACTACAAGAATGAAAAATACATATCCACATAAAAACTTATACACAAATGTTCATGGCAGCATTATTCATAATAGCCAAAAAGTGGATATGACCCAAATGTCCATCACCTAACATACAGAAAAATAAAATGTGTTATACCCACAGAAGGGAATCTTATTCTGCCATTAAAAGGAGTGAAATACTGATTTGTGTTACAACATGGATAGACCTTAAAACCATTATGCTAAGTGAAAAAGGCAAGACACAAAAGACCACATATTGTATCATTTCATTAATATGAAATGCCCAGAATAAGCAAAGCCATAGAAACTGAAAGTACAGCAGTGACTACCAGGGGTTGGGGGGAGAGGAGGAAATGAGGGGTGACTGTTAATGTGTACAAGGTTTCTTTCTGGGCTAAAGAAAAATATCTAGAATTAATGATGATAGTTTCACAGCTTTGTGAACACATAAAAAAACCACTGAACTGTACACCTCAAAAGCGTGAATTTTATGGTATGTGAATTATATATAAAGAAAAATAAGATATTAAAAAAATTACACCATGAAATGTTTTTGGACCACCAATGTGATGTGAACCAGGCCCTACCACTGCCAATACACTGGTTATTACAATTTCCCAAGGACAGGTTTTCTTCCCTCATTTTACTTGGCATCAAGGCAACTTTCCTTACAGATCTTTGAAAGAGGTAGGGTGAGTTTTAGTCCTTGACACCACACACCTTTGGGAATCTCAGAATTAACAGCAGAGAGTCTTTTGTTAGCTTGCCTTGAATAAGCCCAGGGCTGACTTCTAACTATGCCTCCTGCAAATTCACCAAGTTCTTAATCAAATCTAATTAAGTACCCCCAGTTCAGCAAATGCTCTCAGAGCAAATAAGACTTAAGGGCTCCTTTACTCTCAGATTTTCAGCTTTCTTTTTTTTTTTTTTTTTTTAAGATTTTATTTATTTATTTATTTGACAGACAGAGATCACAAGTAGGCAGAGAGAGAGAGAAGAGGAAGCAGGCTCTCCGCGGAGCAGACAGCCCGATGCAGGGCTCGATCCCAGAACCCTGGGATCATGACCTGAGCCAAAGGCAGAGGCTTTAACCCACTGAGCCACCCAGGCACCCCTCAGCTTTCTTTTATATTTTGGCATAATTAATTCCTAAGTACCTTTTTAAAAAATTTAAATAAAGTATTCTTAGCTATTTGCAGTGTGAAGGTTTTCCTAAATATCTTAACTATATCCCCAAATGGAAATTCTATATTTACTTCTCAAGTTAAAACGAACTCCAGTGAGTTAGGACAGGATTTGCAAAAACCAAAGACAGTCTACATTAAAGTAGCTTCAGTTTTATAGGGCATCTGGGTGGCTCAGTCAGTTAAGCATACAACACTCAATTTCAGCTTACACCATGATCTCCGGGTTGTGAGATCAAGCCCCAAGTGGGGCTCTGTGCTGGGAGTGAAGCCTGCTTATGATTTTCTTTCACTCTCGCTCGCTCTCTCTCTCTTTCTCTCTCTCTCTCTCTCTCCTCCATCCCTACCCCATTTCCCTCTCTAAAAAAATTAAATAAATGATAAAAAAATAAAGTAGCTTCAGTATTACTTGTGACCTCAGTGGATTACAGTAGATATTTAAGATTAAAAATATAATCCAAAGAAAAGTCTACTTTAGAAAAAAATTAATTTGAAGGGGAGTCTAGTTTTAAAAGAACTATGAGTAGATGACTCATTCTTTTAGGTATCCTATCTCTTTATACAACTATAGTAAATAAGATTGCAGGCAGGATACACAAAGAGACCAAACAAAGAAACATATGCACACATATATAGAAACTTGACATATGATGTTTATAGATCACTGGGCGGAAAACCAGAATATTCAGTAAATGATTCTGGGAAACACTGATTACCCGTAATGGAAAAAAAAAGAAACTGGATCCCCACTTCACACCACACAAAAATCAATGCCACATGGATTAAAGACAGAAATATGAAAGGCAGTATTTTAAAGCTTTCAGAAGAAAACATCAGACTATATCTTTACAACCTCAAGGGAGAGATAGATGTGTCAAACAAGATGCCAAAATCACAAACTAAAGGAAAAGGCTGACACATTCAACTACACTATAGAATGCATCCACCAAAAACCACATAAAGTAAACGAACAGAAAAAACACCACATAAAGTAAAAGGCAAGCCACTTACTGGGGAAAAGATATTTGCCACATGCATAACTGATAAGCATTAGTACCACAAATAAATAAATACAACTTCTAGAAATCAAATTATAAAAGTTAAAAAAAAAACAGGCAAAAGACAGACATCTCATGGAAGAGGAATTATGGAAGGTTTGGGAAATGTAAATTAAACCTCTAATGGAGTACCAATTCTCACCCACCAGACTGTTGAAAAGAAACAACTCAGATAACTACAAATATTGTACAAATGCCTCAAATGTTGAGGAAGGGAACAAAATGAACACTTCAGGGACGCCTGGGTGGCTCAGTGGGTTAAAGCCTCTGCCTTCGGCTCAGGTCATGATCCTGGGGTCCCGGGATGGAGCCCCATATCGGGCTTTCTGTTAAGTAGGGAGCCCGCTTCCTCTTCTCTCTCTCTCTGCCTGCCTCTCTGCCTACTTGTGATCTCTGTCTGTCAAATTTAAAAAAAAATTTTTTTAATGAACACTTAACACACTGCCTGTGAAAGTATAAACTGGTACAACCACTTTATAAAACAATTCAGCATTATCTACCAGAACAGAAGACCCACAACTCTACTCCTAGGCAGAGACATGGATTAGAATGGCCCTAACAGGTGCGTGTGGGTGCTCAGTCAGCTGGGCATTTGCCTTCAGCTTGGGTCTTAATCTCAGGGTCCCTGGATCAAGCCCCCGTGCTGGGTTCTGGGTTCTGTGCTCTGTGGGAAGTCTGCTTCTCCTTCTCCCTCTGCCCCTCCCCCTACTCACACTCGCTCTCTCAAGTAAATGGATAAAATCTTAAAAAAATCTTAAAAAAAAAAAAAGGCCTGACAGAAGTTTTTAATGGCAAAAAGTAAAAATTAAATTTAAAAAAAAAAAACTGAAAACACCTCTAGATATCCATTAACAGGGAGATAGATAAACGATGGTAAAGTCATACAGTGGAATGATATAGAACAATAAAAAGTAAATGAACTATAACATCAATACCAATAAGTCTCATAATGTGCAAAAAAAGTCACAGAATAGACAAAACTAAACTTTATATTATTTATGAATACACACCTGGGTAGCAAAACTATATAGAAAATCAAAGAGTGTGGGGGGAAAAAAGATGCAGAGAAGATACAATCAGGGCTTTGAAAATACTGACAATGTATTAGCTCTAAAGCATGATATAAGTACAGTGGCTTTTTTTTTTAAAGATTTTTATTTATTTATTTGACATACAGAGATCACAAGTAGGCAGAGAGGCAGGCAGAGAGAGGAAGGGAAGCAAGCTTCCCGCTGAGCAGAGAGCCCGATGCGGACCTCGATCCCAGGACCCCGGGATCATGACCGAGCCGAAGGCAGAGGCCCTAACCCACTGAGCCACCCAGGCGCCCCAGTACAGTGGCTTTTATTTGTACTCTAAATCTATGGATTGTCAAAAGTACTATTTTGTACATATAAAATAATTTCTCACTTAAAAATTAAAGAAATGCGTAGCCATGGCAGCAAATATGAAAAATACTTAAAACTATATGAAAAAAATAAAAATTATCAATAATCCAATCACCTTAAGATAATGATAATATTTAAAAGAAAAAAATAGGGGCACGAGGGTGGCTCAGTCAGCTAAACATCTGCCTTAGGTTCAGGTCATGATTTCAGGGTCCTGGGATCAAACCCCCATGTCAGGGTTACTACTCAGTGGGGAGTCTGCTTCTGCTTCTCCCTATCCCTCTCCCTGCCCATCCTCCTGCCCCCTGCTCTCTCTCTCTCAAATAAATAAATAAAATCTTTTAAAAAAGAAAGAGGGCTCTTGGGTGGCTCAGCCATTAAGCATCTGCCTTCAGCTCAGGCCATGATCCCAGAGTCCTGGGATCAAGCCCCCGTATCATATCTTGCTCCCTGCTCAGCGGGGAGCCTGCTTCTCCCTCTCCCACTCCCCCTGCTTGTGTTCCGTCTCTCGCTGTGTCTCTCTCTGTCCAATAAATTAATAAATATCTTTAAAAGAAAGGAAAAGAAAAAATAATAGGGTGTTTTCTTCCACTATTTTATTTACTTTTTTTACAGCCTTAGTTAAGTACTTGCAGTAAATTGCACATATTTAAAAAGTACAATTTCAGGGTGCCTGCCTCTCTGCCTACTTGTGATCTCTGTCAAATAAATAAAATCTTTTTTAAAATAAATAAAATGTATAATTTCATGAGTCAAACATAGGTATACATTTGTAAAACGCATCTTCACAATCAAGAAAATGAATAACCTACCAACACCAAAAGTTTTCTCACACCTCTTTCCAACACATTCCTCCTTATTTTCCCTTGCCTCATCCTCAAGTAACCACTAAACGGTTTTCTGTTGCTTTCAACTAGTATGCATTTTCTAGAATTTTGTCAGGTATGGCTTGAACATAGCTTATGCACATGATCTGCCGTAGTTGATACACTTTTCCAAAATGATTTACCAATTTACACTTCTACCAGCCGAGTACAGGAGTTCCAGGTGCTCTATACCCTTGGCAACACTGGATTTTTGGCCTCTTCCATTTTAGCTATTGTTTTCATATTCAAACATAAATACACATAAACACTGTCTGAACAGCAATAAAAAAAACTTTCAATGATGACTGAAGTAGAGCTCATTATAAAGAAATTTTCACCTAAGAGCATTATCCCTTGAATGCATAATAATAATTGAAGCAAAGCCCCTGACATATGCCTCATGAATTCTGATTTAACCAAAATATCTGATTTCTACATAAAATATTGGGAAGAATCATGGAGATATTATACAAGTAGAATCACAAGTCTTAAGTGTACAATGGGAGTATCACAGTATGGGAACTCAGATGAAATGCCATTGAACACAGTTTGTGAAAGTGTTCTTTTACCACTGATAACACCTGAATCCACCAGACCAAAACACCATTACGACAGTGGTCATAATTTGAATGGGGGAAGATGAAAATCTTTCTTATAATAGTTCTAATCAATACACTCAGCTACTTGCACTAAACTTTTCCTACTTAAACCTGAGACATGAACAATGCCGTGAGATGCACTTTAACATAACAGTATTAGTCTGGGGGCACCTGGGTGGCTCAGTGGGTTGAGCCTCTGCCTTCGGCTCAGGTCATGGTCTCAGGGGCCTGGGATCGAGCCCCACATCAGGCCCTCTGCTCGGAGAGGAGCCTGCTTCCCTCTCTCTCTCTCTCTCTCTCTGCCTGCCTCTCTGCCTACTTGTGATCTCTGTCAAATAAATAAATAAAATCTTTTTTTAAAAAAAAAAGAAAGTATTAGTCTGTTGTCCTTCTATTCTTTCCAAACGGACTATAAACTCCCTTCTACCACCCTGTCACTTCTCCTTCTAATCTTTGTTTCTCAAAATAAGGACTCTACTCTCCTTATCTTTACTTCTCCATTCTCTATTTACTCTTCAAATTCATTCATATTTGACTTCCATCCTTATCATTTTGCTCAAATTGTGTTTGCTGAGATCAATGACCTCCTATCCTAACTACCTAAGCCAAGACACACTTAATCAGCTCCTATTTTCCAGATCCTTCTGACTCATTTGACTGAGATAGATCTCTCTCCTGATTAAACCTCTTTCCTCTCCAGGAGAGTGGTTCCTGATTAAACCTCTTTCCTCTCCAGGAGAGGGGTTCCTATGAACTATGTCTGGTAGACTTTCCTCCTCCTTTCCTGACTTCTCCTCCCTTTCCACAATTGTCTCTATACATCTCTTAAATATTAGTGTTTCCCATCCTTGGTCTTCTCTTCTCACTCTACTTACTTGAATGATTTCTTCCACTCCCACAGCACTAACAACCCCAAATCCACCATGCTTCTAACATTTACAAATTTTCACATCAGAAATCCCAATACTAACCAAACAGGTCTGCTGGACGTTCTATAAGAACCTCACTCCTTTTCTCTCAACCTGAATTAATCTCTCACTTTGTTACCTTTATTCATGAATATAATGATAATTCCAGTGGAGCCAATAAAACACAAGAGCTACTTTTGAAATATTTTTCTTGAAGCGTTTAAAGAAACACAAATTCTTATGAAGACTTTTTCCTCCAGTTGACAAAAGTCATTGACAAAAACTACAAAACACAAGATATAAAAGGTAAATCTCCGCCAATCCCAGCTCTCATGGGCAAGCAATATTAACATTTCCTTCCAGAAAAAAGCAGCTTTTAGCCACAATAAAGTTACATATCAAAATATTAAATGGGTAAATAGGGGGGTGTTGTTAACTCTCAATATCTTCCAGGCTACTTTTTACAGTATTAATCAGAGAGAAAAAAAAAAATCTACTATATGCCTACCTGGAGTGAGAATCAGAACAGTATCCTAAAAACCAAAGCAAGCCTTTCAGATGCTATATTTTTAAACATTCTAAAGGAATCGATGTTTTTGGCTTGGCATCTATCTGGGTGCAATATACCCCACAAATCAGCCTACTGTTTCCCTTTTATTTAAAGGAAAAGACAGCAAAGAAGAAGGAAAACAAAAACAAAAACTGGAAGAGACAGAAGCCAAATCTAAAATCATAGACGAGTGTGTAATTCGTGTTTTGCCAAACCATAGGGAAGTGACATTTGAACACCCTTTCTCTGCTTCTAAAAGTTTCGGAAACATCACAGATAAAAGATACTCAGCGTTCTTATCCAACTCTCCAGGCAAAGAAGTTCGCTTCCCTCGTTCCCTCTTTGCCCAGAGCCGGGTCGGGCAGAGAGAGGGGCGCACGGCCGGCCCCGCCGGAGCTAGCGAGGGTCTCCCTTCCCTGCGGTCCGGGGGCTCCCGCAGAGCAGACCCCGGTAAGGCGGGGAGGCCCCCTCCCCGAGTCACTGCCCCCCTCGCCCCGCCCACGGTGAACGCCGGCGTGGAGGGGCCCCAAACCTCCCCCACGGCTCCTGAAAGCAGGCGTCGCTGAGGAGACCCGGGAACGGTCCCCGGGCCCCCCCCACCCCAGGCGACAAGTCTAAAGAGTTAACGGAGATGAAAACACAAACAGAACAGTACGCCCCCTGAGGCTGAGGGAGGGGGACAAGGGGCTCCCCCCGCTGGGGCTGGGGCCGCTCTCGCGCCGCCTCCGCGCACTCCCGGAGCCCGACCCGGCAGCCCCGGACAGCAGCGGCGGCGCCAGGCCCGTGCCACGCTGCGCGCCCGGGAGCGGCCCCACGGCGCACCTGAGCCCGCGGTCCCCTCCCCGCCGGAAACCTGCCGCCTGGCCGCCCGGGCGGGTTCTCCACGCGCGGCTCCCCGGGCGCCCCCGCCCCACAGCGCGCGGCGAGGCCAGTTACCTCCTGCAGGCAGCGGGCACTCCAGCGTGGCCTCCCGCGGGAGCCGGGGGCCCCCTGCCACCTCGCGCGGCCGCGCCCTGAGACCCCGCCTCCGGCCCCTCCAAGTCCGCCCCGCCCCCGGCCCCTCCAAGTCCGCCCCGCCCCCTCCCCAGGTCCGCCCCGCCCCCCCGGAGGTGTGCGCCGAGGGGCGGAGCGGGGAAGGGTAGGGCGGCGCCGCCCGGCCTAATACCTGAGCGCGCCGGGCCTGCGCCCTCGGCCCCTCCCGCTTCGCCATACCCAGCCCCTGCTCTCCCTCTGGAAAAGTTTGGAGGGCGCTGAGGGGTCGGAAGGAAGAATAAAAACTAAAAGAGGTATAGCATGAAAGTTATTGGCCTGATGAACCTCTTTGCATAGGGAAGAAGGAGCGGTCTTTCTTGCCAGAGGTGTGGCAGCACATTTTCTTTGAAACCCAATAAACTTTTCTTCACTACCTTGTATTGTTCCTTTAAGAATCAGCCCCCTTCCCGTCCCTTTTGTGACTTTCCACCTATTACCACCTTGCCAGCAATAGGTATGTTGGAAGGAATCCTAAAAGTATCTGCTACAGCGCTCTGTCCCCCTTATGATGCTGGAATCCGCTCTAGCACCCTGGCAAGGAGTGGGCTGGCCCTTTGATGCTTGTGATTGGAATCTCCACACTGTTCTTAGAAAGTTGCTGAGTGACTTCCTACATGATGTGTTGCTGAATGGCTCAGCTTTTGAAAAGCTGATGAGGTGTAAATTGAAATTACTCTCTTCGAGAGCCTCCACACACTTACAGGCCTAAAACTGTTTTACTTGGTATCATCCTGTAGTTCCCAAATGTATTTGACCTGAAAGGTGGCAGGCCAAAATATGCCCCTTTGGTATAAGTGTTGTTGTTGCCCTTTCTTCCTTCCTTTCTTTCTTTCTTCCTTCCTTTCTTTCTTTCTTTCTTTAAAAGCACTTGAGAAACAGCAGATACAAGATCTCTCTGACCTTCCTTTTTCTTCCTGAAAGCAGAAGATGAAACTCGCAAATGAAAGATGTCCCCGTACCAGGAGGCAAGGAACATTCTTATCACCAGAGACAGGGAGTGGAGGACAAAGGAAATCAATACACACAAACCTTCCTAGTCATTTCACCATTAACTGCCTCAGCTCAAGCCCCTTTTTCACTATTTACCACCCTTTGTCCAACTTAGTATGTAAGCGCTCAGCTCTAAGTGCTTTTGATCCATGTTTTCCTACAAGGACTGCTGCTGTGTACCTATAAAACGCCATATGCTTCGCTCTTCTTAATCTATGTCAATTTAACTCTCAGCCCCAGCCAGAAACTCTAAAAGGTTTCATCCTAAAAGGGCAGCGGTAAAGTTTTGCCTCCCCTACACACCACACAATTGTCTTCTTGAGAAATGCCTGTCGCCATCCTGGGCCATTAATGATTCGATGCACACAGTTTGATAAACACTGCTTGAAAGCCCTCGTACATTCACCTTTGATAATTTCTCTGTGACAAATGTTTGCAAAGTCCTGTACTGTTTACACAAAGCTCGTGCATGAGTCATCTCATTTAACCCTCACAATTGTGATGTCACTGTTATGATCCTTGTTTTACAGTTGAAAATACTGAGAGTCAAACAAATAGTGGTCGCCCAAGTATAGAGTCAAGATTGACTCTGAACTTCAGACTCCAAGGCTCTCAAATATATATTATATAAAATATGTGTGTACATATATGTACATAAGTATATGATATGCTGTACTTAAAGGTCAAACGACAAAGAGAATATATATATATTTTTTCTCTGATGCTTTGTATTAGAAAAACTCAGTTTTCCACCTGTTGTAGGGGAAAACCCAGCTCTTTCCTCCTGTGTTTCTCTTGCACCGGTATCTTCTTGACTCCTCATACAAAACACTTTCATTCTGACATTTCTGGTCACCAAATGTGTGGAGGGTTTTTCCCCCTCACCACACAATTCTCTGCAACACCAGCTAGATGTCCTACAATTCAGCTCGGTTCTGACATTGCTTACCTGGAGAGAGAGCATCAGATCTCACAGGCTCAGTCACATAAGACTGCCTCCCTGCACCCCACCCCACCCCCACAACAACCCAAGCCAGCCAAAAGCCCAGATTATCTCCTGGGCTTCTGACCAACCAGCTATAGATCAGAGGTTTCAATGACCCCCATACACACACACACCTTCCTTGGGTTCAATTAATTTGTGAGAGCATCTCACAGAACTCAGGGAAATGCTTACTTAGTTTTACCAGTTTATTAATGGATACGATAAAGGATACAGATGAATAGCCAGATGAAGAGATATCTAGGACAAAGTCTGGAAGGGTCTTAAACACAGGAGCTTCTGTCCCTATGGAGTTGGGGTGTATCACCCTTCCAGTGTGGATATGTTTGCCAACCTAGAAGCTCTCCAACCCCTGCACTATTGGGATTTTATGGGGGCTTCCTCTCATAGGTATAATCACTTACTATTTCAAGCCACTTTCCCTTCTTTGGAGGACGGGGGTAGGCGGGAAATTCCAAGTTTCTAATCATGGCTTGGTCTTTCTGGTGACTAGCCCTCATCTAGGAGCCCACACAGAGTCACCTCATTAGAACAAAAGATGCTCCTAGTGCTCTTGTCACTTGGAAATTTACATGAGTCTTAGGAGCTCTCAGCTAGGAACCAGGGGCAGTGGCCAACATTTATCTTTTATCATCTCACACCCTTAAATAGGGCTAGTAACTTCCAGATGCATGCGTTAGTTCTCAAGATCAAGGACCTTTACCTATCTTTTACTCTCCTGTGGCACCTGCCATCATAGTGCAGTGCACAAAAGTGTCACTCGAATATGCTAAGTGAACAAAGAATGAGTGAATGTGTGAATGCTCAGTAATACTAAACTAGGCAAGAACTTGGCTCCCTAACTGAACAATCTTAACACCTCCTTACTTACGGAGGAGTCCCAAGAGAAAGCACTCCCTGATTTGTTCTTAGTTTCCATCCACCTTCCATCTAAAAGGCTTTCTTAGAAGAATCTGCAGACAGATACAGTTCTTTGAAAACAATGAAACCATTTCCCTTATTTTCCTTGAAATAGGCCTTCTTCCTGTTCCACTTTCAGAGGCAAGGCTACATTGCCAGGGATGGAGGACACTGTACACCTCTTTCTGTGTCCTTGTGTTTAAACTCTTCCCGTAAAGTGATGGCTGTTGCAATATTCTGAGTGGCTTTTGTGTGTTGATTGTTAATGTTAAATATTAATGTTTTTAATGTTTAATGTCTTCTATTCACTGGAGCCGATCTGAGGAGAAAAATATAATGGGTTGGTGCAAATATCACTGTTACTTAGATATCCCTATTCTTTCATTTGATAGAGACAGATCACTTAATCCCTGAAATCACGTGAATCCTTAACGCCTCACCTCCCACTACCCCCACCACACGTTGTTGACCTTCGGGATTAATTGTTATTCCCTAAATTGCTGTATTTGCACTATTGTTCCCCTTACCTCTATTTTGTGGGTCATCAGTTGACAAATGCACGTTCATTCAGCTGAAGTATCACCTCTTCTGGAAGGTGAACCTTCATAACACCCATTGCAGAGTAAATTAGGTACCCTACCTCAGCTCTCCTGCCACCCCCCATCCATATCTCTGTCATGACTCCTATACACTCATTTCAATTGTCAGCTTCTTTTCCCTCTTCCTACTAACCTCATCCTATGTGAGTTACCAATGACAGGAATTAGGACAACCTGAGCACCTAGCATAGCACCTGCCACATAGAAGGCCCTCAAATATCTGTGGAATGAATGAGAAAAAAAAATTTTTTTAAAGAATATGAACTCTTAGACCACTCATAAAAAAATTTCACAATATAAATAGTCATATGGATCGAAAGGGGTAGCAGACAGATTTCTGCTTCCCCCAAAATCTCTTCCTTCTCATTTTCTGCCTTAAAAAACAGAAGACTATGGGGCACATGGGTGACTCACTTGGTTAAGCGACTGCCTTCGGCTCAGGTCATGATCCTGGAGTTCTAGGATCAAGTCCAGCATCGGACTCCCTGCTCATCAGCAGGGAGTCTGTTCTCCCACTGACCTCTCTCCTCTCATGCTCTCTCTGTCTCAGATAAATAAATAAAATCTTAAAAAAAAAAAAAACCCAGAAGCCTATACGTAGGTATTCATTCATTCATTCATGTGCGTGTGCAACTCACATTCTTGAGTTCCCATGGCATACCAGGAACAGCCCTGAGCACTTGCCTCAGGGAAGAAGTGACATTTCAGCAGAGCCATGAAGGATCACCATTCATTCCTTTTCTGGAACATAAAGCTAAATTACTTTGTCCATCCCCCTTATATATGTGGCCAGTTTTCACTGATGGAATTTGAGCGGTAAAATTTCACCTCTGGGTCTAGGCAATTAAGAACTGATGAGCTTCTTCTCCACTCTCTCCTTCTTCCCATTCCTTGGCTACCTGAGACCATTGCTAAAGCTGAAAAAGCAACCAGATTGAAGACCAGGTCCCTGACTGACTTCAAAGAGCAAGGCTCACCCCACCACCCACTACTCTTGACTGGATTGTAATGTAAATGAAAAATAAAATTTATGGTATGAACTACTAACATTTGGGGAATTCCCCCACCCCCAGCGGGTAGCTTTACATACCCTGATTAACACTGTCATAAATGGTGGCATATAGATTAAGACACTAGAAAATTGTTGTCTCTTGGTGTAGGCATTGCATGGGAGAATTGGAATATGAAAACTTATCATAAGTGTTAAGGTCATAGAGACATTAAGTTTGTCCCAAGTGAACAAATAAATATCTTTATGGCTACACAGCTCTATGTGCTCTCTCTCAGGTGGCCACCAGATCAGAATGTTGACATTCGGGGGCACCTGTGTGGTTCAGTTGGTTAAGCATCTGCCTTCAGCTCAGGTCATGATCTCAGGGTCCTGGGATTGAAACCTGCATTAGGCTCCTTGCTCAGCAGGGAGTCTGCTTCTCCCTTTCCCTCTGACCCTCTCTCTGTTCATGTGCACACTCTCTCAAATAAATAAATAAAGTCTTTTAAAAAAAGAAAGAATGCTGACATCTTGACCTGAAAGCTAGTATAGAATCAGATTCATGATATCATCTTCATCATCTTTATCAGCCCTTGTGAATCTCTTACATGCATTTTGAAGAATTTCCCTAAGTGAGATGCAGAAGGTCCAGCGTCCCTCAAAGTGAAGTACAGAGTTGACTCTCAGACAACATGGGTTTGAATTGCCCGGATCCACTTATACATGAATTTTTTATAGTGTGGTGTTGTAAATGTATTCTCTCTTCCTTGTGATTTTTAGTAACACTTTTTTTCTCCAGCTTACTTTATTATAAGAATAGAGCATATAATACATGTAATATACAAAATATGTGTTAATTGACTATTTACGTTATCAGTAAGGCTTCCAGTCAACAGTAGGCTATTAGTAGTTAAGTTTTAGGGGCATCAAAAATTATACCCAGATGTTTGCTCAAGGGGTCAGCATCCCTAACCTTGCCTTGTTCAAGGTTCAACCGTTTGTTGAGAAATATAAAATAGGAGTGAGAAGATAACTCTGAAGGCTCTTGAATATCTCATTAGGAAGGTTGTATACTAATCTTCTGGACACATACTCGATAAATGGGACTCTGTGGTGGGATGAATTTCTTCATTTTCTTTTCCTCCTCCTGTCATCTTTTCTCCTAGGTGACCGGGACCCAATAAAGATAATGTATCAGTGGGAAAATGGCTGGTCATAGATGCCCCACCAAGATACCCAACATGATGGAGGCCTCTTTTCTCAGTATCCTTGCCCCAGAGCCCTTCCCCAACACATTGCCACCCTCCTCCTCCAGACCCCATTAATCAATGAAACTTCTTAGCACTAAAAGGTTGACAAGTTTCATGGAGGCCTAAATGAAAAATATTCAGCCCCTAGGATAAGAGGAATAGTACCAGTGGGATCAAAGGAAGGTTATAAAACAGGAAAGGAAGAAAGAGAGGATTTAGAAAAAAAGAGGATTTTCTATCAACTACAGCATCAACTCACCTCAATGGGAAGCTGGGCCAAAAAGGATGAAAGACAGGTTGGGCACATCATGTGGACTTGCCTCAGGATTTCAGAGCAAATGTCCCCAGACTCACTGAATAAAGCAGAGAGACATTTAAATCCCTTCCTGTGAACTCTGCATGGGCTGGAAGCAATGATTCACACCTGAAATAAATGGCTGTGCATTCTTCTGGACGCCATGTACAACGGCTTAAACTGTGTCCGTTTGCTTAAGCTGGCACTACATTTTCCAAAATCTCTTTCTCTCTGTGATTCTATGTTAGACTGACCAAAAGAGGAATTTGGACAAGATGAAAGAGAGACTTTATTCACTGTTGGTGGGAATGCAAGTTGGTGCAGCCACTTTGGAAAAGAGTGTGGAGATCCCTTAAGAAATTAAAAATAGAGCTACCCTATGACCCTGCAATTGCACTATTGGGGATTTACCCCAAAGATACAGATGTAGTGAAAGGAAGGGCTGTATGTACCCCAGTGTTCATGGCAGTAATGGCCACAGTCGCCAAAGTGTGGAAAGAGCCAAGATGTCCTTCAATAGACGGATGAATAAAGAAGATACGGTCCATACATACAATGGGGTATTATGCCTCCATCAGAAAGGATGAATAACCAACTTTTGTATCAACATGGATGGGACTGGAGGAAATTATGCTGAGTGAAATGAAGCAGAGTCAGTTATCATGTGGCTTCACCTACTTGTGGAACATAAGGAATAACATGGAGGACATTAGGAGAAGGAAAGGAAAAGTGAATTGGGGGAAATCAGAGGGGGAGATGAACCATGAGAGACTGTGGACTCTGAGAAACAAACTGAGGGTTTTGGAGGGGAGGGGGTGTAGGGGGATGGGTGAGCCTGGCAGTGGTTATTAAGGAGGGCACGTATTGCATGGAGCACTGGGTGTGGTGCATAATCAATGAATCTTGGAACACTGAAAAAATAAAATTAAATTTAAAAGATAAAAAATTAAAAATTAAAATCCATAGTATTTATCAAAATTTACATCTACTATATGGGTACCATTCAGGAAATCTGGTATTTAAAGAAAGTTAGAGGCAGTTATGCTTATTAAAAAGAATAACAATTGTCACTTCAAAAAAAAAAAAAAAGGAAAGTTTCGCATGATTAAATGGCAAAAAAATAGAGATGCTGTCAGGTTCTAGATTGTCCTTGCTGCCCATGTCTCTCTCTTCTTCCTAACCACTGGCCCTGCTCACTACCTGCGTCTCAGGCCCACGTCCAAAGCTTGGCTGAGGACCTACAGAACTGACAGCTGTCTGAAGGCTTTTCTATAGCTCTTCTGTGGATTCTACTTGAGTGGCCAAGTGTGCCCAGCTTTCTAGATGCATTGTGAGTTCTTACCCTCTTAGTTCACCTACACCAGGACTTCTTGGGGGCAGGTTAGACTTTGATCCTTCAATCTCACTTCCAGACCTTTATGTCCTCCATTTCTCCCACAGTTCTCTAAGATCTTACTCTTATATTCGTAATACTCTAATGGTTCTGCTTCCCTGATTGAAGTCTTCTGGTTCGCCATGCACGTGCTGCCCAACAGGAAGATTACATGGATTGTACCTTTCTTCCCTTCCCCCATGAAAGACAAAGTGCTGGTGTTATATATATATGACTAAAAATATTTGAGTAAAACTACACACCAGTAGATGTCTCCCCAAGAAAGGGTAGTTATTTAGTTGCCCCCTGGCTTCATAGGATGACTCTACCATAGTATGGAAACTGCCTCTTCACTTCTCAAGCTTAGAAACTTGCTCTTTTCCCCATTAGCGTTCTAAGTTAAACTCTGTTGAAGAAGAAGTCTCAGTAAAGCTCACTAGGGATTGAGCTAGACAATAGGGTCTATTAATATTTATAGGGCTGTCTCTGAATATAGCATGGGGAATAAAATTGTTGTAGGTCGTGACATTTCTATCTTATAGTCCAAACACTATACCCTGCAGAAATAACCACATGGGACACTAAGTGATCATCAGAAGATTGTCTAGGGTGGAAAGTGGAACCAAAATTAAAGGAGTTAGGAGAAATAGTGAGTGATTCATAGCATCAGGTTATGATAGCCATCATCAGTACTACAGAACAGACTGGCCTGTCACAGTGGTAGACAAGCTGTATGGTTTCACTCACCAAGGGTACAGTCCTACTCCTAGATCTCTCTGTGGTAGATTAGAGTCTTGGGCCCCAGTTCTTCATCCCTTACTGTACCCATCCTCTTTGCCATGACTTTGAATTTCCTTCCACTCAAGGAGTGGAGTGTATTTCCTTACCCTTTGATTATGGGTTCAGCCATTTGACTTGCTTCAGCCAATAAGGTGATACAAAACTAAGAGTGTGAAAGTTCTGAGCTTAGCTGAAGAGGCCTCACATGATTCTGCTTGTCCTTTTGTGCTCCTGCCAATGCCATGAGAAGATTTTTGTCCGAGCCAACCAGCTGGTTCAAAGAGGATGAGAGACATGGAGCAGTCATTCCAGATAAGCCAGACTGGATGAGGTAATCCCCAGCTGACCAGAGACGCAAGAGAAATAATAGATTATCATCATTTTATGTCATGGCATATGGGACTGTTACCCAGTAATAGTTTCCTGACACACCCTCCAACCGTGATTTTCTGTGGTGAGGTGGACAAAGATCTCCTACCCCATTGGGGCCCCTGAGTTCCAGACCAGCATGCCCAGGACCCCCTCTCAAGTCACTTGGGGGCACTAATTGGGCGAATGGTAAGTAAGAGGATTTAGCCTCACACCCTCAGTAAAATTCTGTTTGACATTTTCTATCCTTTTGGTCAGACATAAAATCTGAGTATTTTTCACAGCAGAAAAAAAGAAAGATTTAAAACCCCTTCGGAAGAGTATGTCTGAATATGAGTGGTTGTTTACAAATGCAACTCAAACTCACTATCTGAAATAAAATTTGAAGGCTATCATTTGTGATTTTTGTTTTCGTCAGAGTTTTAGGAAAAGTCATCCGCCCAGCAAAATCCCCAGGCAGTTTAGGATGCCAAAACTTTCTTTCCTTCTCTTTAAAATTGCTCCAAGTCCATAAGGAAAATTCATGAATAAATGTGGTTGGCAGATGAACCACATAGCCAAAGATGTATTCTTAATGACAATTGCATCTTAATTTGTTAGTTTGACGTATGCATTGATCTTTATATAAATTAGAGGCATTGGTTGGAAGGGGAGATGTCTTCAAAATATTTTGGAGTAGTTTTTTTTAAGACATTCTTTCTTTCCCCACGACTCCCTGCTTTTCGCTAGCTTCCCCCGCCCCTTCAGTTTATGAGGGGATGGATGAAGTTGGGATATTTTTTGAGGAAATATGGGAGGTCTGCAATCCATTTCCTACTCGATGTGAGCTTCATTTACCAGAAGGAAAAAGAAAAACAACAAGGCAATCACACTTCCAGCAAAACTGGACAGCAGCTCCATGGACTGGCTTTTAAAGAGCTATTGTATCACTCTGTGAGGTGACAACACTCCAGGGACAGGACGGGGTCTGTGAGGGCCAGTGAAGCATACTCTTCCATTCCTAAAAAACATCCCCTCAGGAAACAATTTGGCGTTTCCTGCAAAACATGAACTTGCTTGGCAGTCTGACCAACTCATCACCCCTGTTCATCTCATACTGCATGCCTGATTAATAACAGTAAATAGTCTGAGAACACAGTGAATACAACTTCAATAGGAAAAGGGGGAAAGGGGAGAAAATAACACCCCTGCCAAACAGATACACATTCACGCATGCCTACATGCTTATGCATACACTTAACATACACATATACTTAACATATAAAGCCACTTACAAATGCTGAGAATAAAATGTCTTGATCAAAACCACATGGCATTGGGGTGCCTGGGCGGCTCAATGGGTTAAGCCTCTGCCTTCAGCTCAGGTCATGATCTCAGGATCCTGGGATCGAGCCCCCCATTGGGCTCTCTGCTTGGCGGGGAGCCTGCTTCCCCCTCTCCCTCTGCCTGCCTCTCTGCCTACTTGTGATCTCTCTTTCTTTGTCAAATAAATAAATAAAATTTAAAAAATAAAAAAAAAAAACACTTGGCATTACTGAGAACAGGGTTAAAATTACTTCCCTCCTCCCAACCAAATACATTTGGAATGATAACAGCAGCCATTCTCTGCGGACCTATGATACACCAAGCACTGTGTAATGGTATATATACATATTTTTTAAAAGATTTTATTTATTTATTTGACAGACAGATATCACAAGCAGGTAGAGAGACAGGCAGAGAGAGAGGAGGAAGCAGGCTCCCCGCTGAGCAGAGAGCCCGATGTGGGACTCGATCCCAGGACCCTGAGATCATGACCAATCCGAGCCGAAGGCAGAGGCTCAACCCTCTGAGCCACCCAGGAGCCCCTATACATATTTATTTTTAATTCTTGCAACAACACTGCAGAGTGGGGATTATTGTCTAAATCTTATAAATAATTGACTTTTCCAAGATCACAAGGAAATGATGAAGAAGTTAGGATTTGACCCCAAGGCTATGTGTGACTCTAAAGGTCCTTTTATTAAATCACAGTCTTGGTCAGCAAACTGGGAAGTCCAGACATAGGAGTTGCATTTACATAAATTCAATTCATTACTTAAGGACACTTGAAATCGCCATGTCCTCTATGAATCCTTGACTTATTCTAGATGGAGCTCCAATGATTACAAGAAATAGAAACCCAATCAGATAAATTCAAGTAAAAGACAGAGCATGGTATTTTGGTCAAGGAGA
This sequence comes from Neogale vison, assembly GCF_020171115.1. Classification (NCBI taxonomy): domain Eukaryota; kingdom Metazoa; phylum Chordata; class Mammalia; order Carnivora; family Mustelidae; genus Neogale; species Neogale vison. The sequence goes on from NC_058103.1 coordinate 30,304,917, forward strand.
CAAAAGGAACACAGTTTGTCAGGAATCTCAACCAACAAGCCCCAGGAAGAACGGGACCCAAGGTAGATCAGACACCCCTCATTCCCTCATCTTCTGGAAACTGCTTCTTTCTGCACACCTGTACATCCCAAACCACCTCTTGGAGTCTCTAATCTCTCAGAGCAAGAGTCTGCACCCAGTTCCACAATGGCTGTCTTGAGGCCAACTCTGCTAGACCTTTGAGCCCAGGGCCCACAACCCAAAGGAAGTAACTGCACATCCCTTTCCAGATTCCAGCCATCTGTAGCCTCAGCTCAGATTTTCCACCCACAAGGCCCAGGTTCTGGCCCGTCTTCCTCAGCTTGCAGTTGGGCACCCCTGGGTCAGATGTTGACCTTGGCCCAGTCAGAGGCAGGGGGGAAGGGAGGATCACATGATTTGCTGCTGCACTGTCTAGGGCGGGAAGCAGCCTGAAATCCAGGAAGTGCACTCCCCGTTTCTTTACGGCTGGTTTATGCACCTGCTTTAGCACTCAACTTTAATTTGCCTCCTCTTGCTCCCCAAATGCCTTTATCTTTCAGGATCCTAGAGAACCACACCTTATCTTTATGTTGCAATACCTAGGGGAGTGCTAAGAACACAGAGGACACTTAACTGTGTTAGAGTTAACACTTTGCTGTGTTAGAGTTCATCGTGGGGCAGGACAGATGACCAAGAAGAACATCTTTATTCTTTTTCTTACCCAAAGAAAGACCAACAGAACTAGAAAGAGAATATACAATGTGATCACAAGTCTTTAACCTCACTGTCTTGGCTTCAGGCTAGCAGAGAAGAAGAAGAATTTGACCCTGAACACACAGACCATTTAAGCCTCTACATCTTGGAAGGGCTAAACTGAAAGGAAGTTCAAAGGAAGGTGGGTCTCCAGAGTCATCACTTTAGCAACCCCATTGTGTGTTGTTGAATGTTTCCTTTCCTTTTGCTCTGTTCTAGATTGCATAAGCTTTATTCTAAATCCAGTTCTCCTGTTTGTAGAAGGGCTTCCAGGGACAATCAGACCTTCTTTCTTCAATTGAGGTGAGATGAGGGGGATGGAATGAATTTCCCCAAACTTTTCTTGAGAGATCAATTTTTCCAGATGCTGGCAAATGCCTCTTCCTATCTCTTTGTCCAGAACTGGGTCACATTCTCATTCTTGACCCAGTGACTGGCATTAGAGGATGAGATAACATTTTGACTAAACAGGCTGACCCCTTAAGTTGAGATCAACTCCCCAAACCATACTGCTGCTACTTATGGGATAGAATGGATGTTGAGAAAACCACTTTGCTGATCTAAGACTTTTGAAAAGAGGGTGTGGTGCATGGGAAAACCCTTGGTTATGGCCAACCCCAGCTACGATAACTAAGAAAAGATTCACAGTATTGGGACTATCCTGAGTAAGCTACACTAGACCTAGCTTTGTAGAGATCATGAAGGACTTGAAGTCTACTTTCTAAATCCATTGACTCAGAACCTTTCCTTTGTCCCCTTTCCTGGCATCTCCCATTTTAACACCTATCTCCCCTTTATCAGCCATCTGCATATTTATACCTACTCTCTGGCAAAGAATGGTTCAGCAGGAAAAAAAATGCACTATCAATTTCTGGTAACTTTATTCCAATTTCCCTCAGAAGAATAGCCCCCCCTCCCGAATAGGCAGGGGTTGGTTTCACCGTTTTTCCTATTTTTCCTGATAAAATAGTTAGGGCTTTGTGGCTTAGGCAGATTATTTCTCCCTGCATCTATCTATTCAAGTGAAAAGAGTAGTCAGAAGATTGATAATGTTTCTAGTTCCAAGAGTTTCTACATTCTCAAAAGAATGAAACTGGACCATTTCCTTACACCATACACAAAATTAGACTCAAAAGGGATGAAAGACCTCAATGTGAGACAGGAATCCATCAAAAATCCTTAAGGAGAACACAGGCAGCAACCTCTTCGACCTTGGTCACAGCAACTTCTTCCTAGAAACATCTCCAAAGGCAAGGGAAGCAAGGGCAAAAATGAACTATTGGGACTTCATCAAGATCAAAGGCTTTTGCACAGCAAAGGAAACTGTCAACAAAACCAAAAGACAACCAAAAGAATGGGAGAAGATATTTGCAAGTGACATATCAGATAAAGGGCTAGTATCCAAAATACAAAGAACATATCCAACTCAACACCCAAAGAACAAATAATCCAATCAAGAAGTGGATAGAAGACATGAACAGACATTTCTGCAAAGACGACATCCAGATGGCCAACAGACACATGACAAAGTGCTCCACATCACTTGGCTTCAGGGAAATACAAATCAAAACCACAGTGAGATACCACCTCACACCAGTCAGAATGGCTAAAATTAAGAAGTCAAGAAATGACAGATGCTGGCAAGGATGTGGAGAAAGGGGAACCCTCCTACACTGTTGGTAGGAATGCAAACTGGTGCAGCCACTCTGGAAAACAGCATGGAAATTCCTCTAAAAGTTGAAAACAGAGCTACCCTATGACCCAGCAATTATACTATACTGGGTATTTACCCTAAAGATATAAATGTAGTGATCTGAAGGGGCACGTGCACCCGAATGTTTATAGCAGCAATGTCCACAATAGCCAAACTATAGAAAGAACCCAGATGTCCATCAACAGATCAATGAATAAAGAAGATGTGGTATATATATATATACGATGGAATACTATGTGTCCATCGAAAAAAAAGAAATCCTGCCATTTACAACAATGTGGATGGAACTAGAGATATTACGCTAAGCAAAATAAGTCAATCAGAAAAAGAAAATTACCATATGATCTCTCTGATATGAGGAATTTGAGAGGCAGGGTGGGGAGTCATGGGGGTAGGGAGGGAAAAAATGAAACAAGATGGGATTGGGGAGGGAGACAAACCGTAAGAGACTCAATCTCAGGAAACAAACTGAGGGTTGCTAGAGGGTATGGGGGGAGGGATGGGGTGGCTGGGCAATGGACATTGGGGAAGGTATATGCTATGGTGAGTGCTATGAAGTGTGTAAGACTGATGATTCACAGACCTGTACCCCTGAAACAAACAATACATTATATATTAATTAAAAATAATAATAATCAAAAACTAAAAAAAAAAAAATTTCTGCATTCTGCCTCCTATCTTCTCCAAGATGGCCATCGTCATGCCCAAAAATCAAATGTTATTTTGTGGCAGTCATGCTCTATGTTCTTCTTTAGAGTCACCATCACACTGTCTTTAGTTTGCTCTCACTGCTCTGGGCCATCTCCAAATTCTGCCTTCCTTCTTCACGTCCAGGACTGATTAAATGTAATGAAGATTCCTTAACTATTCTACATGGAGTATTTCCTGCTCATTCCTGTTGGCGTTGTGCTGACTCCTTTAAACACAGTACAATATTGGGATGGTGTCCAGAAAATATTTAATTTCCCAAAATTGAACAGGATATTTCTTAGGGAAAAAATACACGTGTGGGTTAAATTTCAGGTGCTCAAAATAGACATCTGTTTATAGTCTGATCATAAGAACCACACTGTCCTCTACTTTAAATGTGTACTTCTAGAAGTGGCTGCTAGCTTTTCGTAGGATATCACCCTCCAGTCAGAGTTCAGTGGCTCATAAGAAGGCACCTAACCCAAGGAATGTCCATCAAAATCTTTCTCTAGAACTGTTTTTTTCCAAACTATAACCAGGAAAGAACAGTCAGCTCTCTTTTTAGTGATGGAAGAACTTTTGGTGGACATATCTCCAAGGGAGAAGTCAACATACAGTAAAAGACAATAAAGTAGATATTCCAAGAGAAGTAAAGATGGTGTAAGAGGTTCCAAAGGCACTAGATTTTTTTTTTTTTTTTGCTCCATTCAGTCCTGAGGGAAGATGCATCCTGTTTTTTCCACTGTTCTGGTACATAAGCCACACTGGTTATAAACCCACAAATTATATATTTTGTCTAAGTTAACATATGTTTAGTTTCTGTCACCCAAACACAAGACAACGTGAATTCTCAAAAAAACTATGTCTTTACAAGATTCTTTAGAGCTGGGTCATTGGCTTTTTCATTTGATTATGATTTGCATACATTTTCATTTGCTTTGTATGCTCCCCCTCAGCATTGGTTTAAGGCATAGGGTACTGGAAAAAAGCATGGGATTTAGAGACAGAAGACCTGACTTTAAATTATGGCTTTCATACTTTTTTGTGGCAGTGCAAGGACCTCCCTGAGCCTCAATCTCTTTCCTGCAAAATGGAAATAAAAATAGTCTTTGACAAGGGCGCCTGGGTGGCTCAGTGTGTTAAAGCATCTGCCTTTGGCTTAGGTCATGATCCCAGGGTCCTGAGATGGAGCCCCTCAGCAGGGATCCTGCTTCCTTCTCTCTCTCTCTGCCTGCCTCTCTGCCTACTTGTGATCTCTATCTGTCAAATAAAGAGATAAAATCTTTAAAACACACACACACACACACACACACTTTAAAAAAATATTCTTTGCCTTAGCAATCTCTCAGGCTCATTATTGTGATCAAAATAAGAAAATGGGAAGAGACCGGCCATAGTCATCTTTGCATTCCTAATGTCTTCCATAAAGCATGGAACAGGGGCATAGATACTGAACAAATCTTCAATGAGTGAAAGAAAAAACATTAAATCATTCTGTACACTAAAGCACTATTTAGGTGTGAATTAAAAATGATTAAGACCATTTCACAATAGTGAAGTGTATGTATAAAGATTTATGTTGGCAGGTTAAGTTGATCTTTAGGCTGAATGACAAATTTGTAACTTCCTATAAGCTTTCTATAAACCAGATGTAAAGTAAACGGAATTTGTGTCCAGTATCCCTCTATTCTCTTTGATTGTTCTCCCTCTGTTTGGTCCAGACAGTGTGTGTCAAAGAGTCTATGGCCCCAAGTTCTAAAAGCGGCCAGTGCTTGGGAGCTGCTAGATGCTGTTGCAGAAGCATCAAGATGCCGATGATGGCGAAGAAAGTTCTTCTGTCTCTAAATCCCATTAAAATGATCCAAGGCCCTTTCACTTATGATTAGCACATGAACTGAACTCTTCCTCTGAAGCATCAACACAGCTAAGGCTCCTACAAAACTCGCAGAATGGAAATTGCCCATTTGTGTCTCTTTTTTCCCTTCCTAAATGCCTACTGTAAAATTCCATAAGGAAGACCTGAGGATATAAGAAGCACCATTGCTGGGGTGCCAGGGTGGCTCAGTGGGTTAAGCCTCTGCCTTCGGCTTAGGTCATGATCTCAGGGTCCAGGGATCGAGCCCCGCATTGGGTTCTCTTCTCAGTAGAGAGCCTGCTTCTCCCTCTCTCTCTGCCTGCCTCTCTGCCTACTTGTGATTTCTCTCTGTCAAATAAATAAATAAAATCTTAAAAAAAAGAAGAAGAAGAAGAAGCACCATTGCCTGGGGCCATTCAATGTAGGGCAAACAGATTTTAGTTTTCGGGTCTCATTGAACACTCAATGGTTCAATAAGTTAGTTGCAGGTACTAGGTGTCTGTAACCTAAACCCTTAACATTGTACAGTAGGTGAACAACCTCTGAATACAATAATAAGTGTATCCTGTTAGGATAAAAATGTTTTGTCCTGGGGCACCAGGATGGCTCAGTGGGTTAAGCCTCTGCTTTCCGCTCAGGTCATGATCTCAGGGTCCTGGGATCGAGCCCCACATTGGGCTCTCTGCTAGCAGGGAGCCTACTTCCCTCCCCTCTCTTTCTGCCTGCCTCTCTGCTTACTTGTGATCTCTCTCTCTCCTCTCTCTCTGTGAAATAAATAATTACAATCTTTAAAAAAAAATGTTTTGTCCCACTAACTTTGACTTCTTCCATTTATAAGGGAAAATTTATCTTTGGCCAAATTTCCTCCAACAAAGATTGTTGAAAAAAATACATTCTTGTGGGTTTTAGATATTTTTTTAAAATCCCCACCAATAGATTACTAACTTATTGTTAATCATTTGAAATAAGTTATCTCCCACTTTCTTATCTTAATAGACATAATATTCCAAGTGTCCTTTAACCTCTGTTGTACTAATGAGAAGTACAGAAGAAACTTGCCTGGCATATTTAAGAAGCAGTGAGAGGTCCAGAGCAACTGGGGTAAGAGAAAGAGAGGGAGAAGGGGGAACCAGGGACAGAGAAGCATAAGGTAGGGATCAGGGTAAAAGAGATAGCATGGGCCTCCATAAAGACTCTTGCCTTTATTCTGAATAGGCTGAGAAGTCATTGGAAGGTTTGGAGTAGAGGAATGACATGAACAGTTGTAACCTTTATTTAGGTCACTCCAGCTATTAGGTTGAAAGGGGATGGCAGGGAGCAAGGGCAAAGTTGGTGGCAAAGAGACTGGCTAGCGACCCAACTATAATGGAGGCAAGGGAGGAAGGTGGCTATGAAGGTGATGGTTGTGAGCGTTGCAGGATACAACATAAGCAAAGACACAGCGTAGTGATTGGCATAGTCAGTCCCCAGTGGATGAGGGATATTATTAGTATGATGGCATTCTGAACCCCAAGACTCATCAATAAATGGTTGGCTGATCAAATGGCAGACCTAGCTGTGTGATTATAAGTCAGAGTTGATGTCAGGATTAGAAAAGGAACTTTTTGAACATTCCTACATAGATCAGCCAAAATGAACTGAAATTGAGTCAAAACTAAAGAGTTTATGCTTCTTCTCCTTGAACTGTCTGCTTGGATCATTTGAAGAATGATACACACGCACGCATGCGCACACACACAGGTACATACATACATGCACACACGTGAAAACCCTGTGATCAAAAAGGTTGTTGAAATGTTACAGTTGCCCAGAATCCAGCCTGGCCTTGCAGCACTCATAGATATTAAAAATCACTTCTACACTCTTACATTTTTTGGTTTAACAAGCACAAGAGGCCATGAACTCCAATATCTGAAGCAAACGTGTTAAACATCTGGGATCTGGCATAAGTTTCTCCTGTGGGATGCATTGTTTGTGCAAACTTTTATTGAATAAAAAAAAAAGCAAGGACTGAGTTTCAAAATATTCGTGTAACCTAGTAAGAATATTTCTCTGCAACCAAAGTCAAAACACAGAGCTCTTCAAACCATTGAATAAACTTAATTTAAAATCAGGCTAGAAATCAGTTCTTAAAACAGAGAGTGTCTAACTGGAATCAAGCTTACAATCCTGAGCTCTCACGCTAACAAGAAAATGGCTTGTCTAAATTGAGTGGATTTTTCCAGGCTAATGGCTGAGGTTCACAACCACTCTCAGAAAGGCATGGCAAATTCTGTCACTTAAACACAGTTGATCTTGGGCAATTTACTTCACCCCTGGCCTCAGTTTTCCTTATTTCCTATTTTAAAAAATGGTAAAACCAATACTGCTTCACAGGCCTTGAAAATTTGTAAGCATGAAAAAAAAATAGAATACTAAGGGTGACACAACTTTTAAAGCTCTCTAAAAATAGACACATAGAAGAGGACATATATAGAGGAAGGATGAAGAAGTAGAATTAAGAAATTATTAGGATATGGGAGAGATCAAACCAGCTGAACAAAACTCTGAAAGAAGAAAAGCTAAGGGCAGTCTTCCAGAATGTTCCTCAAGGATGGGGCAACCTCTCATATTCTCTGACTGTCTCTTCAAGGTGCCTAAGGCAGCACCTCCTGACTGATAGATGGACAAGTCCCTCTGATTTCTACAACCCATACCTTGAGCATTCTAAGGATGAATGCAGGTAAAGAAGCCTACCCCCACAGTGCCTGGTAGGCCGAAGAAGAAGTAGGAAAGAAGTATGTCTCCAAACAGGGGAATAAGGGTGACTCTTGCAATCTACATCTCCCTTCTGAGAGGGGCTGCCAGGCCTTACAAAGTATTTTCATGCAGCTGGGCATCAGAAGACGTTTGGCCTGAGTGGTGGGGCTAAGGGCTGAGTTTAAGAGTTGGAGTTTTTCATCATAGGGTGAGATGGATTTGGAGTTTGGGGACTTCAGGGGCAGAAAGGATGCAAAGACAGGTTGAGCATGGAAGAGCGAGCCAGTGAAACAGCAGGAACAGAGATCTAAAATGTGTATTCCTCTCTGTCTCATCTTCCCTCTCAAATCCTCAGTAAAGCTGACTACACACCCAAATGAAAATGGTGTTGTGTTAGCTTCCCATGGGTGCTATAGCAAAGGACCACAAACTTGGCTGAAAACAACAGAAATTTATTCTCTCACATTTCTGGAGGCTCAAAGTCCAAAATCAATGTGTCAGCAGAGCCAAGCTCCCTCCAACGGCTCTAGAGAAGCACCCTTTCCTGCCCCTTCCAGTTACTGGCTCCTAGAAATCCTCAGTGCTTTTTGGCCTGATGGCCACATCATTCAAACTCTGCTTCACCTTCGCATGCCCTTCCTTCTCTCTCTGTATCTTTATAACTTTTTTTCCTGTAAGAACATCAGTCATTGGCTCTAGGGCTCACCTTATTACATTATGACCTCATCTTAACTTGATTAATTACATATCCAAAGACCTTATCTGAAAATTAAGTTTATATTTTGATGTTCCAGGTGGGCATGGATGGTGGGGGAAGGGATACACTGTTCAATCCACTAAAGTGTTGTTTCATCTTGTTTTGGTGGAAATCAAGCAAGAGGCAGAGTTTTATGTCAGGGTCAACTTGGCAAGGGACTGGGTTGGTAGCGAAAGGGCCTGTGAACCAAGAGAATTCAAGAGAAGTTCAGTGTTTGGAGTCAGAATTGATCATGAAAATAAAAGCCCCTCAGCCTTCCATGGGAATTTCAGAAATCAGGAATGGATGTGGAATTCCATAGGGCATGGAATGAGGAATTCAAGGCAATATTATCTACACCTTGTAGACCAAGGAGACCACAGCTGTCTTTTGGGTTACCAATAAAACAAACACACCTGTGAAAGGAGAAAACAGAGAGGTAAAGAAGAAAGAAGAACAAAAGCAAAAAAAGTTAGGGAGACGAGTAAGAAAAACAGATGGGTCTTTGAAGGACAACCAAGGAGAAAGAAGCATAGGCTCCTTAGAGTCAGGGTTAAGGATCCAGCACAAGACCTGGTATATAAAAAATACCCAAGATAAGGTTGAGGAAGAAAGAAAAGGTGAGAGGGTGGAAGGAAAGAAGGAGAGAGAATGAGGGAGGGGGGGGAGGGATGCAGAGAAAGAGGGAGGAGTAGGGGAGAGGACTCATGGCAGGCTTCATGCACCATCACCAAACATTGCCTCTGCCATCACCCAGAGCTGATACAGTGGCTGCCAAGTCATGATCCTACATTAACTCTGAAGACAAGAGTGCCACATGGGAAGACTTTCTACCTCTTTCTTCCTCTTCTCTACTTCCATATTCCACCCAAGGCTTCCGAACTCTTTCCTATCCTGGTGATGCATATTCTATCTCAGCTCTAGTCAGACCTGCACACTTCTGGCCTCGATGTGGTGTCTGCAGTCCCTCCCAGTGTCAGAATTCACCTTATTGACTCTCACGAAAGGACATGAAAGTATCCTCAATTAGTGAATGTCCTTCAACACAAAAAGGCAAGGAGAGCCTTGTGGATTAAACAAACAGCTTTCAGATTACTTGAGATACTAGCAGTGAAGATGGTTTTAGGAAGGAGAAAAGAGCTAGAGCAGGAATCAAGGAACCAACACGCACATCTACCACCAGGTCAAGGGGCTAGGCCATCCCCCAGCACCCCCTCAGATCCTTCATTGTAAAGACAGTAATTGGACCTTGTGACATAATTTCTAAATTATTTCAGATCTATACAGTCTCCATGGGGCATTATCAATAAAATTCAATAAAACTACCTCCCTGGTACATCCAGAGGGTTTTGGAAGAGTGGAAATGTTGTTAGAAATCATATTCCTAGTTTGTAGAAAGTGAAGATGATTTTGGGGTTCCAGGGTGGCTCAGTGGATTAAGTGTCTGACTCTTGATTTTGGCTCAGGTCATGATCTCAGGTCCTAGGATCCAGCCCTGTGTCAGGCTCCTCCCTCAATGAGGTGTCTGCTTGAGATTCTCTCTCTCCTTTCTCTCCTGCCAACCCCACCTTCCACCATCCTCTCATGTGTGCATGCTCTCTCTCAAATAAATAAATAAATCTTAAAAAAAAAAAAAGTGAAGATGATTTCAAGTCTGAAATGAAATGGAAATTGCTAAGGGTGTGCTGAAGTTAATGGGGCCAGTACGGTCCTCCAAATTCCAGGAACTGTTTATAAACTGAGTTGTGGCTCAGGCGAATGGCTTAGATACTTAGAATATTTGAGGTGAAGAAAGGCATGAGCAATTGCTGCTTGTTGGATGATAGAGAAGAGAAGCACCAAGCATTTCCACATGCGTCATCTTATTTCTCAAAACAAAGAGGAGGCAGCATTATTTCCATTTAACAGATGAGGAAAGTGAAGTTTCTAAACCTCAGCAACTTACTCCAGATCACAGGGTGGTAAGTGGCAGAATTGGAACCCAAATCCAGCTCTGTTCTGCTCCAGTCCCAATGGATCTCCTGCCTCACCAGATTGACACAATTACCCCCCAGAAGTCTGAATTTTAGAGAGCAAAATTCTTATAAAGGACCTGAGTCATGTCCAGCTCACTGTTCTGTCCTCTGTCATAAAGAATGCAGACATGCTTTGAATTGAGAGTGATGGTTACCTGGCCAGGGGCCAGAGCAAAGGGGTGTGAGAGCAGGGATTCTTTTTTTGTTGTTGTTAAGATTTTATTTATTTGAGAGAGAGAGTGAGAAAGCAGGAGAGGGGGAAAGTTAGAGGGAGAAGCAGACTCCCTGCTGACCAGAGAGCCTGATGCAGGACTCAATTCCAGGACTCTGGGATCATGACCTGAGTTGAAGGCATCGGCTCAACTAACTGAGCCACCCAGGCATTGGAGCAGGGATTCTTAACCAGGTCAAAGCCAGGAACAGAGTAGAAGCTGGATAAAAATTTGCTGAGAAGTTGAGTAGGAGCCCCTCAGTGGCTCAGTCAGTTAAGCATCTGCCTTCGGCTCAGGTCATGATCTCAGGGTCCTGGGATCAAGCCCTGCACTGGGCTCCCCTTTCAGCAGTGTGTCTACTTGTTCCTCTGCCCCTCACCCTGTTCATGTTTGCATTCTCTCTCTCTCTCTCTCAAATAATTAAAATCCTTTTTTAAAAAGGAGTTGAATAAATACAGGATTCAGGGCTAAAATTTCCTATAGGTCACAAAAGAAGGATTTCAGTCTCCCAGAAGCCACGTAACTTGCCCTAGGTCAAGAGAACCTAGAAGAGTTCTCTCTTTTTTCCAGAAAGAGCTTGGAAAAAAACAAGGATGTCTAGACTTCCAGACGAGAGCTCTTCCCACCACATTACCAGAACTCCTTAGGCCAAAGGGAATTTTTCCTATACATCTAATTTAATGCAGTATAATTTAGGGGAAAATGAAAGCTAACCTCCATCCAAGAACATTTATTTGCCTAATGGGTTAACTAGAAAATGACTCTGCGGCCTCAGGAAGCTACTAGGTGGCATGGTTAGTGTAATTTTCAGTTTTCATATTGGGTTATGAGTCACTTGTTTATCTTCGCATTCTTTCCTCATATGTGCTATGTGCAGACCACAGTCACTGAGGATAGGCACCCCATCACTCACTCAAGGAAGTGACGGGCTCTCTGTGAGTGGATGACGGAACCTATTTGATCATCGAGGTCAAAGACTGGATTTCGGGTTTCTTGTCCCCAAGGGGCCACCCACTCCATGTCCCCAGGGCTCCTTCTCAGAAGGACCCCAGAGCTCAATCCCCGGCACCAACTTCTCTCTTTCCACACACACACTTCTGACCATCTTCAGGATACCTCCAGCTAGAAGTCTTACCGTCATCTCAAGTTCTGTCTAAGATATCCATGTCATTGAGACCTGTGCATTTACTCTACTGTATGTAGATTATACTTCAACAACAACAGCAACAAAAAAAAAAAAAAAAAAAAGAAAGAAAATAAAGAAGCGGGCTTAAAATGGAATTCATCCTCCCCCACCACCAACACTACTCCTCAAGTATTCTTTAACCCTATTCCAGGGTTCCCCTAGCCTCCACGCCCAGTACGTCACCAAGACCTATGGATTCCATCTACTCCAATTCTCTTGAATTTTCCCTCCTTTCCCTCTTTTTCCTCCATTTTCTCTTGCCAGTTTCCAGGCTCACATTTACTCACATGACACTGACCACACACTTTGTGCCAGGCACCGTGCCAGCCCGTCAGTCTATAATAATGAACAGGGTGTCATGTCCTGAAGGAGTTTGCAGTTTAGATCTCAGTGTGGTAATCACAACCTTGGAGAGGCAGGTCATGCAGAAGGGGTGATTTGGGGTCCACAGGAGGAGGGGGTGGGATGGCGGGGCAGCTGGAGTGCCAGGCATAGGTCTGGGAATCTCCTAGATGAACTGACCACTGAGGGGAATGTTGATAGATGAACAGGCATCTGCCGGTAGGTAAAGAGAAGAAATGTCAAAGCGGACAGCTCTAGCAAGGACATCTGGAGAGAATATATAAGCCTTTCAGGTCGGGGGTGGGGGGGAGTTTGTTTCTGAATTGGTTATAGAAGAGGGGCAAGCACTGGGAGATGGAGCTGGAGAAGCAGGCAGGGACCAGACCATGCAAGGCTGTGTCAACCATAGTCGCATGTTCAACCTTAACCCATGGGCAGAGTGGAAGTCAGAAAAGAGTTTCAAACAAAAAATTAGTCAGCTTCACTCTTTAGGAAGATCAGGGTAGAGTTAATGATCTCCCATGTGAACAACTGCCACAATTTTCTTGGCTTCTGTCTCTCCCATCTCCACACACCATTTCCAAAATGATCTTCCGACAAATGAGACCAGGTCCCTTCCCTAATTAAAGAGCAAAACCAAGGGAAACGAAGCCCTACCACAGCTCCCCTCTGCAAACCACAGCAATGCCCAAACTCTAAAGAAAATTGTTCCAGGAGATGGTGACAGTTGTTCTAGCAGGGGAAACATAGCCCTTGCAAATAAGTTTGATGAACTTTGATACAAAATTAAACGTGCTTCCTTTTTATTGCAGGACTTCTCAGAGTCTCTAATTTCTAATGTCAATTATGAATCTTTAAAGAAGAGATTCAGGGGGCACCTGGGTGGCTCAGTGGATTGGGTCGCTGCCTTCGGTTCAGATCATGATCCCGGGGTCCTGGGATCGAGTCCCGAATCAGGCTCTCTGTTCGGCGGGGAGCCTGCTTCCTCCTCTCCCCGTCCCTGCCTGACTCTCTGCCTACTGGTCATCTTTCTCTCTCTGTCAAATAAATTTAAAAATCTTAAAAAAAAAAAAAAAAAGGAGATTCAGAGTCCCCTGTTTATGAAACAAGTGAACTCTTCCATCTGAAAGCCCTGCTCAGCACCTGCCCAGACTTGTGTTCTCTGAGGTGCTGGCCTTTACACCAAGGTGCAGACTCAATTCGATGACAAGGAACATAAATAATCTGGCCTCAACTTCCATCACCCCCTGCCATACACACGTCCCTTCATCCTCTGCTCTGACCACACAGGTCTGCTCAGAGTCCTTCCCTTCCTATGCTTGAGGAATTCTTGGTCATCCCTTAAGGCATAGCCAAATATCAACTCCACTGTGAAAAACTGATGTATGGGTGACAGTTGCCGGGACATACAAAAGACTCAAAAGACCGAAGGACCTGGGGCAAATAATACATTATATGTTAATAAAATAATTAATTTTAAAAAAGACTAAGGGCCACTGCCCATAAAACCACACTATGTTTCTTAAATTTCACATGTGTGTGAAGAGACAAAATAGATGAGCATAGGAGAAAGGAAGGAAAAATAAGACGAAAACAGAGAGGGAAGCAAACTGTAAGAGATTCTTTAAAAAAAATTTTTTTAAATTTATTTTATTTGAGAAAGAGAGAGGGGGAGAGCATGAGCCAAGGGGAGAGGCAGAGGGACAAAGAGAATTAGACTCCCCATTGAGCAGGGAGCCTGACGCGGGGCTCCATCCCAGGACCCTGGGATCATTACCTGAACTGAAGGCAGACGCTTAACCGACTGAGCCCCCCAGGCACCCCTAAGAGACTTTTAACTCTAGGGGACAAACAGGCTTGCTGGAAGGGAGGAGGTAGAGGGATGGGGTAACTGGGTGATGGACCTAAGGAGGGCACGTGATGTCATGAACACTGGGTATTATGTGCAACTGGGTGAATCATTAAAGTCTACCTCTGAAAATTTTTAAAAAATAATAAAATAAAAATACAGAAACAAACAAAAAAGCCATGCTATGTACCATTTTGGGATAGATTACATTCTGTAATCTATGAATCTGTAAGGAGTGCTAAACTACATTTTACAAAGAAAGGGGAGGGCTGTTGCCTGGAAACTGTGCTCTATCCTGTATTTAAAGAGAGTCTGGTTTTTCCCAGGCTTTCTGCTCCAGATTACATGAAGAATCTAGGCACCATGTCTAGCCACTAGATGCCAAAAGACAAAGAGAGGGCTAGAAAGATTTTTTTTTTTAATGTATTTGTGGGAGTGAGTGCGAGATAGCCTCGCTCCTGGACAGGGGATGTTGGAATGAAGGAAACTGATCCTAGAAGGGACAGCCTGGAGATCAGAAGGAACCCTGAGAAGGTATTGTCATGAAGGACAACCACAGGAAGCCCAGGTTGGATCACCAGATGAAGACAATTTCTTTTTTGTGCAGTGACAGCAGGAGAAGGAGGAGGAGGAAGAGAAGGAAGAAGAAGGAAGAAGGAAGAAGAAGAAGGAGGAAGAAAGAAGAAGGAAGAAGAAAGGAGGAGGAGATAGAGAGGAAGAGGGAGAAGGAGAAGGAGAAGAAGAAGAAAACACTGACTCCTGGCTCTATTCAGGAAGGGGTGTTCTGGAGCCTGGGGAGAAGCTCTGGGTGCTGGGAAGAGAAGACAAGAGGAGCTGGAAGAGCTGTACTTTGCCCCTCAGACCCCGCTGGGCTATCACTGGATGGGACCTAGCCTTGATCCCCTCTTTCCGACTTTGAGATGGAGATCCAAGGATGGGGGTGGAGGGACGAGTCAGAGAAGGGAAAAGGAAAAAGAAGAGAGGACGGGGAACAAGTGGGAAGAGAGAGCTGAAGGGTAAAGAACTCCTGCCCCCGAGCCCATGACCTCGCTCAGAAGAACAGCAAGGAAGTGGGGTTGAACCTCCAGAGGAAGAAGGAAGCCACCAGCTCCATATCCACACTCCACCCCTTCCTTCCTACCTCAGCCTTCAGCAGGTTGCTAAAGAGCTGAGTGAAACCCGGTGAAAATTAAGGAGAGCAGCCTTGAAGCAGTTTCCCAAGATGCAGGGAATGCCTTGAAGAATACAGTATTTATTAGGCGAGTATCAGCAGAGCATTGGCTTAGAATTAGCTGGAAGGAGCAACCACCTCTTCTCTGTGGACTGCCTCAATAGAGATGGTCCTCCAAATGAGGCAACCCACTCCTTTTTGTGCGCCTTATTGCCCCCAAATCCTTACAGTATCCCTGGGAGCTCTTCACCACCCACCTGTGAGAAGTCCTGGCTTGTATGAAGAAAAATGATGCTGTGGAATTTTTAAAAACCCGGATGGAGGGGCCCTAAGAAGATAATCCATTCCAAAGCCCCAACAGGCAAAAAAGCAGGAAGCAAGGCGTCTAGCACTCCCCAAATATGCATAAATTCTCAGCTGAAAAGATCCTCAGGACGAACCATGCTTTTCCTGGAAGAAGCAGATAATGATTTTAAGAGTGTCTCTGCACACTGAAATTCAGCAGTGTTATTGGAGTAGGCGTGGGTCTGCTTTTCAGAAAGACTAGCAAGATGCTGTGTGGCAATGCCAGGTTTGGGGTGGAAATCTCTGTGGGGTATTTTTCCGTGTGGAACCAGACAAAAAAATAAAACAAACCCAAAACGTAAGACTACAGGTTACAGTAAAGAGCTGAGTTATTTACCAATGCCCCAGCCTGGCATCACAACCATGATGGCTTTTTGGGTAACATTTTTAAGAGCAGAGGATGTTCTATTTCACAAGCATGATGGCAAGCCATGCTCCTCTTTACAGATAAGTTACAAATAGTTCATGATGTGGGAAACACAGGCAGAAGAAAAATTATTAAATTTCCTTACCACCTACAGCCCATTGATAAGGCCTTGAAACAGGCAAAGTGACCTGCCTCACAGAACTCAACCGCCTTGATGTTAGTTAATACTTTGCTAAGGGCAAAAGGCAATCCTAGCCCCACCCCGGCCCCCAATCCTGTAAGTCAACTTTCACCTATAAAAATTCCTTTGGAAATTTCCTTTCTCTCTAAACCCCCCAAGCATATGGCTCACCCATACACATCTGAAGGATCTCATGACCGAGGTTTTATTAGATGGTAATAAATGAAACCTTGCTTCCAAAATTCCTTAGAGACTGAAGTCCTCCCTAACCCCCTCCCAGTATATAATGGGCCACTCCTCATGACCCCGGGGCAGTTCTTTCTGCCCAGAGGTTCTGTCCCAAGACTTCAATAAAATCACTTTTTTGCCCAGAGGTTCTGTCCCAAGACTTCAATAAAATCTGTCCCAAGACTTCAATAAAATCACTTTTTTGCATCTCAAGGATTCTTTCTTGGCCATCAGTGTGGAACCCTAACCTCTTTCCTCCATCAGTTTGTACACTGAGACAGAGACGAACTCAAGGCACTTGTTTTAGAGTTTTTAAAGCAGAGTTGCTACCTTGTGGCGTATGGCAGTTCTGCAACATCAGGTGCATTCTGTAGAAGAGTGGACAGCAAGAATTAGAAAAAAGGCTAGGTTGAAACAAAAACAATCCTCTCCAACAAAAACTACTTTTAAAAAAATATTTTATTTATTTATTTGACAGAGAGAGATCATAAGTAGGCAGAGTGGCAGGCAGAGAGAGGGGGAGGCAGGCTCCTTGCCAAGCAGAGAGACCGATTTGGGGCTCGATCCCAGGACCCTGAGATCATGACTTGAGCTGAAGGCAGAGGCTTAACCCCCTGAGCTACTCAGGTGCCCCTACAAAAACTACTTTTACATTATATCAAGCTATCTGATGACTCTCTGGCCCTAAATCAGGCATAATTAATTAATTATTCTGAATAAATTGGCATCATGATGACCTTGATGTTTGCATCTATGTACAATTTACTCCAACCTTCATTTTACATTATTGCTCAAGAATATCCCAAATTCTGGGGCTCCTGGGTGGTTCAGTAGGTTGGGTGTCTGCCTTCAGCTCAGGTCATGATCTCAGGGTCCTGGGTTGGGATCCTCTCTCTCTCTTTCTCTGCCCCCCACCAACTGCTTGTTTTCTCCCTCTCTCTCTAATACATAAAATCTTCCACAAAAAAAAAAAAAAAAAAAAGGATATCCCAAATTCCTGAAAAAAAAATTTTTTAAAAGTTCTGTTAGTCAATGCCTATGAACATGTAATTCCCCTCATGAGAAGACACCAATAATGGCAACTTAGTAGATCATTCCCAGGTTGAAACCTGTTATCTCACCCCTATGGTTTATTACACTGATGGCTGCCGGCAAAGATTCACGATGAGGAAGCATTAGCAAATCAAAGATTCTAACTGTGATAAATCTTGCCTCTCTGTGCCTTTGCCCTGAGGCCTCTAGGGTTTTTGTTTTTCCTTCAATCTTTCCATTGCACACAGATTCTAATGAAGACATTGGTCATGTTAAGTAAAGGCACTAAGAAATCTGAAAACAAAAATATCAATAAGAAGGAAAACTCTGTTTGTGGTTGATGAGTCTCAGCCCGCTGCAAAATAATGATGAGCTTTAACAAATGTTTGCACTTTTTTTCCTTGTCTAGAAAAGAAAACATTGCATTTTTAAGTACGAAGTGTGCTGGGGCACCTGGATGGCTCAGTAGTGTAAGCATTTACCTTGGGCTAAAGTCCTGATCCAGGAGTCCTGGCCTGGGGTCCCAGGACTGAGCCCCTGCACTGGGCTCCCTGCACAGCACGGAGTCTGCGTCTCCCTCTGCCACTCACCTTGCTCGTGCTCATTCTCCCTCTCAAATAAGTAAATAAAATCTCAAAAAACAAAGTACGAAGTGTCTCGAGGCGCCTGGGTGGCTTAGTCTTTCATCTGACACTTGATTTCAGCTCAGGTTGTGATCTCAGGGTCTTGAGGGCAAGACTTGGGTCAAGCTGCGGGCGCAGCCCCTGAGTCTGCCTGAGATTCTCTTTCTTCCTCTCCCCCCACCCCATGCTCTAAGTAAGCGAGTAAATAAATAAATAAAATCTTTTTTAAAAAAGTTCTCAAAGTATGAAGTGTACCAAAAAGAAAGAAAATGTTCACCTAACATTGACTTTGTGTTCTTTCAATGCATTTCATAGTTGTAAGCAGAGGCATCTTATACTAAATTTCAAATAGGTTTCTCTAGATGTGCGAAAGAACTTCTGTTATGTGAAATAGATAGGTCTTAATAATGATGACAATCTGACCAAAATCACTTTGTTCACAATGCTAAAAGGCACAGATCACATGGTATTTCAGTTTGGTCTCACCGGCTACGTAAACCCTTTGGGAAACGGTCTTATCCACAGACTGTATCTCTCTTGTTCATCTCTCTGAGGCCAGAAACTGGCTGTACCAAAGCTGGGTGGTGGTTGCTCAGCCAGAGCATGTCCCCCTTGAAAGACAAAACCCTTCTGCAAACAGGGCTTCCTGCACTGAGAGCGGGGTAGAGGATGGATACCTGCTCCTTTGTCGTTCTGTCTCTCTCTGGGCTCATGGCTCGTCCCGCTGAAGAATGTATGCACATTACAGTAAACAATCAGGCCACAAAACAACGTTTATACCACTGAAAATGAAGTAATCAGACCGACTTAAATGTTCTCACCATCTGGAAAAATAACACCCTAAGGGCCAAGACAGTTTACCTAAAAAAATTTCTGAGTCCATTACCCGGGTCTGAGAGGCAACAGGTAGATGGATTCTATGCCAATTAGACAATATTATGATTGGCACACCCCTATGAAACTCTAAAACTGCAGTTTAATGGAAATGCTGGCTGCCATCCCCCAAGTACATTTCAAGGAATCACAAAGCTTTAGCCTGAGAGGCAGCTGAATGAAAGTTTTCATCCATGGTGAACCCAGAAGATTAGGAGGTAACACAAGGACTTTGGAGGCGTCCCAGCTCTTAATCCAGTGCCCCTTCTACCAGAGAACCCTTCATTCTTCAGGACCTGATGGAGCAGTAGGGTTTATATGACGGGCTCTCAGCCCAGCTCGAGGAGGAGGCAAAGCCGCCAAAACCCGGCTCTAAGAGCCCAGGTATCTGAGCCCAAAGGAACCGCCAGCCCCATCAGATTCTGGGGAGGTTCGAGGCTGGGGCTCAGAGAGCAAGCTTAGCCCCAGTCTTGTGAAAATACGATTTCCCAAGGGGTCCTGGGAGCCTCTATACCTGTTTCCCAAATGTTCTGGGTTTGGCCTTACGATATACGCTTTGCCCCAGGGCATTTTTCCCTTAATTTTTTTAGGCCCCAGCGTATTTTTAGGTAAATTGATCCCACATGCTTCTGATTCATTTACACTGAACTCATCAGACCATGTTTGGAAAGAGCGATCTAAGGTCCAAGGAACCCTTTGAGCCTGCGTTTATGAGTCTCTCCATGCGTTTTTTCCCTTAGAAGCAGGAAGCCACATTTTGACATGGGCAAATAAAAAGCGAGCCCCAGAGACTCAGGTCTGGTTCCAAATGTGGCACCTCTGAAACCGATGGGTCCTCAAATCACCGAGACAGAGCCTCCCTTCCTTCCATTCCTAACATTAAAGGAAACCTTACCCTTGTGCTGGGTTGAACTGAAGTCAGAAATTCAGAGCTGCCCGGTGCCGAGCTCACATAAACCATCAGCATTCCAGAACTGCACACCGATCCCTGACGCCCAAGCCTCCCACGCGAAGGGAGCCCCAGGCTCACAGCCACTTCCTGCTCTTTGCTCTGCAGAGAGCTGGGCTGGGGCCCCCGGTGCTGCCAAACCTGTAGGAAACTGTCCTTACCCTTCCAAGCTACGAAGCCGAGGCATTCTGAGCCATTTGTTGTTGATGTTGTTAATAACATCCCTTGAAACTCGACTGCCCGATGGGAAATGGCTTGGATGCGCTTCGCTGTAGTTAGAGAATAAAGAATCACAGCCGACAACAAAGTCAGGTGTGTGGTACGGGTGCAAGAAATGCCGTCTGGTTGCAAGGGAGCCAAGATGCTCTTCCCCGCCCTTGAAGACCCAGCCGTGGTGGGTCCAAGTGAAGTCAACTTGCACTGTTGACTCTTGTTGCTCCTGCCTGGGGTTCTGGGTCTAGAAGGAAATCCAGAGTCCCTGATCAGAAAAAGGAGGACGAACCCTGCATATAACTGAAAAGATGCTGAGGGCAAGGTGACCACGTCGGGGCCACATCTGCCCCCCGCAACCTCGCATTACGGGGTTTATAACCGTGCACTCTGAACTCTAGCTATTTACCAGAATTTTTAAAAGTCCCAAGGCCTGGGCCCAACCAAAAAACAACTAATTTAGAATCTCCGGGGGCAAAGCCCAAGAAATCAGGGGTTTTTTTCCTTAGATGCTCCACGAGTTATCCTTCTACACGGTCAGGGTTGAGGACCACTGGTTCAAAGTAACGTGAATACACTTGTGTTCTGGAAGGGTACCTGGAAATAATCTACATGCCCGGAGGGATCGTTAGTTGTTTTCTAATGGAATGAAAGAGGATTCAGGTTGATGCTAGCTCCTACCCTCCCCCACCGCCATTTCCCCTGCCCCACTCCCAACTCGCCTTCACGGACCTGAGTCTTATGGGATGATCAGCCTCTCCACCTCTCCGGGGAGTGTTCAAGTCAGTGCGCAATAAACAGGTTTCAAGAGAACTAGAACCAACCCCAAATGCTCAATTATCCACGATAGTTAAAGTGAACCAAACACAAGATCTCTTCAAATATTTAATCAGTTTAGAGACCTCTGCTTTCCAACCCAGTTGGGTAAAAATTCTAGAGACAAGATCAAGATCAAGATCAAGACTAGATCAAGGGGTCCTCAAAGAAAACACCGGGGTAAAATGGAAAGGAGACTGGGTTTGGGAAGTCAGAACATTACATGTGTCTTAAGGCCTTTTTAAGAAATCTTACCACCTTTTTTTTTTTTTTAAGTACTCAAAATGCACAGGAAGGGATTATTAAACAGTTATACAAATTTAAGGACAACGAAAACTTCTTTGATGGCTGAAAATGCCACACATGGTTTTGAAATAGACTCTTTAAAAACCCTTAGATCCTGCTGGGGTTTCTTTCCGTAGCCTTCTCTGTGGATACAAGAAGCAAACTAGCTACAGCCAGGGGCCCAGTGAGCTCTGGGGGCCTCAGCAAAGAAGCGATTAGCGAGGGACAGAAAGAAGGCCTGGAAGAGGTGACAGGAAGCTGTTCACAGTCTTTGAACATGGACTCAGACCCCAGCGAGCCTCATCTATTTCCTTCAAAAAATATGGAAAGAAACTGAAGGCCTTGGAAAATCACCGTCGATCTCAGGTCAGCGTGCCAATAATACTTTCCGATAACTGCGTCGTAAGAACTGGGGGAAGCATGTCCTTCAGAGTGATGGGTCTACCGTGATACGGGCGGCGTCAGGGCATCGGGGCCGACTCCTCGGAGACGGTCAGCAAGAAAAGCGTAACATCTGTCCCACTTGACTCTCCCTCTCGTTTCTTCTCTTCTCCTGTCCCTTGGTGCTACTGAGAGGCAGTGTCAGCGGCCCCCCAGCCCGGGGCTCAGAACGGGTACTGGGACACGTATATCCGCAGTCGGATCACGGAGCTGCCCCTGAAGTTGATGACGGTGTTGACGGTGATCATTTCCAAGTCCAGTTGGATGTCCCGGGGCCCTTTGATGGGGCGGGTCATCACCAGGGTGGCACTGATGGGACCCGTTTGCTGCGGAGGACAGAACCAGGGTAGTAGTTAGATAAGGCCTGGCTGACGTGAGGGGGCAGGTGAGCGGGACCCCAGAAGCAGTCAAGCAACATGAGAGAAGGTTGGGGAAAGCTGTCGGTTTGGCGGTGGGGCTGGGGGGGCTCTCGTGCAATCACCAAAGCAGAGGGCCAGGTGGTCCGGCAGCAGCCCACCTCTGCAGGCCCACCCGGGGCTCTCCCTGTACAGCACTGGGTCAAACTGGAGCCTCTTGGTGCTGCCCTCTTCCCTTGGCTTTGCCCACGTCCCACCTGGCTTTTTCCTGCTAACCCTCCAGGACCCATCCAAACTGTCACTCCCTCAGAGGACCCTTCTCCATGTCCCCCAGCCTAATTCAGGTCATCCTGGGACCCTCTGCCACTGTGCCCAGTCCACCTTACGGTGGAGAGTACTGAGCACCGTGCATCACCATCTGCCCTAACTGGTCTATGTCGCAGGTCTAAGTCCCTACCGGACCGTGAGCTGTGTAAGAGCTAGGACTAGGATCAGATTTTTCAATGCTGTCCTCCCCCAGAACCCCACCTGGTGCCCAGCACACAGTAGGACCTCATTAAATATTCTCTTGAATGAAATAATCAGGAATGGACAGAACTAACTGCGCGGTGCCACAGGGCTGTCACTCCCTTGCTCTGGGGCTCAGCTCTCCAGTGAGGGTTTGTACCAGATCAGGAGTTCTCAAGCAAATAGCCTCCAAAGCACCTAGGACATTTTTTCCTAAACTAACAATTCCAGGGACCCATTCCAAGATTTTCTGCTCAAATGGACGTTTGGATGATGCTGGGGGAGAGAATAAATTGTTTACAGGCCTCCGGGTGGTTCCGACAAGCAGCCTCTGCGGGAGCTCCCATTAGACACCCTGTGGGACCCTCCAGCCTCACCACCCTGTGACCCTAGTGCTAGGACCCTAATGATTTCATGTGAGCTCTTCTCCTCCACTGAATCTTGCTCTAAGACTTTTGAGAAGCTCAGCAGGGAGCCTGCTTCTCCCTCTGCCTGCCGTTCCCCCTGCTTGTACGTGCACGCTCTCTAACAAATAAACACATAAAACCTTAAAAATAAAGAGAGAGAGAGGTGTTGATCTAGAAGCACAAGACCCAATCTGGGGATGCTGACTATTGTACTAAAGGTATGTCTCTTTATTTCCCCGTTTTCTGAATAAGCAAACCAGGGCACAGTGAGGTCAAGCCTCTACCTAGGGTCACCTGCCTAGTAGGGGCAGAGCTGCTGTCTGACCCCCAATCCCAGGCCTTTCCCACTGCACAACAATTATCAGAAGAGACTGCTGTGTGTTTTACTTCTTCTCCCTGGAACTGTCCTTCAGGACAGATGCTCACAGGTCTGTGCCGTGGCCAGAGAGTGGGCTCCTGAAGAGGACATAGTGTGCGAGAATAAGGAGATGTTGCACCACTATCATTTCTAGAAGCTGCAGAGCCCAGCGCAGGGCCCAGAAACTGAAAGCACCAGGCTTGCAAAATCAAGAAGCCTGGCTTGCTGAAAGCATAGCAAGTGTTTTATCTGTCTCCATAAAGGGAGGACTCCCCATAAAGATCCAACATCCCCAAGAGCCGCCACAAATATGACAAGGGCGGGGCAGACAGGTAGGTGCTGGCCAGGCACTGGGACCTCCCCCGTTCCCTGGGCTATCAATGGCCTGACACCCATGCAATTTCCTCTTGGCATCCGCACCCTCTGTTCCCGTCAGCATCGGCGCAGTTGGCACCTCCTTACAAAGGCTCACTCGGACTTCCTTGTCGACTCTTGCAAAACCTCAGAGCACCAGGCCAGCCTTTCAGAAAGGACAGCCACACAGGGAAATGCCCACGGCATTTACATATACAAATACCTCCCCAGCATTCACTGTTTGCATGAACAAAGGCCAAGGGTTGAAGACCTAGAGCTGTGGGCAGCCCTCAGGAGGGAGAACTGCAGAACCCAAGGTTTGGGAGGGGACAGGGCACTGGAACGACTGGGAACTTCCAAGTCGTTCACTTGGGCTTTCCTGGTAGAGGTGTCGGAGGGTCACTGCCTCTCCCCCCTGGAAGGAACCCTGGGGTCACCGGGTCTGAGGTCCACCGGGGCCAGCTCTGCAGCAGCCTGAGAAAGGTCTGCCCACAAGCCCACGGGAGGACTCAAGCAGCTGTCAGGGAAGCTGAGGACAGCTGTCTCCACTACTCATTAGGCTTCTAGGGCTTAGTCAGGGCATTGACGAAAGAAGCCTCCCAAAACCCCGGGTCTTTGGCAGGCTTCACAGTCATTAGTGTGAAGTGATGCTGATGAAGGCAGGGGCAGTTCTGATCCCTAGCATTTGGCTATGACCTTTCCTACATCTCTTATTTAATCCTCATGACCCTACAATATAAGTAGGTTAAGTACACTACAGAAGGTCACCGAAGTAGCCTATGACACTGCAGTGTCTGACCAATCCTGGCGTAACTACCACCCTCCGTGATAAGGTCTCAGGACCTCCCCATCTCCTGACCTTTCCGCCGCACCGGCTCTACGGAGGAATCCCCACTTCACACTGTAAATGTTGGCCTGGTTGTGCGTCCCCACCAGAGTGGCTCCTCAGGGGCAGAGGCCGTATCCTGTTTGCTCCTGGAGTCTCAGTGCGTGACTCAAAGCCGCATAGGACATGCTGCTGAATTTATGTTCATGCAGGAAGAAGGGACGACGGTGGCCGACCGCAGCGACCACAGGCGGCAAATGCCCACCGGATGTGCGTCTTCTTGGCCTCACTCTCACGCACGCTCGGGTCTGTTCTGAATCAACCTGCAGGACGGCCCAGTCTGACTCAAGCAAGCAAGTCAGCCTCCCGGGGACCTGCCACCCCATCTGCACGTGTCACGGAGGAAACGTGCTCTGGCCCAGTCTGAACTTACTTAATGGCCATGCTCCTTCTTCTGGCCCTAACTGTGTCCCCCAGGCACCTGGCCAAGGCCAATCACCAGTCCTCTGTCTAGGGCTCCGAGTGAGACAGGCTGCCAACAGTGCTCGAGAAAGGGGCAGTTGGGTATGCATGTGTGTACATGTGCCTGTGTGTGCCTCTGGGCGTGTAACACACTCAGCAAATCTTGGGGCGGGGGAAAGCCTAAATGGCCCTCAAGCCCCCCCCCCCACATGATGCTCCAGTCCCGTGGGCGGTGCTACCAACAGCTCCACGGCCCAGGCACTCACAGCCTCCTGACAACAGAAGCAGCATCTGCCGCACCAAATACAACACTGTAGGGGCGGGGGGGTGGGGAGCGGGGGACATCTGGGTGGCTGTGGGTTCAGCGTCTGACTCTTGGTTTCAGCTCGGGTCATAATCTCAGAGTCATGAGCTCGAGCCCCAAGCTGGGCTCCGTGCTCAATAGGGAGTCTGCTTGAGATTCCCCCTCCCTCTGCCCCTCCCCCACGTGCGCTCGCTCACGCTCTCTAAATAAATAAGTCAATAAATACAACCTTAATAAAAAGAAACATTATCAATACAAACTAACTAACACTTATTGAACACTTTCTACTCTTACTAGATGTTAAAGTAGACTTTTCTGGTTATCTCAACTTCTGCTGAATCCCAAAGCTAGAAGAGGAGGGGGAAATACCCCCACATCCTAAAGAGAAATGTAAGAGTACGTGTGCATTTTGATACCCGCCTGCCTGATGTTGCGAATCTCGCTCTGGTGCTCCCTAGCTATGAGATTGTGGGCAAGTTCCTCAGTCTCTCTGGGCGTTGGTGCTCGCCTCTGTAAGTTGGGACAGTTGCACAGGCCCTACGTCCTAGGATGTTGGAAGGATGAAAGGTGTGATATATGGGAAGCAGTTGGTGCCATGCAGGGCATGTGTGGAGCTCTAGATAGGATTTGCCGCTGCTGCTGTTTGGAAAGTTCCTGTAGCCATGATCCATGGCTGGCAAAGCAGCCACTCAGCCCAATCTGTTTCTCCCGTTCTCACCACCATGCTGCCTTAACCTACTGGCCTGCACCTCAAGCCGGAGGGGGTTTCAAGAGAACCGTTCTGGGATGTGGGTCCTCTGGTGTTTAAGAGTGCGGACAGCAGAGCCTGACTCTCTCCTGGAGAAGTTGACACGTGACAGCCCAGATACCTGGAACCATGGTGGGGTGAGGGGCTGCTAGGGGCTGCCTGTTGGTGTACCTGCCTGCTGAGACATTACCGTCCCATAGAAAGTCTGGGGGAGGCATGGCACCAGAGAGAGGGTGGGAAGGTGTGGGGTGGCAAGTGGCCATCGAGGACCCCGACTGCCAGCACCAGAGAAGGCAAAGTGCAAAGTGTTCAGGGAACTCTCCAGAGAATCCACAAAGTATCCCTGGGAAGCGCCACATTTATCAGAAGAGGCTGCTCTGTGTTTTATCTCTCCCTAGCACAGCCCTTTAGGACACACGCTCACGGGTCTCTGTTCCGGGGACCACACTAAGGTCTGCTTACAATGGCAATGAGCCAGCAAGACCCCGTCCCCCTAATGCTCCCCTCCCATCATCTGCAACACCCCCTGCACCCCCGGCCCTGGAGAAGGAGCCAGAGGCAGCACTGTCAGTGGGGGGAGGGGAAGAGGAAGCCGGCACAGAGGCCTACCACCCCTCCACCCCTGCCCCACTCCTGAGCAGGGGAAGGGGGGAAACTTTACACTTGAGTGAGAGACAGGTTTCCACTGAAACTAGCTCGGACTTGATATGGGAGAAGGAGACGATTCAGCAGTAACTCAAAACACCTGCCAGTCTCACTGGATTAATCTAGATGGCGCCCAGGTGTGCACAGGTTTGGAGCCAGCAAGTGAGAAAAAGATTCCTGAATGTTTCACCTCTGCCACATCCTACAGGCCTAATAGAAACAGCTTCCCTGTATTCCAGGTACTGGGCTGAGTAGATGATCCCATCTAATCCTGAAGTAAGTACTACCCCCTCTTTACAGATGTGGAAATTGAGGCCTAGAGAGGTTAGGTAATGTGCCTGAGGTCACAGAGCTGGTGAGTTGTGAAAGGCTAGAGAAGCGGGTCAGCCTGCTTGGACAGACGGGAGCGTGGAAGGCCTGCCTTGTCCGGCAGATTTCTTCCTGTCTTCCTGTCCCCACAGCCATGGCTGCACAGGGCCCCCCTGCAGAGCCTGTTTTTTCTTCCCGGGCATAGCCAGAAAGAGAAACCAGGAGCCACCTCCCTGTCCCCAAGTTCCTTCAGCTTTGGAGTCCTGACAGCCTCTTCTGAATAAATACTAAAGAATGAGGGCCCTTCCCAATGTCCTGAGAGGGCACAAGCATACAGCTCAGCTTTGTGAGTTTCAAGGGTCCCCCAGGGGCTGGGACAATGTGAGTCTGACAGGAAGCCTCCAGGAAGGGTCCTCCCTCCCGCCTCCTCCACCTGTAGGACAATCTGCTTCCCCTGCATCACTGAGTACCTCTTAGAAGTCAGCCACATGCTAGGGTTTTAGCAGGTGCTATTCTAGTGAGTAAATTCTTGTCCTGGCAAGGTCACCTTCTAAGGATCTTCTTTTCTGCTTGGGGAAAAGAGGTAAGAGGCAAGAGGTCTCACTGATGGTATTTTAAATCCCCCAAACGGGCATCTTTATGCCCTATGGGTGGGATCTGCTGTGTCTGTAGAAACGAGAGAGGCCAAACTGGAGAATGCCAGGGGGCTAGGCTTATGCTCCCACGGGCAGCAAGGCTGCCTCGGCTCATGGGATATGGGTTTCCCGCTGGACGGAGAAGAAAAGACAGACATAAATACAGCTCTATCCCTCTCCTATTACAGAAGCTCCTCTACAGATAACTCCCCACATCTTCCCCCAAAGCCTCTGGCCCTACTGCACTGGACTGTAGAAGCTGGGTCCCATGGACCAGGTTATTACATGGGACCAGGTCCTGATAGGGTCTTGCCAAAAACATAGTGCACATACAGGCAAGATGCCAGCCCCTGGGACCTTTTCTAATCTGTTCTAACGGCTGCTTCTGAGACTTCCCTACTTTTAGATCATCCCAGGTCCAGAGGGAAAAGACTGGAGGATTTTGCCAGCAGGCAGGGAGAGGGAGGTGGAGACCTGAGATACGCCCACTTCAAAGTGGAGAAGCTTCCATGGGTCTATAGATTCCCACAGTGCCCCTGAAGGACCCCATGTTGTATTTGTTAGAAATGCTGATTCCTGGGTAGAGGGGGCAGAAATGTGGCCCCCAGAGATCTCAGGCCCTGTAAATAGATCCCTAGAACCCCTAAATATTACTTTATAAGAAAAAGGGATCTCAGCCTGAGATTAAGCAAAGGATCTTGGCTCTGGATTCTCTGGGCAGGCCCTCAATCCAGTCACATAGGAGACAAGGAGAGACCAGGAGGCTTGACACACACAGAACCAGAGGCAGTGGAACCGCCGAGGCAGACACTAAAGGGACACGGCCCCAAGTCAAGAAATACAGGCCAGGCCGCTGCCAAGAACGGAAGGAAGCGAGGAAAGGCCTCTCCCCTAGAGCTCTGGAGGGAACAGGGCTCTGGGACATCTCGGTTTCAGCTCAGTGAACGTGAGTCCAGGCTCTTGGCTCCCAGAACCGTGCGAAAATAAGTATCTGTTGTCTTAAGCCACAAAGTTGTGGTAACTTGTCACAGCAACCACAGGAAACCGATACACTAGGCCTCAACCACCGTCTTCTGTAAGAGCTTCTCCAGAGAGGAGGCTCTGGAATCCGGTCTTTGGAGAAGTGCCCTGATTCACACCGAAACGTGAAAAACCTCGCTCAGAAGAGGTGCATCCCCCGTAGGGTGGCAGGAGGGAAACTCCGTAATGTAGGGGCAGAGGGTCTGTGTGTGGAATTTACAAAGAGGCAAATGTATTTGAGGACATGTGTTCTAACATGTGTTCCTGATACAAATAAGGCAGTGCGATCCAGTCAAACTTCTACGATGACAGAAATGTTCTTTATCGGGGCTGACACAGCAGCCACAGGTTACTACGCAGCCCTTGAAATGTGCTAGTGCCAGGGAAGACCCTAATTTTTCATTTCATTTCATTTTAATTCATTTAAATTGAAAAGAGCCACCACGTCCGACTTTGTTGGACGGCTTCTGTGAGGCAAGCCTTTACATTTGCTGCGATGGAAGCGGCACAAGGGCAGTGTTTTGTTCACTAGCCTAGCCTCGGTTTCTGGAAGCACGCAGTAGGCAATAAATACTTGTCAAATGAGCAGATGGATAACAGGATATGGGAGTGCCTCCTCCAGGCAGGACATAGGATTGTACCTAGGCCTAACTTCCCATGACAGCAGACAATGAGGATCCAGAGACTCATAAAAGAGAAGCAGTATTCACAAGGCTGCTCAGAAAGTCACAGGAATCAGAACCTCGAAGTATTGACTCCCACCCGCTTCCCTCTTCTCCCTTCACACTCACCCCTCCCAGCTGCTCTCAGACCTGTTTCCAGAAGCCCAGCAGAGGGGAGAGAAGGGGAGGTTAACAACATGAGCCTTGTTAAAGATGGTGACCAGCCCCTCTTACCCGCATATAGAATTCTCTGCCCTCGTTCCCAGACTTGATCTGGAAAATGTAATAAGCCCCAGGGTAGCGGGTCGTGGCTTGCATTTGGAAGATGTCAGCGGGAACCGAGCGTCCTGATACCACGTCCATATCCCGGTACAGGATGGTAAAGGGCTGGTCTCTGCAGCCAGGATTCTCAGCAGGACACATGCAGCGGCTGTTGGGAAGGGAAATCATGCGAGAATGCGGTAAGTCTTTTCCAGATGTTCTTTGTGCCTACCTCCTCCCTTCAAACACTGAAAAGGAGGCCACCCCACTTCTAACATCTGAATGCTATAACTGTAGGTCCTCTTGGTCCCTGGGTCTCGTCTACAAACTCACCAGGATGCAGGTGAGCTCTCTGTTTCCTAGAGAATGGCCTATTCTGACCACTCAGATATTCCTGCTACTAGAGGGTAAGCCTTAGATGTCTGGTCTGAAGAATACCAGCACCTTCTCTGACGCACTTTATATTTTCATGTATTTATTTGGCAAAAGGCGTCGCTGGTCGTGTCGCCCTTTACTTCCCCAGACGTACATACTCATGAAGAAATTCTAAAAGTGAGAAATCACATGAGATGGACAGGAACTCGGTGGCCCATGGGCGTTCTCTGTAGCACTTCGCACGGCCTGTAGAGAACCTCCCTTCATCTTTTTGTTTGATAAACGAGAGCTTAGAACTCACTAAACTCACTAGAAGACACAATGTTAGACCCTTGGAATTGCAAGGATCAATAAGATCCTGACCTCAAATAGTTCCTGTTCTCATGGGAGAAATAAATCATGGACACAAATATCTTTACTAGTAACAGCATTTCATAACACAAAACCATTGACTCCCTTTTCCAAGAAAGTCCTGTTGTAGAGGCCGCTTGATGTCTCCCTAACCACCCCAATCTCTCACCGCATCCCTGAGACTCCCCCTAGGGGTGAGAGTTCACAACAGGTGAACAACTCTAGGTGCGGTGCCTTGATGGGCAGAACTGGGCGTCGGCCTTGTCTTGTTTCTGGGGCTTTCCCTAAACTTCTGCTCTCTCTTCAAAACATTGGTTGGGTCTATCTCCAGAATACAGTCCAGGTCCAGCCACCCTTCACCATCCCCTTTATCACAACGCTGTTGTTCAGGCCACCGTCTGGTCTCTCCTGGACCTCTAGGATGGCCTTCCAATAGGTCCCTCCCCGTTCAAACCATTACATGGCAGCCAGAGCGCCCGTCGTCAAAAAACCAGACTCTGCCTCCGTCCTGCTTTAAGATTCTTCAATGGCCAACCCTTGCAATGTGAGTAAAAACTAAACACCACTTCAGCCTGTAAGACCCAGGGGACCTGGCTTCTGTCAATTTCCCTCCGATCACTGCCCTCTTCACTCACTAGGCAGCAGCAATCGGACCTCCTCCATCTCCTAAAGATAGCCAGCCTTCCACTACCTGGTAAGCCTGGCCCACGCTTTTTCCTCTCCTCTCCCACTCTGCCACCACTGACTCATTTTCCCATCCCAGACCAAATGCCATTTCCTCAGAGGAGCTTCTGGACGCCCCAGTCTACACCAAGTCCAACCTACATATTCCTTCTATAAATTCCCATTCCTCTGGCTCGTAGCCCCTACCCCAATCTATGATTATGTTTTCATTTACAAGCCAATTTGCTTAATGTCTTTCTCCTCCTCTATCATGAAGGCAAAAAAACCCCATGGTGCCCGGCACAGGCGTCTGCCACGTACCAGGAGCTGGACGAACACTGGATCAAGGAACTCATAAAAATAATTTTGAAAGTTTTGTTTTTTCAAGGCTGATCAAAATAGCCAAGCCAAAATGTCCCTGGTGCCCAAATGGCCCCTTGGAATGTCACGTGTCCCACAGACAAGACTTGCTTCCTAAATTAAGAAGTCTGGAGGCGGGCCTGATGATGAAGGGCAGCTGAAGAGGCTCACAAACAGCTAGGGGCGGGGGTACCGCAGCTAAGATCTGAAAGACGGGCCAATCTGTCTACGCAGCGGCGGGAGGGATGCCTTCCATATGGCGGAAGCGGGTGCGTGAAACTTGGGAGGCTGGATGCTCCAGGGCATGGGTAAAGGTGAGGGCAAGTCCCGTTTGGGTTGCTAGGAGCACAGGACACATGGAACATGGACAAGGGCACAGGCTGGAAGGGGGTGGCTGGAGTCAGGAGGAATGGGTCCTGGAGGCAGGCAGCTTTCAGCAGCATGTCACCGATGTCCCCAGCCACACTTGCTCAGTGCTGTGCCTTGAACCGGGTCAGTCCCTGGCCACAGACAAGGGCAGCCCTGCGGTTCCCGGGGAGAACCAGCCATGGGATCAGGGAGAGCAGCCAACTCTGTGTTCTGTCCCGAAGGGTCCTGGAACCAGAAGCCAAAACGTTGCTGGAAGCACAGCTCATAGCATGGAGGGAAGCTGTCTGCAATGATGGACCCTCCGCCTGCCTCGGCTTCATCCTCTTTTACCAGATTTTGTTCAGAGCAGGAAGCACCCTGGTAAGCCACAAATGGCTCTTAGATGCTGCATTCCTTCCTAGAGGACAAGACCGATGGGTCTGATTCATCCCTTTATCTCCAGGGCAAGGAATGGGTGTTGCTCAGGGCGGTAAATGTGGCACTGCAAGAAGGGAGGGCAGATGTATCTCTGTGTGTGGGGGCAAGGGGTAGCCAACAGGCCAGGCCGGGGCACTGTCCTCTCCGCCACCCTGGCAGCCTCCTGAACCAGACCCCTCCCTCATGCGCCCATTTCTCAAATGACTTACTTATCACTGATCCGAAGATAAGGCTCCTCGCAGCGGATGGGGTCAATGCACTTGAAGCCCCCCTGCAAATTGTAGCAAGTCTGCTGCAGGTTACACGTGTGGTTTCCATGCTCACACTCATTGATATCTGAAATGCAGGGTAGGTAAGAGGCTGAAACAGGACGGTGCTTCCCAGGTGCTGGCCCTGGGCCAGGTATGTGTGTGTGGTGGGGAGGCATGGGGGGGGTGCAGCTGGGTCTTTACTACACAACTACACTTCCACTGTGACAGCTACCGGCCACAGGTGGCTACTGAGCATGGGAAATGTGGCCAGTGCAAGGTGAGATGAGCTGTGCATGGAAAAGATACACAGACCTTGCCCATGTGGTACAAAACAAGAATGCCGCATCTTATCAACAGTTTTTACATGGAGTACAAGTTGGAATGATAATATTGCAAAAGTATTACATGAAAAAAAATTCTGAAAATTAATTTCACCTCTTTCTTTTTTACTTCTATAGGGCTCCTATTTAGCAGCTAACTTTATATTTCTATTGTCCAGCACTGCCACAGAGAATTCTTGCTTGGTGTTCAGGTAAGGTAAGTTCAAGGAGCTGGAATAGGTTAGTGGCTCAGTTCCCAGCCTCTCCACTGGCACCAGTGGGTGGACCATG
Organism: Neogale vison; assembly: GCF_020171115.1. NCBI lineage: Eukaryota > Metazoa > Chordata > Mammalia > Carnivora > Mustelidae > Neogale > Neogale vison. Next base: position 30,337,780 of record NC_058103.1, read on the forward strand.
GGAGTGGGAATCAGCCCAAGCAGCCGATCTGGAGGAAATGTACCCGCTTCACAGCCTGGGGTCCTGATTCTCTGAGGCACACAGCAGTCAGACGTGTGAGTCTCTGGCATCTGCTCTCTGGGGAGTCAGTAGAAAAACACTAACTAGGCTACCTTCCCGGAGGCCTGGCACAAGGTCCATGAGTGACGCCTTGGTTGGGTCTGGAGCATTCCTCTGAGGGGTCAGGGAAACTGGACAGATCACCTGTCCTTGGGGAACTCAGGACAGAAGAGAGAGTAGCCATATCCTTGTTGAGGCCAAAGTATGGGTCACAAGACAGGAAGGCCGAACATCAAGGCCAGAGCCTGGCCCTCTGGGAGCCGCTGGAACCCACTTCTGCCTTCATCCCTGCCACCTTCCCCAGGTGAAGACATCCAGATGACCCCCTGAGCCAGCCCACACCTCACACGTTCCCCAGCCAGTTCCCCCTGGACAGCCTTACCCTGGCAGCTTCGGTTGTCATCCAGCAGAATGTAGCCAGGGGGACAGGAGCAGAAGTACGTGCCGGGCTGATTCACACACTCATGTTGGCAGAGGAACTCAGAGAAGCTGCACTCGTCCATGTCTGGGGGAGACAAGTCACACCTGCTGCTTATAATCAGACCACCTGGGGGCTTAGTGTTTTTCTCCTCCAACTCCCACACCCTCCTGACACATATGATGGTACATTTGTGGCTACAAAGTTGCCATCTTACTTCTCACACACTCGGGTGACAGGGAGCTCACTACCTGCTGAGGACACCTACTGACATTTGGACAGCTCTCATTGTTGGAGCTGAAATCTGTCTCCATCAAACTTCCTACATGACTACCTCCGGCTCAGCTACTTATCCACTCACTATGGACGCATTTTGCCCAGCAGGTGAATGTACCTTCCACTTCCAGGGGCAGGATTCGTTTGCCCATTGGAGTTTTCTGGGTGCAGAGCGCTTCTCCAAAACCCAAAAAAAAAACCATTCCCTGGCCCCAGTCTTCCAAAATGGCAACTCTACCAGTGCCAGTGCCCCTCTAATCACCCCAAAGTTGAGAAATATTATTTCTAAAGTCACAACTGAAAGGGACATATCCAGGAGGCCAGGGGATGTCCATTAGATTAAAATGTCTTTGTGTCCAAATATCTCCCTGAAAGAGAAAATTCTGGAGCGGCCCTGGGGTGAGCGAGCGTACTATCCCTGGGTGGCCCACCAACCTCAGGAGGCCCCTGGGACCTGGGAAACTGGAGCTGGGCCACCCTCTGACTGCAGAGGAGGGGACGTGAAGGCAGAGCCACTGACCATGTTGGCCCTGACAGCTGATGCAGAGGCCGGCTCGGAAGAGCCAACTCTTCGTCGCACAGAGAGTTTGGCAACCAAGCCCCTGTTTGAGCCTCATTTGAGAGGCGCGCCAAAGAAAACATGTTTTTCTTTCATTTATTGTTTCCCGAAAACTTGCTTTCACTAGTTTCCCCATGTGACATGTCCTCGGGTTGTTCTCTCGCTCACAGACCACGGGGGGCTGGGAGCACCCCGGGAGGGTGTCAGCGCAAATAAGACGGCTTCCCCACCACTGGCTCATCCTGGGTGTGACACGCCCAACGCCTCTCCCATCAGGGAAAGAGAAACTCCTTCCCATCTCTCCCTCGGGTCTCCAGGCGAGGGGTTCAGAGCCAGCAGAACCGGGATGCTGATGCGAAAAGTCAAAGCATGCCCAGTGAGGCAAGATCTGCTTCTGGCAGCTCCCCTTCCCCTCCCCCAGGACCTTGTAGGGTCCCCGGGCTCTGGCCCCAGCCCATCAACAGAGAGTGTCCCCCCTGGATCGCTGTTATGTTTGTAGATTCTGGTCCATGCCTCTGGTACAAGCAATAATAAAAACCTGTAGCTCCCGAGTGTTTGTAATGTATCAAGGGCTGGGTTAAATGTTTCATATGCCTCACTGCATTTTTTTTTTTTTTAAGATCTTATTTTTAAGTTCTTTTAAGTAAGACACCCAATGTAGGGCTCAAACTCATAAACCCAAGATAGAGAGTCGCAAGCTCCACCGACTGAGCCAGCCGGGCGCCCCAGGCCTCATCTGACTTAATCCTTGCCTCAGCCCTCTGAAGGAAGCACTATTACTAGCTACGCTTTACAGAGGAAAAATTGAGGCTTACAGAGGTTAGGTAACCCGACGAAGTTCACAGATAACGAGTAAGCAGGAAAGCTGGGATTTGAAGCCAGCCAGCCAGCCAGCCAGCCTCCAGATCCTATGACCCATCAACCCGATGCTGTAATGTCTCCCGGAGCAATTATGCTCAGGACTTAAGGGGCTCTGAGTTTGGGGGGCATCCCCTAAGCAGGACCGGCCCCGAGGAGATGGCAGCACCCATCTCCACCCTCCAACCACCTCCCCCTCCTATTACGGAGGGGCCCTAATAGGCCAGGGGTCACTCTATGTCTTAGAAAAGTGGGCACCATGGCGAACGTGGAGAAGATGGCGATTTCGGGTAAAGTGAGTCAACTGGAAAGCGTTGCAAAACCACCAAAGATGTAAAATCTCTGTAAAGCCAGAAGTCTTTTGCACTCACACCTAGAGAAAATCAACTAACGTGGAATGGCACCTAGGTACACCAGCTTTTTTCATCTTTATGACCACCCTATTGACTTGGCCAAGGAAAGAACTAGAATCTGAACCTGGCTCTATCTGGTTCCAGTCACCCTCCTATCCTACCTCTGCAGATGGTCAGTAAACACCCGTGGATGTGCACGGACCTCGGCAGAAACAAACGATCCCATCTCATAATGCTCAACTTTCCCCCTCTTAGTCCCTTGGCCCAGATTTCCCAAGGAGTGCCATGGGAGGACCTGAAATCTAGGAAGAAAGTAGCTTTTCATGCCTGAAGGTATTTTATTAGATTCTGGGACTGACATTTAATCCGTCTAAACTCTCTACAATGGCCTACTTGGGCCTCCGGCTCTCTGGGCCCCAGGGAAAGGTGCTCAATTGTTCAGAGACAGAGAACTCTGTCCCCAGAACACCCCCATCCTCCGTGAAGCTACCAGACAAGTCTCATTCATGACCTGGTTCAGTTCCTGTCACAGTGAAACCCAGGATTAAGAAACTTTCCATTCAGCAGGACAAAAAGATTTTCACGTTCTAGGGTATGGTTCGCTTATTTTGAAAAATACAGTGAAGCATCATTAATTTGGACTCTGCTAACTCACAACCACTCAGGATGCCAAAAGTGGATGGAATGGAGTTTACTTTAATCCAGTATTTACAAAAAAACAAGGAAAGAAGGGGAAGAAGGAAGAATAGAAGAAAGAATGAGCTGTACATGGCTCTGTGAGGGATGCTATAGGGATTTGTAGGAGTAAAATGCCATCCGTGTTCTCAAGAGTTTGTGTTTATAAGTTCCGTGTTACAGGTTTAATAAGAAAATTATAGCAGAGCTCTCAAGAAATTACTGGCAGAGAATCATAGCTTCTCAGTCTTGGAAGGAATTTATAAAAGGCCAACAAAGCCACCATGTTACGTTCACACAAATTATTTAGAATTAATTCAACGTTCAATCATTTACTCACTGCTTTGAGAACTGTTGATATTGTGCACGCTACGTGCCAGTCCTGGAGCCAAGAACTGATTATTTGTAGAGATTTTAGACGTTCACAAAGTATTTTCACTTACCCATATGATCTTACCTCTTCAGTACCCCCACCAACCCTGCCCTGTGAGATATGCTATTATACCAAAGTCACTTCCCTCTCCAAGTACTGTCAGTGCTGGGCAGGGATAATTCAAACCAACACACAGAATTGGGCAACTCCTTTCCCTCTTCAAGCCCCTGTCAGACCCTAAAGGCAGCTCTGTTGGTTTTTGCATTAGGTGTCAAATGACAAGGGAGGGGACTCTACTCCACCTTTCGGGAAGTGACTCATCTCTGCTTTGTGTGGTTGTGACCCCACCATGCGGGGAAATGTCCCAAACTGGGGATGTCTGGGAAAGCAGAGGAAACACCTGTGAAGGAAGCCCTTGTCCTCCACACCACCCCGCCAACCCTTCCACCCCCAGGACTGATGGAACTCTCCAAATGCCAAAGCCCATTACCACTGCAACGAACACCATCATCCTCAAGTTCATATCCTGGGTCACAGCGGCAGATGAAGGAGCCGTAGGTGTTGACACAGGTTTGCACGCAGGGGTTCTCAGTGGCACACTCATTCACGTCTAGGGAAAGCGAAAGCGCATCATTGGCCATTCTCAGAACAGAAAATCCCCAATGATGAGGCAGAAAATGCACTGGCAACAAAATCTACAGGTACTAGACCAGATTCACAGGCGCCAAAGACCTCCACCCAGGACTTCCCAGATCTAGAGCTCAGACCCCAGAGTCCTCCATTCACATGTCCTTCCTTGCTCACAAGTTGGGCAAGGTAGAAACAACACACACCATATCCATGTGGACACGAGTACACACATACCCTCCTAGTAAGTCTGGTCCCCAAGGCTCACCCCACAGAAACTTCCAGGCAACATCTGCTCATTCCCACCATCTCACGCCTTCTATCACTGATTAGCTCTTCCCTCACCCCTGCTGGCTTTGAAGTTTCAGGTAAACAACTAAAGAACCACGACCATTCTAATAATAACTCTCTTTATTATTGCTATGGACTGAATTATGTTCTTCCCCCAAAATTCCTATGTTGAAGCCCTAACCCCCAACTTGACTGGATGTGGAGATGGGGCCTTTGGGAGGTAATTAAGTTTAAATGAGGTCATACAGGTGGGGCCCTCATGATGGGATTAGTGCCCTTATAAGAATGGACAGCAGAGAGGTCGCTCCCTCTGTCATCCGAGCACACGCTGAGAAGGTGGCCATCTGCAGGCCAGGAAGGGAGCCCTCACAAGCACCCACCTTGCCAGCATCTTGATCTCAGATTTCTTGCCTCAAGAACTAGGAGAAAATAAATTTCTGTAGTTTAAGGCCCTCAATGTGGTATTTTGTCACAGCCGCCTGAACTAAGACAATTACTCATAAATAACACCACCCATTATTCCAGAAGGATCTCAGAGTTACTGAATCCTTACAAGGACCACTGTCCTGTGTTACAAGTTCAGTGGGTTAAGGAGAGGACCACAAAGCGGGGACAGGGAAACGTTTAGATAGTGGAATATTTCATCATCTTGAGTGTGGTGATGGCTACACGGGGGTATCCATGTTTATGGCAAAGTTTATGAAATAATGTGCCTTTAATAGTGCAGTTATTGGGGTGCCTGGGTGGCTCAGGGGATTAAAGCCTCTACCTTCTGCTCAGGTCATGATCTCAGGGTCCTGGGATCGAGCCCCGCATTGGGCTCTCTGCTCAGCGGGGAGCCTGCTTCCCTTCCTCTCTCTCTGCCTGCCTCTCTGCCTACTTGTGATCTCTGTCTGTCAAATAAATAAATAATATTGTACATCAATAATACATTGATAATTTTAAGGCTGTTTGAACGTTGGGAGATGTGCCCAAGTCCCCAGGCTAACAAGAGCACAGTTGGAACTGAAACATGAGTCAGGGGTCTTTCCGTAATACCTGTGAATTATGTATTCTGCACAGTTCATCAGGATGAGGGAAGGGGAGGAAGGAGCCCCTTTCTCCACTGACATTGACTGACGCATTGTAAGCACACCCTCTCCTGAGCCCCACGTGCCAATGACCAAAGTTCCAGCTGAGAGAATTCCCCTTCAAAGTCCAGGTAAACCTCTTAAGGCTCTGAATAGAGATTTGAGTGTTTTCCAAGTGAAAAGCCTTCCCAAGGAACAGCTTGAGAAGCTTTTCTATACAGGGAGGGCTAATCCTATGCCCACACACCTCCTGCTGCCTTAGAGCTGTCAGGGAGGGGGGCCAGGGGGGAATAGGATTCTGCAGGGAAGGTCCAGCAAGGCACAAATCCCCCCAACAGAGCTTGGAGGCTCTGCACCCCAGAAGCCAGGAAACGCCATGGCAGGGGGCCTCTGACTCAAGTGCAGGCAGGACAGGATGGCACCACTGGGGATTAGGGCTGGTGCCCTTGACTTCCGGCCACATGTTGACCACACGGGGATGAGGGAGCTCCGGTCCCGCTGTCTTGCAGCTCTCAGTCTTGCAGAGCAACACTTCTCCCTGGGGCCTCTGCCCCCTGGGATCCATACAGCCCAGGTGCCCTTCTGAATTGAGTGGTTGCAGGCCAAGTCCTGCTCCAACCTGCCCGCCAGGAAGGTTGGAGCCTTGGCTCTCTCAGCTCTGCGACCCCCTGGCTGTGTGACTCTGGCCATGTTGCTTAACACCTCTGAGCTTTGATTTCCTCCTCTGCAGAGCCAGGCGACAGCCCTACCTATCTACTCCCGCTATCACTCGGGTTCAGTGAGGTTAACAGATAGGGCAGTGCTTCCAAGAGCACAAAACACCCTTCCTTGCAAGAGGCGTGAGGATTACCAAAACTCAGTGGAGAATGTAGCCCCTGCTGTACCCAGGACCCGGCTAAGGCAGTCTCCTTGTGGCTGGGTGCCCATTTCCTGGCCTTAGCGTGCTGCTGGACTTGGCACTGCCCCATGACTCACTTGCTCCCCATCACAGTTCTGTCCCCAAGAGGCGGGAAGGACACAGGGGCCTTTGGGCCCCGCTGTGCACGACTATTTCCCATGAGGTGCTGGAGGCGCCCCGCCAGTCTCTGGGTGGAAGCCTGGGCTGGCACTTCCAACCCCCAGCCTACGCCCCGAGAAGCCTGCCTCTGCCCTACATCACTTCTCCCAGCAAGCAGCAAGGGAGCCAGGGGCCAGCTGCCTGCTCCATGGGGATGGAAGGGCCCCTGTTCTAGCGGCTCCCTCAACCCCCAGGCCCGGCCTCTGCTCTCCGAAGAAAATTACCTCTCCTGGCAAGAGGAACGCAGTCGAGACTTCTTGGAACAATTAGCAGAACCAGCTTTGGAGGAAAGACTTACAAAGAATCCAGGATCAGACCCTTTCACTGATGCCTTCCTGTTTACCCAATGATTTAGATCCGATTAAGCTAATGGAAACATAATATCCTCCAACCAGCTGGCTCGCTGCCTGCCCGCCAGACCTCAAATGGTGTGACAAGGAAATGGGCCTTGCAGAACCTGGTGGCCGGCTCCAAACAAAGACCTCATTTTGAGTCTTGGGCACGCTACCTCCACCCAGGACGGAGCCGCTGCTGCCAGGGCTGGAGGCCTGGGTGGGGGCTTGGGGGCGGGCCCGGGGCTGGGCAGGCCTTGCATGAATTTCTTGAGCCTTGAGCCCCCATGCACTTCCCAAGCAGAAGAAACCCTCGGATGGAGACTGCAGAAGGGATATAGTTTGCTTTACTCACCTATCAGTATTTGAAGTGATCACGTAAAACTCAGAAAATGCCTTTGTTTTGGGGTGCTGGGGGGCTGGGCCTCAGTCAGTTAGTTGAGCATCCAACTCTTGGTTTCAGCTCAGAGCATGATCTCAGGGTGGTGAGATCGAGCCCCACGTCAGGCTCTGAGTCAGGCTCTATGCTGGGTGTGGAGCCTGCTTGAGATTCTCTCTCTCTCTCCTCTCCGTCTGCCCCTCTTCCCTCTGCTCACTCCCTCTCTCAAAAAAAGGGGGGGTGTCTTTATTTCACCCTGCTTTTGTGGGGAATGCTGACCACCCTCCTCGAGCATCAGACACTGAACTCGGGCTACAGGAAATGCGTGAAAATTTCCGATTAGCCCAGAAAGCTGGCAAGGCTACTTATGGAAAGTAGACACACAGAGAGAAGCAAATCCATGAAACCATAAGCCCCTAGCTGATGGATGACCGCGGTTCTCCTCTCAGCGGTACTCAGAGCACTTTCTGAGATGTTTCCCATAACCTTCGGTTTGGACTTCAGGTTTCTGTAAGCAGCGGGGATGGGCATGTGGTGACAGGGAGCAGGACGTTATAACCACGTCAACCATCAGACTCCAGAGAAGACAGCATCTAGTGCTTCTCAACAGGTTCAAGGGAGCGTTGGCATCGCATACCTTGGCAAGACCTTCCATCCTCATTGAGGGTAAAACCAGGGTTGCAGGTGCAAGAGTAGGATCCAGGAACATTCGCGCAAAGTTGCTGGCAGTAGCCATAGCGACATTCATCAATGTCTGGAAAGAGAAACGCCAGCAAGGTGAGATATTTCTTCCCAATCATCAGGGCTGCACCTGGCATCTAGATCGCCCATCACTTTCGGAGCAGGACCAGGAAAGGAAGGGGAACTAAAGAGAAGACAGTACGGACTGAGCATCAGGCATGGGGATACCCCCAAGAGTCTAAGGTTCAATCCACCTACAACCCTTCCTGACCCATGTCAGTCCCATGAACACCTGCACCTGCCTGGAAAGTTCTAGAAGAAATGTCTGCTTCAACTGGGACATGGGGCAGACAGCCTCCAAGATTTTATCCAACTTCAATACTCCATGCTCAGATTTATCCAACATCAAAAATCCACTCTAAGATTCTGTAGAAATGTCACACAGCCCTGGGAAGGGACAAGTTGGCTTAAAGTCTAAGAGGAATCCACAGCCTCGCTCCAACAGGCTCCTCGCCAGCTCCATTAACAATGATCTGTCTAGCGCTCAGGAACAAGGGCAAGTGTAGGTCAGGACAAGCAGGGCAACACGGCAGTCTGGAGACCTATGATCCAGTAACACAAGGATGCCAGAGATTGCCTTGGATCTCCTGCTTGCACCAGAGCAGACATAAAACTCTGAATAAAATGCCTTCCCCAAGTCACGGCTGGCCTTTCCTGAGCAAGCGGCTCTGTGGCTGAATGAAGCCTTTCAGCAGAGCTGGGCAGTATGCCCTCCCTGCTAACATGTACCCGTCATTGGGGAGCCTGATGTCATTGGAAAGCACTTCCTAATACCCCCAAGTTAATGGGCTGATGGGCAAGAGAATTCACTCCTCTGGGACAGGGTGCCTTGAATGAAGCCTAGAGATGGAGACCCCAGACTTCCCCTATATGACTGCCTGTTATGACCAGTTGATCTCACTGCACCTATAACTGGTCCTTATCCTATCCCCAACCTCCGCCAGATGTTCCCTCCCCGGTTCCTTGGAACCAGCACCCAGCCTGGGCTCTGGAGACCATTCCGAGTCTGTCTCTGTGCCTGGTTTCTACCACCCACTGCCAGAAAGGACCCCACCTCCACCTTAGCCGGTGTTCAGCCCTCTTAGAGGCTGTGCCCTGCCCCTGTGAGTCTGTCTTCTCTCTGAGCAGCAACTCCTTCTAACCCGGCCCACCCCACTGCCCACTGAGTGTTCTGCAGTTCCCGCTGGGAAAGCACAGTGGCTTGTGCGGTTGCTGATCCTGACCTTTCCCAGGGTGCCACTGGGCCCGTCACCGAGGCCAGGGAGGCAGCGCTGGGAAGGGGGGTGGGAGGGCCTCCTCCACCTAAGGGAGACCTTGGGGGAAAGGCAGCCCCCCCCCGCCCCTCATTTTTCTGCAAAAGCAATGTCTCCCAAGGTGTACCAAAGGGGTGGGAGATGGTGATGGGATTTGTGCTTTGAAAGGGCAAGAAGAGTTTGGTCAGGAGAAGGCATGAGTTCAGCCACAATTAGGAAAGGTCTCCACTTTGAGTGTGAAGTGGGAACAGGCTGAGAGTGTGGCACCAGGTTAGGCCTCCAGCAGGATCCCTCCCAAAGTGTCAAGCCCTGTGGTAGAGGCCAGCCCTCCCAAGGAGAGAAATGTCCCCATTGCTGGCCCCCCTGAGATCAGTAAATGTTGCTCAGCCCCAAAGTCTCTACAATGGAGCCTGTGTCCCTCTCACCTGATCCTCTCTAGCGCCCCCTGGTGGTGGGAAAAACCTGGACTGACCGAGAGGAGCCAGATTTTAGACCCTACTCACTCTTTGTTCAAAATGTTCCCCTCTTTGAGTCTCAGTTTCCAACTCTATAAAAGTTGGATGACATAATATCTAACATCCCTTCCAGCTCTGAGAGCCGACATATTAAGTTGCCGTACAAATAACTCACACTGATCTGCTTATGTTCAAATCAGTGGCATCAAATTTTCCACAATAGCTGAGGTTCGTTAAAATGCACAGCGACCATCGTATTCACAAATGTCCCCATGTGCAGCCATCTCCCTGGTGCATGCCTGGAAAGGAGAACCAAGCCAAGTCTAGTCTGGCTTATCAGGCCCTAAAGATGCTTCAGACAAGGCTCTAGAGCGGACTGGCATTCAAGTCTTAATCAAGGGAGTCTTAGAAAAAAGAACTTTTTTTCCTTTTTCTTTTTCTTTCTTTTTTTTTTTTTTGTTTCCATGATGTTGTTTGGATTTGTTTCTCCGCTCCTCCAGGACTGATTTTCGGGCACGAGAACAGGGTCTTAGAGAACTTGAACTGGTACGGCTTTTCCAAGAAAACACAGCATAGAAATCACACCCTAGAAATAGAATTCAAGTGACAGCTAGAGATTGCTATGAATTCATTTACTTGCCGAAACCAAAACCAGAGGGGAAGAAAGGCAAATAACCCTCCAGTAAAAATAAACAGAGAGATCATATAGCGAATGCCAACTGCAAGGGTGAAATTCTCAATTGGTGATGACTGACTCCTTTGGAATAAAAAGACCACAGCTAGTGGGGTAGGTAATGGGAGGAGGCGTTAGAATCTACTGACCCACAGTTGAGACTTGGGCCATTTCTGTGACTAAGAAAATGGTCCCTTTTCTTAACATGATTTCTCACCAAGACGGAATAATCCTCACCTCTATCACTTTCCGCCTTGGATATAAACTTCCTGGAGGCAGGAAATAGGTCTAGGTGAAATCAAATACAAGCCCTTAAAACTTATATTCAAACACTCTAACCAGGACATTGACGGTGATGGTCTTGATTGATTTAAAGGAACAGTGCAGGCTCCATTGCCTTCTATATCTCTCCCCTGACAAAGAAAAGCCCAATGCCCTGAAGCCACCCCATTATGCCCCCATTTCACAATACCCCTAGCAACCATAAACGTCCAAGAGTCTCTGTGAGCCCAGCAAGCTGTTACCTAAGCACTGGCCTTCCAGAAGCCAGTAGCCATCGGTGCAGGAGCAGGTATACCCTCCTTCCGTGTTGATGCAAATCTGGGTTGGGTTGCACTGGTGAGAATCCGTTCCACACTCGTCCACATCTGTAACACAGACATAGTCCAGAGACTGTCACCTGTATTAATCCAGAGTCTTGGAGTCACCAAAGGTGTCAGCTTCTTGCTTGTCCTGGGAAGGAGGTGATAATGTCTCCAGGCTACATCCAAGGAGACGGACGCATCTCCCTGATGGATACCCCTAGGAGACCACTGACCTTTTTGGAGACCTGGTCTGCTCCCCCAGAAATCCACAAAAGAAAATCCACAAAAGAAGAGAACACACATCCTGGGGGAGTCTACTGACATCCCATCCCACCACTTTCTGAAAGCAGGTCACCTTGATAATAACCAGGACTTGATTTAGAAACACATTTTGTCTTTGGCGTATTCATGCACGTGTTAAACTGGGGTCTATTGCATACCTGTCGAAGAAACACCTCTGAGAACATAACAGAAGAAAAATAAACATCTCCTGCCAAAGGGAGCTAGGAGTGAAGCCACTTGATTGTAGCCATCCATGAGAACCCTTCAGTCTGGGGTGCCTGCACCTCCCCAAAGCTCCACGGAGCCCTGCAGCCTTCCCCCCGCTCCCTCTAGAGTTCCTGGGACTGATCTCCTCTGCTCAACACTGGGGCTCTCTGCATGGCTGCCTGCGTATGGCTGGCTGGCTGGCTGGCAGTGTGCAGCTTCCTGTGTCCAAGTCGACTTCCCCCTCATCAAGAGCTTCAGAGCATAGAGACCAAGCCCTACGTGTGGCCACATTCGCCAAATCTAGTATGCACCCTCGGCACTCAGAACTATTTCAACAGAAGCAAATTCTGCCTTTTCTCCCCACGCTACAACCTCCCGACACCACGCCCTTACTTCCACCTGGAGGAGGGGACTTTCCCTAAACATTCATCTATTAATTTGCCACATGGAATCCATCAAACATCCCATATCCCAGTGCCTCCCCTCATCAACCTGCCCTTCCCGTCTGTACCTTAGCAGAGCACGTGCCTTTCACTCCTCTCACTCCTGTACTGGGGGCTGCCTGCCTTCTCCAAAGGACCACACGCAATTAGAAATAACACTGAAAGCTACTCCCCCAGCACGTGGAGCTGCATATGCGGTGTACACAGGTCATGTGTATAAGCCGTGTGCATACGTACCTGCAAATGTAGTCTGTGCGTCCTGTGTTTATGTGGTCTGCACGTATTGTGTGCACAGGTCGTGTGTATATAGGGCACGGCACAGATGTCACCGTATTTATTCTCACAAGCCCTGTGAGGGGGACTCAACCTCCATCTTACAGATGGGAGAACTCTGCTGATAGCGTGAAGAGCACCGAGCCAAGAGCTGAGCCCAGACCTCCCTGCCTACCTGACTCCACGCCCCACTGTGCAGGAATGTCAGGGGTCACATCACCAAGGCAGGTTCAGGTGATACCACCATGGTCACCACCCCCCCTGAACACGTCAATACCGACAATGCCCACCCTCCCACAGCCCACCCCACATGATCAGATGTCTGCGCACTCAGGAAACCAGCCTTCAGGCCTCTAACATGCAACTTCCAAGAACCTGGCTCCCAGGTGGTGCAGCCTTCGATCTACCCTGACACCTGACGATGTGCAGTCTTCATGGCAGAAACCCAGCCTGTTCTTGGCTGCAAGAGCTCCTGCTCCTGCCCTTGGCCTCCCTTCCACCCTCAGTGCTGCCCACCCAGCAAAACCTCCCAGGGGATCCAGCGAATAATGCTTGGCTGCCAGCCACTCATGCTCCAATCCCTATCGAAGACTAGGATAATAAATACTGCCACTATCGGCCAGGGCATGGTTACATTTTTCCGGCCGGGAGTGATGGATGGCAACTATACCCTGGGAAAAACAGCGCCTTTGGAATGTGCACGCTTTTTCCTTCCTCGAGGGGATTAAAGGGTGAGAGAGACCCCAGGGGAGAAGAACCATTAGACTTGGTGATAGCAAGTTCCCAAGACTCTTGTGTTTGTATAACTTTTGACATACACAATGGGCTGGCGGACTCCTGCGGGGAGAACCAACCGGAGCCAGCGGACCAGACGGGGCTCCCAGGGGTGTGCGGGGCCCGAGAGGGCACGGACTTGCATGCACACACACGGACACATGCAAAATAGTCAAGCCTAGAAACTACATCTGGAAAGTGCAGTTTTTAAAGGAATCCACCACCTTTACTGAATTAAAAAATTAACTTGATCCAACGGCATTTCTGTCGACAAATAGATTGTCATGATATACATATTTTTTTGAGAACCCTGTGAGTCCCTGGAGTTTTGCCGAGGGTGTGTCTCACCTTTAAATCCTGAAAACATACCTGAAAACATAGCAAACGTTCAACAGTTTTTTATTGAATGGATGAAGGAACCCATGACCATCAGACATGAATGCCTTCAAGGCCCCCAGACAGGTTTCCCGAGCCCACGTGCTGGCAAGACCGTTTTGGTGTGTAGACTTTAAAAGCAACCCATGACCAAGCCCCCTGAAAACCACCATGAGCTTACAAACCTGGTGGAGCAGAAGCTAGAATGTTCTTCTCACCCTGGGGTTCCACCAGGGCTGGAAGACTCACCGCACCTCCCAGCTCAACTGCTTACATTAACTACATTTGACTTAAATAACAGAAAGAAACCATCGAACCACTCCAAGGACATTCTTTGGCAAAGGGTCCTTTTCTGCATCAGTGGAAAAGTACAAGTTACAGCAACCTGAGTAAGTGTCATTATCCTCGTGTGTAAACCGCCTCTGCTATTTCCTTTCCCACGTGATACTTAGGAAGAGTCTCCCCAGAAAGAATGTTCAGTTCATTCAGTCCTTTATTTATGGCTTCATTCATCCTTTAGGTTCTACTGTGGCTGTGTGTGTGTGTGTGTGTGTGTGTGTGTATCCTCCCAAACTTCCAGGCCACTTGGGAGAGCTGGCCTCCAGCAGAGCCCTCCAGCCATGTCACTCCCAGACTGAGGATCTCCTTAGAGTCCTCTATCCCCTCCCTGTCTCGCTCCTGGGAGCTGTTGCCTTGGTCAGGTGCCCTGGCCAGCTGCCCTGGCACCCAGACGATTCCACTAGTGCATCCATGGCTCGTCTCTCGCCAGGTGGGGCAACATTCGTCCTCTCTCCTCATGGCCAGTGCCCCTGGAAACTGGAGGAGAGAGCTCACTCCCATCTCCAGAACCTGCTGGCAGATGGAAGCCCAGGCCTGCACCTGTCCAGGAAGAAGCTGTCCTCTGCGCTGAGTGGCACAGCCCTGCTGACCTGTGTGGCTTGGTCTGAGCTGTCACCTCTTCTGTTAGATGTCCCCAAAGCGGCCCTCGATGGAAAGGTTCTCAATCTGAAACAACTGCTTGCTCCAGGAAGCCATCAAGATCAATCATGTCCCTGCCATCCTCTCAGGAGGCCACTGGCCAGACTGGGCTCCCAGGTCACAGGACAGCAGCCCACGTATTAGGGATACTGGATTAGGATTTCATACCGATGGCTCTGTGTCACATGCCCAGCCAGATGCAAGCTTCACGTGGGCAGGTGCCCTCAGACGGTATGAATGAAGGATGTCCATCAAGGCCAGCTGGGATCTCTCAGGGGCAGCAGATAGAGGAGGTGGGCTCATGACATGAGAAGGCAACTTCCCAACAACCCAACAAACACAACAACAACACAACAAGCAGACCCTTTCAGGCTGATTCGAGAGACACCTTGGGGAGGGACCACAATCTTTGTGCTGGCTCGCAGGTTCTCCTATAAAGATTTCTATCGGTGGGTCCCTGGGTGGCTCAGTTGGTTAAGTGGCTGCCTTCCACTCAGGTCATGATCCCAGGGTCCTGGGATTGAGTCCTGCACTGGGCTCCCTGCTCAGCGGGAAGCCTGCTTCTCCCTCTCCTTCTGCTTGCTGTTCTGCCTACTTGTGCTATCTGTCAAATAAATAAATAAAATCTTTAAAAAGATCTCTATTGGAAAACATAACAGACCAAAGGTATTGCCATAAATAAGCATAAATCAGTTTGAATATAGATAATATGCATATGTATTCCAGCTCTTTATCATATCTGAATTTACATATCATACCCAAAGATGGATTTACACATCCACATTTATTCCTGAAAGTTAAAGGGGAAATACTTAAAACGGTTTTTATAGCACACATTCCAGTTGAAATTAAAGGCTCTTTAAAAGCTGTAAAACAAAGCAAAACAAAAACCAATGATCCGTCCATGCCCTTGGGAAGAACATTGCCTAAGCCCTCTGCCTGCATCAAAGCCTAAGAGGAAAAAAGACCAAAGGGTGAAGACCTCCCCAGAAAGGGTAAGTGGGTTAAATAAATAAATAAATAAATAACTTACTTTGGGGGCAGGAAGAGCTGGGTGTGAATCCAGGCTCCGGTACTTGATAACTAAGTATTACTGAGCAAGTTCATTAAGGCTCCTGGGCCCTCTCCAGGTGTTCAGCTAAAGAGAGCTACTAAATAGAGTTCCTAAGTTAATGTGTACACAGGTCCTCTAGCCGCCACCTGGCATACCATAGGTGTCCCAGAAACTTTAGTTCCCTACCCCAAGTGAGGTGCTATTTATAACAGCTGTGAAAAGTAGGGGACCCATGGCCTCTGCCCCCACTGGTTTTGTTCTGGGATTCACCAACGATACCCAGAAGATACCACTGGGACTCAGGGGGCTGTAAGCACGGAGCCAGAGCCGGGAACTTCTCCCCTGGGAGTGGTAGACACGTGGCAAGAGATGGCGACAAGCCTCAGTTTTTGCCTCTTAACGTTGGCGTTCATGGGTCCATCTATGATTCCATAATTGTAGACGTCTGGTGACCTAGGAGTATGTGTGTCTGACCGAATTCCAGAGCCAAATATGATCAACCTTGACCCCACCTATGACTCTTCCCTCTTTCTGTGTCTTCTGCTCTCCAGCACTGTGAGCAAACAAGGGGTCATCCTCGTGGACCTGTGTGCACAAGCTCAGAGGAATGTCTCTGTTCTTGTGCAAGAATGGCCATCAGCCAAAGGGAAACATTCTCACTGGGTGACACTGGGAGAAAACGTCCAAAAGTATTTGGAAGGCGACACCTTTCCAAAGGCCTTTTTTGGAAATGGCAAAATCATTTCCTTGGTAGTAAATTTTTACCCAGTGAAACAACATGTTTTCCCAGCCCATTTTTGTTCCTTCCTTGCTCAAGCTAATGGGGCTTGATAAGAAAGAAGAAAGTAACAATGGCACATTCCGATGCCTCCAACTGAAGCCAGTTTCAGGCCTGCTGCTGGGCTGAGTCAGTGCCATTTTTCAGTGAGACAAGCCCAGCCAAGGCTGGAAGTTACACAGGACCTACTTCCCAAACACCTGCTTAATTAAAGACCTCAGCGTTTGAGAACTCACTTGTTGAAATCCCAGGACATCTGCACTCCATGTGTCTGGTGGGTCCTGGGCAATAGAAGTCAGATCTTTCTGTGTTTACAACACTTTACTCAATGCTTGATATTAAGCTTAGAATACAAAGCTTGTTCATACTGCGTCTCTAATTAGGCAACAAACATGTGGTCCATTTTTCCAAATAACAACAACAACAAAAATCCTTTCCTCTTGGATGAAACCAGCTGGAATGCAGGTTTCCACCTCTCTGTGGGTTCTATTTTTCTATCCGTAAAGTGAGAGTTTGGAGGAGAGTTCTGGAAGGCCCCTTCTAGCTATGACCTTCTACAGAAACAAACTATGCAACTAATGGAGATCACATTGTTTGGTCTTGGGTAATTATTTTCATCAGAGTGCTTGGTAAACATCAGCTGACTTCAGCTGCTTTCAAAATGGGCAGAGAATTGGCCAAGCCATTCAACTTTTGCCAATGTATGAACGGTCACTGCAGTTGTCGGGGGTGGGGGTAAGGAAGGGATGGCACGTATCTTCCTTCTTGAGTGTCAGGTATCAAACTGTTCCAATAGCAAGGAGCCAAAGCTGCTCATGGCCAGTCTAGATATGGTATTTTTTTTTTGAAGGGCACAAAGCATTAGTTATTACCATGATTGTAAACCAAGCAAATGTGGAGCTCAAACTAGATTTCCATTTACTGAAATTCGTGCCATTTGTCCATCAACAGAGAAGGATTTTTGAACCTATACAAGCCAGTGGTTCCCAAACCTAGCTACCCAAGAGAATTGCCTGACTCAATCAGAATGTCTGGGGTTGAGGCTTGGACAGCTGTTTCAAGTTAGCTGCATGATTCCAGTGCAAAACCGTATCTGGAACCCCCTGTGCCAGACCAATACTTCTCACACTTGAATGTGCATATGCATCAGTGGGGAACTCGGTGAGGTTCGGGGTCCAGTTTGGTAGATTCTGCCCTTCTGGCAAGCTCCTGTGACCCAGGGGCCACACTCTGCCTGGCAAGGGGCTAGATTATCATGGTATTTGGTTCTATATCCATGCAACCTGCTCAGAGTTTCAGAGGCTATTCAAGGGAGTCCAGAAGAGAACTGAAATTCAAATAGCAAGCCAAAGATTCCTAACTGGATATTCCTCTACAATCCAACCCACAGGTTATTATACGCTATTAGGATTTTTAGAGTCTTCTTCAACAAGTTTGCAGCTTAGTCCGCACCAGACGGAAGGCTCTCCTGGTATATAGCAACAGCCTTGGGTGAAAGCATTGTGTGCCTTCAGAAGCCCTCCCCAACTTTAGTTGATTTCTATGAGTAAACTCAGTTCCCAGACATTAACGAAGCTCTTAGAAATATAGCTCCAAAGGGATGACAAAAAGTGCAAAATATTCCAATCATAAGAAAGGACAGTGTCTTTCCTCTGATGTAGATGATCCCTTTCCCCAAGCATGACCTAGTAAGCCTACAGCCCTTGAATCTTACAATCTTCTCTGCATCTGCCCCACAGTCTCCTCTCCCTTGTCCCCTCTGAGCTTATTCCTGTCCCACATTCTGACTTCCTTGTCACCCTCAGTGCCACAGTTCTGTGATCTCCTTGTCCCTGATCGTCTTCCAATGCCATGGTTAAGGGCGTGACTGTTTCCTAGTAGCCGGGGCTAGAAACCTTGTGCATTCTTCAGTCCTTTCCCCAATTCCTTATTCTCACACAGTTCTTCTGGAAACCTTGCAAATTCCCCCTCTTTATTGTATTCCCCAGAGACTCCAAGGCTTCACAGCCTTTTCTCCAAATGATTGAAATAACCTTGAACAAGTCTGCCAGCCGCCAGTCTCTCCCCCTGAGAGCAAGCTAAACACAACTTCCAGAACCATCCAAGACATAAAAATGATCGTGTGGCTCTCCTCTTCCAAATATTACAGCCCCCTCCTTAGAAATGTCATAGCTTTCTTTTGGCACCTCAGCAACCTAGCACATCAAGCCTACCTTCCTACTCAAATATGTGCTAAGCACATCTAGCATTATAGCCCTTCATACCAGAATGACGTCATTGGCTGCGGATGGCCCATCTCCCTCCCCCAAACTGAGAGTTTCTTGCAAGCCAGAAATGAGTCTTATTCACATCTGTATCTTAAGCTCCTAACACAGTGCCTGGCATGATGGAGAGAATATGGAAATAACTTATATTTGAATGAATCTCTTTCATTCTTGGAATTTTCTGAAAGCAAGAGGGTACATGTGTCAGGCCACAGGGCATCGGAGGAAACCAGTTCAATCATCCATTCCTTTTGAGGCCTGTATCTCATTCCCATGGGTTCAAGGCTATCTGGCAGAAAGCTCCAACTCCAGTAGAGTCTCAAGCCTCAGCCTGTCATGCCTGGGGCTTTATTCCCATCCCCAGCCTTTGCCCAGGTTTGATTCAAGAGTGTCTTCAACCTCAAAAGACTTTGATGCAAGATGTGCTTGGCCTGATGGAATAAGGTGTATTTCCTCTCTTCTCCTAGATTGCTGAATGTCCAGTCAAGGACAATGTGTATTTTCAACAGTCACTAGAAGGAGGAACATCAAAGGAGGGAAAAGCTACATCTTCGTTCTGGTCTGAAAATGGACTCCAATGGGACCTCTTAGGGTACAACCAGGAAATACAATCCATTTTTCAGGCTCAGGACAAAACCCTCAGCCTGGTGCTGCCTGAGAGAATGCCCAGGTGTGCAAACTCACCCCATGGAATCAGCCTTTCGTCAGCAACACACACTCCCAGCCAGGTCACTCCCAGAACCTGATAACAAAATCTGCATGTGTTTTGTTCCCCACACCTGAGCTCAAAAACCCTGCCACCACTTCTGACTCCATCACTAACTAACCAGGGTGACACTGTTCGTGTCACTGACCTTCTGCATTTGCTTTCTTATCTGTGAAACTGAGCCACTACACTTGTGCACCTAGGGCTTGCTGGCCAGTGGGGAAGACTGTCGTGGAAGAGAAACAGATGTGTGAAGGGCGCTGCAGAGAGCTATGAGAACAAAGGACTGGAAATGTCCCAAATCTGGGAGGGCAGGGCAGGTCTTGACATTGAACAATGATATAGAGGAATTATTCCTTCACATACACCTAGTCTGGAACCCTAGAACAAGGGAGGAAAGTGACAGATAGCTTTTTCAATATAACAAGCTTTAAGCGATTCACCAGCAGTTGATTAAGAATCTAGATATTTCATCCTAAGAGCAACCTGCTATGTCTCCTCTCCTACCCCCAACCTGTTCCCATCTCTAGCAGACCACCCCAGCACACCAGAGGACAACTGTCAAGGCTACAGCCCACGAAGAAGCGAAACCTCAAGACATAGGAGGAAGAGGAGAGAAGAATGGAGAGACCAAAGGGGTTGGGGACCGGACACTAGGGATGTTGTCTCTTGGCGGAAGGGGGACAACATGTCCTGAGAGCCTAGAAGTGAAGGCCCCATCCCAAACAGCCCAGGGCTGAAATTGGCACACCTGCTCTCCACCGCCCTTTGGCCTTGGTAAGAGTTGGATTCTATCACTTGAGGCTAAAACAAATATTTGAACGAATTCAACACTTTTCCAAATTGCATGTTTACCCAGCCCATAGAATAGAAGCTGTCCTTTTATATCCACCCTTCTGCAGTCCCTAGCAAATCCCCGGATTTCTCTAGTGTGGAAGGCAGGGAGAGGAAGGAGCTACACGTGGGGCCAACCGACAGACTGACCTGCCAGACCACTCTGGCACCCCCACCAATAAAGAGCAAAGTGCCCAAGTCATGGTGGCAATAAAAAGCTAAACAGGATTCATGCATGCCGCATCTATTCACCATGAACCCATCCTGCTGTAGGTACTAGGGATTCAAGGATAAATGACACCTGGGTCATGTCTGTTTATAGTGTGGTAGGAACCAGATAAGGGATCAGATAATTCCAATTAAGTATGGTAAGTGTCATGCTGGAAGAAAGAATGGGATCACTTCCAGGAGGAACAGACTCCCTGGGGTTGAAGATACTTGGGTGGATCTAGACAGATCATGTGGCAGAGACTGCCACAATTGGATACTGTCTCCAATATCCATTCTTCCAACTAAAGACTGTATTTTTTTCAGCTTCCCTTATCAGGAAGTGGGACTATGTGACTAAAGTCCCGCCAACAAAACATAAATAAAAATAATGTATCCCAACATCTGAGTCATACTTTAAATAATGAGTGTGTGGTCCCCTTGTCACTTCTCTCCTCCCTCTGGCTGGAATGTAGGTGTAATGGTAAGAGCCAGAGCATCCATCTTGGATCCAGAAGTAAGACGGAGCCACATGCTGAGTTTGGCCAAGCCACTCTACCAGCCCTGAACTACCTGCCTCTGGACTGTACTATAAGGGAAGATTTAAATTCTCTCTTATCTAAACTAGTGTGTGGAAGGTCTTTTTGCTATAGCAGCTTATCTCGTACCCTAATACAAATGAAGAGGAGTTAGCCAGAAGAAGGTGGGCTCCCTGTGGCCTTGCCCTCCTAAACTTGAAGCGTGGATCCACGCTGGCCCAGAGTTCCTCTGAAAGCCTTCCTAGATAAACCCAAAGGAACTATTAAAGGGGAAATAAACAAAGTCCAAAGTTAGTAGAAGGAAAGAAATAATGAAGATCAGAGCAGGAAAAAATGGAGGCTTAAAAAAAATAGAAAATATCAATGAACTAAAGCTTGTTTCTTGGAAAAGATAAACAAAAGTGACAAACCTTTAGCTAGATTCACTAAGAAAAGAGAGAGGACTCAAATAAATAAAATCAGAAAAGAAAGAGAGGGAAGTTATAACTGATACCAAAGAAATACAAAAGGTCATAAGAGACTACTATGAAAAATTATATATCAACAAGTTGGACAACCTAGAAGAAATGGATAAATTCCTAGAAATATGAAATCTTCCAAGACTGAATCATGAAGAAATAGAAAATCTGGATAGACTGAAATTAACAAGGAGATTGAGTCAGTAATCTAAAACCTCCTGACAAACAAAAGTCCAAGACCAGATGACTTCACTGGTAAATTCTACCAAACATTCAAAGAAGATTTAATACCAACCCTTCTCTAACTCTTCCAAAAATCTGAAGAGGAGGGAACACTTCCAAACTCATTTTATGAGGCCAGCATTAACCTGATACCAAACCCAGACAAGAACACGGCACAAAAAGATTACAGGCCAATATCCCTGATGAACATACATGCAAAAATCCCCAAAAAATATTAACAAATTGAATTCAACAATACATTAGAAGATCATAGCCCATGATCACATGGGATTTATTCCAGGGGTGCAAAGGTGTTCCAACATTTGCAGATTAATCAATCAACATTATTAATGTGATATACCACATTAACAAAATGAAAAACAAAAGTCATATGGCCATAAAATTCAACATTCATTATGATAAAAACTCTCAACAAAGCAGGTATAGAAGGAATGTAACATAATAAACATAGAAGGTAAAAGCCATATATGATAAACCCACATAAAACACATCACATCCAATGGTAAAACTCTGAATGTTTTTCCTCTGAGATCAGGAATAAGACAAGGATACGCTGTCACCACTTTCATTCAACAGAGTACTGGAAGTCCTAGCCAAAGCAATTAGGCAAGAAAAAGAAATAAAATGCACCCAAATGGTAAAAGAAAAAGTAAAATTGTCACTACTTGGAGATATGATTTTATACATAGAAAACCTCAAAGACTTCACCAAAAAATGGTTAGAACTAATAAACAGGAATGCCTGAGTGGCTCAGTCAGTTGGGCATCCAACTCTTGATTTCACCTCAGGTCATGATCTGGGGAATATGGGATCAAGCCCCACAATGGATTCCACACCCAGCATGGGGTCTGCTTAAGATTCTCTCTCTTCCTCTCCCGCTGCCTCTGCCCCACCTTACATTCTCCATAAATACATACAAACAGATCTACAAACATACATAAAATCTTTCTTAAAGAAAGAATAAACAAATTCAGTAAATTTGCAGAATGCATTATCAATATACAAAAATCTGTTGTATTTTTATACACTAACAACAAACTAGCTGAACAAGAAATTAAGAAAACAATCCCACTTTCAATTTCAAAAAGAATAAAATAATGGGGAATAAATTTAACCAAGGAAGTAAAAGACCTGTGCCCTGAAAACTACAAGACACTAATGAAAGAGACTGAAGAAGGTACAAATAAATAGAAAGATATTCCATTTCAGGGACGCCTGGGTGGCTCAGTTGGTTGGACGACTGCCTTCGGCTCAGGGCGTGATCCTGGAGTCCCGGGATCGAGTCCCGCATCAGGCTCCCAGCTCCATGGGGAGTCTGCATCGCTCTCTGACCTTCTCCTCGCTCGTGCTCTCTCTCACTGTCTCTCTCTCTCAAATAAATAAATAAAATCTTTATAAAAAAAAAAGAAAGATATTCCATTTCATTGATTGTAAGAATTAATATAGTTCAAATTTCCATATCAAAGCAATTATAGGTTCATTGTAATCCCTATCAAAACCCTGACTGCACTTTTCACAGAAATAGAACAAACAATCCTAAAATTTGTGTGGAACTCCAAAGGATCCTGAATAACCAAAGCAATTTTGAGAAAGAAGAACAAAGCTGGAGGCATCACATTCCTGGTTTAAAACTATATTACAAAGTTAGAGAAATCAAAATGATGTGGTATTGGGATAAAAATAAACATACAGATCAGCAGAACAGAACAGATACTCCAGAAATAAATCCATGCATATATGATCAATTAATTTATGACAAAGGAAGCAAAATATTAAATGGGGAAAGGACAGTCTCTTCAATAAATAGTACTGGAAAAACTAGACAGCCACATGCAAAAAAAAAAAAAGGAAAGAAAGAAACTGGACCACGATGTTATGCCATACACAAAAATTAACTCAAAATGAGTTAAAAATTGAAAACTTGAATATAAGATGAGAAACTACAAAACATCTGCAGGAAAATATAGATGGTAAGCTTCTTGACATTGCTCTGGGTATTATTTTGGGGGGATCTGATTCTAAAGACAATGACAACAAGAGCAAGCATAAACAAATAAGTTATATCAAACAAAAAGGTTACTGCACACAGCAAGGGAAACCATCAACAAAAGTTTTTAAAAATTAACAAAAAAAAAACAGTCTACTGGATAGGAGTAGATATTCGCAAATCATATCTCCAATAAGGAGTTAATATCTCAAATACACAAAGAACTCATACAACTCAGTAACAAAAATGAATAAGCAAATAATCTGGTTTTTAAACTGGGCAGAGGATCTGAAAGACATTTTTCCAAAGAAGATGTACAGAAAGCCAATAGGCACATGAAAAGATGCTCCGCATCACTCATTATTAGGGAAATGCAAATCAAAACCACAATAAGATATCATCTCACACCTGTCAGAAGGGTTATTATTAAAAAGACAAGAAATAACAAGTGTTGGTGAGGATGTGGAGAAAAAGGAACCCTGATAACCTGCTTGGGGGGAATGTAAATTGGTGCAGTGACTGTGGAAAACAGTGTGGAGGTTCCTCAAAAAAAATTAAAAATATAACTGACATATGATCCTTGGTCTCCTTCTGGGTATTTGGCCAAAGACAGTGGAAACACTAATTTGAAAGGATGTTTGCAACACCCTGTCCATGGTATCATTATTTACAATAGCCGAGATAGGGAAACAACCCAGTATCCATCAACGAATGAATGGATAAAGAAGTTACAGTAGGGTTCTGTTCAGTGTCTGACTCCTGGTTTCAGCTTGGGTCATGATCTCAGTGTCCTGGGATTGAACCCTGCCTCGGGCTCCCCACTCAGCAGGGAGTTTGCTAGGGATTCTTTCCCTCTGCCCTTCCTCCTGCTCACACACATGCTGTGTCTCTCTCTCTCTCTCAAATGAGTAAATACTTCTCTTAAAAAAAAAAAAAAGAAAAGTTACAGTATATGTGCACACAAAATGGAATACTATTCAATCATGAAGAAAGACGCAATCTTGCCATTTGTGACAATATGGTTGGACTCTGAGGATATTACGCTAAGTGAATAAAGTCAGACAGAGAAAGGCAAATATGAGGGACACCTGGGGGGCTCAGTCATTAAGCGTCTGCCTTTGGCTCAGGTCATGATCTCAGGGTCCTGGGATCAAACCCTGCATCGGGCTCTCTGCTCAAGGAAAGCCTGCTTCCCCCTCTCTCTCTGCCTGCCTTTCTGCCTACTTGTGATCTCTGTCTGTCAAATAAGTAAGTAAAATTTTTAAAATAATAAGAAGAAGAAGTCAGGGATGTAGGCAATGTGACTCTAGTCAATAATACTGCATTGTACACTATGTAACTTTACATGGTGACAGAGGGTAACTAGATTAACTGTGATCATTTCACAGTGTCCCCAGATATTGAATCATTATGTTGTATACCTGAAACAAAAGTCAGAGAGGAACAGCATGTACAAAGGCACAGAGGCATGCAAGGTATAGCACGTTCAGAGAGCCATGAGCCATTACCGTGAGCGGACAGGCACGGGTGAGCACAGTGAGTGCAGTGGGGAAGGGGAGAGGAGTCCATTTGTAAAAGGGTCACATGCCAGCCTAAGGATAATGGAGGAGGAAGAAATGGGAGCAGAAAGAACTGGAAACGGGAAAAGAAAGGAAAAAAAATACATGAAAAGACAATGAGGAGGAAAAATAAAAACACAGTCATTCTCTCCCACATGTGGGTGCTTGTATTGGTTCTCAGTGGACTCCCCCAAAAGCCCCAGCCCTTTGCAAGTCTGTAGAACCCAGCATTAAGTTTTATGTTTTGATGAGCTCTCTGAGTTTGCTTCAATCAGAACCATTTGACTTCTGTATATTTTTTAAAAACCACAATAGGCTGAGCACGAAAAAATGTGGTCCTTGATTCTAAATGATTGAGTCAAGAGTCTGTTTCTAAGAGTCTGCCTAGCTGGGTTCATAATTAATGCTTTTTTTTTTTTTTTTTTAGTAAGAGTTAGTAGCAGTTGAGAAGGAAATTCTCATAAAGAACAATAAAAACAATGGCCGCAGGTAACTCCCAGGTTCTGCCATAAGTCTCTGAGCCCCTCTGCCCCAGACTTGCTTGAAATTGCAGTTTGCAAGGACTTCCACCTCTGCACCTCCCACTCTCTCTCTAACTCACTCCCATGAGACTTTCAGCTGCTTCCTCCTACAAGAGCCTCTCTCCAAGGTCACCACTGACTTCCACCAATCCAACGGTTTAGTCTTTATCCTTCCTACTTCTCAGTATTCTTTGGCACGGTCAACCTGCCCCTTCTTCTTTAAGATTTTCTTCTGTTAGAATTCCATGATCCCACCTTCTCCTGGTTTGGGAACTTTACTAAGGTTATCCTGGTGGTCAGTACGGATGAGGCAGGACACAATGCAAGCCTTCCTTTAGAGCCCGATCTGGTGCCCACCGTCACACCTTAGCTGACCTGCAACCTTGCCCAGACAAAACAAGTCAATAAGTATTTGCTGAACTAAACAATGCTGCCAATGGCAGAATATTACAGCTAGAAGGAATTTAGAAATCATCCAGTCCTATGTTGCTCTACCTTGACTATACATTTGTATCACCTGGGAAGCCCTAAAATATATTCTAGAAGCCTGCCCCAGACTAGATAAATCACAACTGCTGGAGAGGTTCAAGACAGATTTTTTTTTTAAAGATTTATTTATTTGACAGAGAACACAAGTAGGCAGAGAAGCAGGCAGAGAGAGAGGGGGAAGCAGGCTCCCCATTGTGCAGAGAGCCCAACTTGGGGCTCAATCCCAGGACTCTGAGATCATGACCTGAGCCGAAGACAGAGGCTTAACCCACTCAGCCACCCAGGCACCCCTCAAGACAGATTTTAATGTCAGCAAGATTAACTACTGATCTAGCCCAATGGTGTGCATTAGAATCAGCTTTGAGGCTTGCAATTAATACAGCTCTTGATTCAAGAGGTCTAGAGAGAGTCCCAGGAATCAGTATTTGTAAGAGGCATCCCAGCCAATGCGGGAGCAGGTGTGCGTCTTTGCAGAAATACTGGGCTAGCCCAACCACAAGACCAAGCGACTCGAGAGTAGGGTCTACAACGTCTTTATCTTTGTAGCCCTGTACTCTAAGCATAGTGCCTGGCACAGAATATTCATTCAAAAACTAACTGCTCACCTCACACGCATTAGGATGGCTGCTCTAAAAAGGAAGGAAGGAAAAAAGAAAGGAGGGAAGGAGGAAAAGAAAGTATTGGCGAGAATGAAGAAATCTGCCCACCCCCCCCCCCACCCCGTGCACTATCAGTGGGAAGGTAAAATGGTGCAGACACTGTGGAAAGCAGTCTGGTAGCTCCTCAAAAAAAAAATTAAACATAGAATTACCCTATGATCCAATAATTACATGGTTGGATATATATATATATATACACAAAAGAATTGAGGGGCGCCTAGATGGCCCAGTCAGTTAAGCACCTGACCCTTGATTTCAACTCACGTCCTGATCTCAGGGTCATGGGTTCAAGCCTTGTGTTGGGCTCCATGCTGGTCACAGTGCCTACTTAAAAAAATAAAATAAAATAAAAAGAACTGAAAGCAGGGTCTTGAAGAGAAGTCTGTACACCCATGTTCACAGCAGCATTATTCACAGTAGCCAAGAGGTGAAAACAACCCAAATGTTCATTGTTGAATGGATAAACAAAATGTGGCATATACATACAATGCACTATCATTCGGCATTAACTAGGAAACAAACTCTGACACATGCTAGAACATGGATGAACCTTGAGAACATTACATGAAGTGAAAAGAGCTAGTTACAAAAAGACAAATTTTGTGGATTTCACTGATACGAGATATCTAGAGGAGTCAGATTCACAGAAACAGAAAGTAGAATGGTGGTTGCCAGGGGCTGAGATGAGAGGGGAACGGGCAGTCAGTGTTTAAGGGGCACAGAGTCTCCGTTTTGCAAGATTTAAAAGTTCTGGGGATCTGTTTCACAGGACTGTGAATATACTTAACACTTGAACTGTGCTGAACATGAACTTAAAACTGTTTCAGATGGTAAATTTCATGTTCTATGATTTTGCCACAATAGAAAAGTTAATACCTATAAATCAAAGTCTATTTCCTCATTTAATTTCATCCTAAATTGTATGAGTTCTTTCTACCTAAAGACACAATCGATCTGCAATCTGAAATCAAGTCCCAGTGAAGAAGCATATCGAACGTTCCTGAAGAGCTGAACCCGCAGCCCCAACAGCCCACATCTGCTCTGTAGCCCTCTTCTCCACAATGGACTGGACTCGAGTCTCCCTACATGGGAGCAGACAATCCTGAGAAAGGGGCTGGAGTGGAAGAAAGATGGAAGTGTAGAAGAGATAAGGAGGGAGGCAGGGAAGCAGAAACAAAGCTGTCTAGACTCTGACATGGTGGGTCTCATAGCTCAGTAACTCAGTTCAAAGGAAGGCAGAGTTTGGTGGGAAGACAGGCTTTTGGAGTTAGAACCCTTTTAAATCCTGCTGTCCCATTATTATTATTATTGCTATTATTATTATTATTTTGGTGTGTTATTTTATTTTATTTTATTTTAAAGATTTTATTTATTTATTTGACAGAGAGAAATCACAAGTAGATGGAGAGGCAGGCAGAGAGAGAGAGAGAGAGGGAAGCAGGCTCCCTGCTGAGCAGAGAGCCCGATGCGGGACTCGATCCCAGGACCCTGAGATCATGACCCGAGCCGAAGGCAGCGGCTTAATCCACTGAGCCACCCAGGCACCCCTGGTGTGTTATTTTAAACAACTGTTTTTCTTGTTTTTCTGTTTGTTTTTTTGCCTCTAAAAGCCTTGGTTTTCTGGCTTTCCCCATGGAATATTAACTCCTGGGGTTTGGGGGGGATGCCTGTGCAACTAAAGCCTTTACATCAGTGCCTGGCATGGAAATGGCTCTCGGTCAATGTTAATTGTTACAGCTTCATGTGAGGAAATAGGAGGAGGAAGAAAGGGAAGAGAGGGAAAGAGGTTACCTCCTAAGAGAAAGGGAAAAGAAGGATCAAAAGCCAGGTTCTAGTCCAGAACGTTCCACCAGCTCAACGGTAGCCTTCAAGCAAGTGTTCCTCAGCCTGCTTACTCCTCTGAAAACCAGAGTCTGAGGTCTCTTCTATTTGGAAAGGCTGATGAATCTGAATCCTTTAAGGCTCCAAATAGCATTCCTATCCTCATCACTGTCTACACCTCTTACCTATGCAGAGCTAAGGAGGCCCTCTGGAGGACGCAAGAGGAAAAGATACAAACATGGCTAGGAGATGCCCACACTTGGCTCTGCATAAAAATGAGGACAGGACTTTGCAGACCAGACTATTGCAAAGTAGGGAGAAAACTCCAGGTAAGAGGGTGACCTAGATGAGGAAGGGCTTCTGACCTAATGCCCTTTTTACTTTAAAAAGTAAAGGGAGCACAACTGAGTTACCAGCTTTCTGATCAGCCCGAGCGTCAAGTGTCTATTACAATATATCAACATTATTACAAAGGATGGTCACTGTAACAGCACATGAACATTGTTGAAATATGTGAATTGTTGTTGCAATATATAAATCTTGTGATGACGAATGAACACTGCCATCTTTCCTGAGATTTACTCTGAAATAACAATATTTGGATATTTCCCTCTATCTCCCTTTCAAGACCTGTTTAATAAGCATCTTTGAAAAGCTTCTCAAAAGCTTAGGAAGACAAAGAAGTTAATGATTCGCTGTTTTCTCCGTCATATGCCCAAGTGGTATTGATTCAAAAAGGATAAAAGGTACTCATCAAAATAAGGAAAGTTCATTCCTTCCTTTATTTAACCAATATTTGTTGACCAGTGCAGAATGGATATGCATTTTTCATTCTTTGTCTTCAAATACCCTTTTAGAAACAGAATTCAGTGAAATGTTTTTATCCACCTATATTCTCTTAGACGAGTCCAAGGTACTACCCATCTGTTATTTTAAGGGATAAAAATGAAGTGGAGATGGTTAGCATATAGAAAGTACACATCAGGAACTCAAACAGCCTCACTACTAACTACATTTACGTCTGTTTTGCCCTTTCTTATTTAGTTACAGGGATTCAATGAGATAAGGATTTCCGCTGGAGGTGATGTCACTGTACATGCATTTTTAGAGACTTACCATCAAAGAGGAAATACTTTCCTCCAGGTCACTGGAGAAACAAATGGGAAAGCAATTACCTAGTTTTTTTTTTTTTTTTAAGATTTTATTTATTTATCGGGGGGTGGGGGCGAGCGAGCACAGGCAGATAGAATGGCAGGCAGCGGCAGAGGGAGAAGCAGGCTCCCTGCTGAGCAAGGAGCCTGATGTGGGACTTGATCCCAGGACGCTGGGATCATGACCTGAGCTGAAGGCAGCTGCTTAACCCACTGAGCCACCCAGGCGTCCCAGCAATTACCTAGTCTACATTTAAGACTCACTCTGATGGGCTCATGCTACTGATTTTACAAGCATCCTTTTACCCACCCACTCAGGGTCCTCTTCCCAGGCCAAAGGAAGAAGGGAGTGAGTAAGATGGAAGACAATTTTGGAGGGCCATTAAATTTTTGGTGCTTATTTGCAAGGCTACTTTGAAATATGGAATGGACAAATGGAGCAGAAAGGGGTAATCCACTGAATGGTCACTAGACATTCATTCATTGGTCATTCATCAGATCAGCAAACATTTACCCAGCAATTTCTACATTTTTGGCATTATGCTAGATCCTATGGATACCAAAGTGAATAAATCACATTCCAAATAATTTTGCAGAATCAGTATCACACAAAGCATATTCCCTCTTGACAATACAACTAAGTGTAAGTCAATAACAAAAAAATAAATAAACCAACTCCCGTAAATGCATAAAATTGAAAACTCATCACTAAACAAATTATGGACCACAAGAAGTAATCACAATAGACTAGAAAATTCTTAGAACTTAATGGCAATGAAAATGTTACATATCCAAACTTGTAGGACACAGAGAGAAATAAATAGTCTTAAATGCTAATATTAGGAAAGAAGAAAGGTTTAAAATTAGTGGGCTAAGCATCCAGCTTAAGAAGTTTGGAAAGGAACAAAGAAATCCAAAAAATTAGAAAGAAGAAGATAACAACAAAAGGGCAGAAATTAATGATGAAATAAAAAGCAAAAAGTGAGGGCACCTGGGTGGCTCAGTGGGTTAAGTAGCTGCCTTCGGCTCAGGTCATGATCTCAGGGTCCTGGGATCGAGTCCCGCATCGGGCTCTCTGCTCAGCAGGGAGCCTGCTTCCTCCTCTCTCTCTCTCTCTCTCTGCCTGACTCTCTGCCTACTTGTAATCTCTCTCTGTCAAATAAATAAATAAAATCTTTAAAAAAAAAAAAAAAGCAAAAAGTGATAAAAGAAATAGGAGAGATCAACAGAACCAAAAGTTGGTTTTCTGAAAATGGCTAATCAAATGAATATGACTTGAACATTTTTAAAAAAAGAACACAATATTTGGAATGAAAATAGCAACAGAACTACCAGATTCACCAGAGATTCAAAGGATAATACAAAAAATGCTCCAAAAGATGCAAATTAATCTGAAAACTTCGAAGGACAAATTCTTAGAAAAACATAATTTTCAATGCTGACTTAAGAAGGAATAAAAAGTTCTAATAGCCCCATAACGGTTGAGGAAATAATACTAATAGCTAAAAATCTTCCCACAAAAAAACCACAACCAAGCCAAAAAAACAAAACCAAGAGACCTTGATAATCTTTAGGTAAATTCCAACAAATTTTCCATGCATAGATCATTCCAGCCTTCTAGAGAACAGAAAGAGAAGAGTATCTCACTCTACCAAGCTAATAATAATAATATATATATTATATGTAATATAATATAATATAATATAAATAACTCAGCATCTGACTCCTGATTTCAGCTCAGGTCATGATCTTGGGATTGTGGGATTGAGTGCCATGGTGGGCTCTGAGCTCAGCTAGGAGTCTCCTGGAGATTCTCTCTCTCCCCCTCTCCTTCTGCTCCTCCCCCACTTGCTCTCTCTGAATAAGTAAATAAATAAATAAATAAAATCTTTTTTAAAAAAAGGAATGTGATAGGCCATTTTAACATAAAGACACTGAGGAAAATTTCCTAAGCAAAATATTAGCCAAACAAGCCCAGCAGTATGTTTTAAGCAAATTATACTATAATATGATTAAATTGGTTATTCTAGGCATGAATGAAAGGTGGCTTAATAAAATCAGTGTAATTCCCAACATATGCAGGTTTTAAAGCATATAATTAACAGTTGTAGGGAAAAAATCATAAAATTTAACACCTACTAATGATTTTTTTAAAAGAAAACAGAAAACTCAACAAAGCTCATTCTTTTATTTATTTATTTATTTATTTATTTATTTATTTATTATTTGACAGGCAGAGATCACAAGTAGGCAGAGCAGCAGACAGGGGGTGTGGAAGCAGGCTCCCTGCTGAGCAGAGAGCCTGATGCAGGGCTCGATCCCAGGACCCTGGGATCATGGCCTGAGCCGAAGGCAGAGGCTTAACTCACTGAGCCACCCAGGCGCCCCAACAAAGCTCATTCTTAATGAAGAGTCATGACTCACAGTTCTTATACCATCAGGAAAAAGACAAGTAAGCCCACTGCCACACCTATATTTAGCATTATTCTAAAGATACCAGCAGTGCAATAACACATGAAAAATATATTAAAGGCATAAAAATTAGAGGAGAAATAAAGATAGATAGTGTGTTTGTCAAAATAATTCAAAAGATTCTGCAAAGATTTGGAAACAATAACAGAATTTCACAATCCATCTGGATAGAAGTTCAATATTCAAAAATAAATTGCATTTCTATATATGAGCAACAAAAGGGAACACTTAATTTTTTAAAAGATACATTAATATAGCAACAAATAACATAAGATGCCTAGGAATGAATCTTGACAAATATGTGTAAGACTTGTTTGGAGAAAATTATAAAACCTTATTGAAAGATATTAAATACCTTACAAGGGGAAGAGATTTGATGTTCAAAGATATAAGGACTCAGAAAAATATAGGTATCAGTTCTTTTCAAATTTAGCTAAAGACCCAATAAATTACAACCAAAATCTCAACAGAGTGTTTTTGGTTTTGTTTTTGTTTGAAGGCACTTCACCTACCCACCCTGCATGTAGCCTGCTTAAGATTCCCTCTCTCCTTCTCCCTTTGCCCTTCCCTCCCTAAAAAAATATAGCACAGGTGTGGAATTGATTGGTAAAACAGGGGGCATCACAAGGTAATGGGGAGAGAAGGGACTATCCAAAAAAAGGTGTTAAGGTAACTCATTGTTCATTTAGAGAGACATGAAACCAGATCTGTACTTTTCACCATTTACACAAAAAAAATCCAAATGGATCCAAAATTTCTATGTGAAAGGCGAAGCCTTAACAGTTTCAAAGGACAATATAAGGAAACATATTTATAATCATAGGGTGGGGAAGGATATCTCAAACAAGCCCTCACAAAAACACTAACTACAAAAGAAAAGATTAATAAATTCAACTACAGTAGAATTGGGAATGTCTGCTGCTCAAAAAGAAACCATAAAGATAATGAAAAGATAAGCCACAACTTGGGAGAAGATATTTGCAATCTATACAACCGGAAAAGGATCGGTATCCAGGTATTTAAGAATTCACACAAATTACGAGCACAAAAAGAAAGAGAATTCTATAAAAAATGAGCAAATATAGGATCAGACAATTTCACAAAAGAGGAAACACAAATGGCCAATACCTATGTTAAAAGATGATTAACAGGAAGACAAATGATAAAAGACTCTTAACTCTAGGAAATAAACTGAGGGTTGCTGGAGGGGAATGGGAAGGAGATGGGGTAACTGGGTGATGGGCATGAAGGAGGGATGTGATGGAATGAGCCCTGGAATGATGGATGGAATGAGCAATTGATGAATCCCTGACCTCTACCTCTGCAACTAATAATATTCTATATGTAAACTAATTGAATTTAAATTTAAAAAATTTTAAATAAAAATAAATAATAAAAATAAAAGATGATTAACCTCTCATTAGTAGCCTAGACATGCAATTAAGAGCATGACAAATAAAACATTTTACAACTATTAGTTGGGGAAAAAATCAATAAGTCTATCAATGCCAAGCATTGTTGAGACTGTAGATCAGAAAAAATGCTCATCACTGCTCATCTGTGCATAAACTGGTGTAACTATTTCGAGAAATAATAAAGCATTATCTTGTAAAGTTTCAATTTCTATACCTTAGCGCACAGCTGTGTGGCACCCAGAAGCATATTCATAGCATTATTCTGCGCAATAGCAAAAAAACTAAAAACAACCCAAATGTCTTTTGACCAAAGAGGGATTCGATACATTGTGCTACACCATGGCCTCACAGCAAAGCAGCAAAACAAAACAAAAAATAAACTGCAGCCACATACAATGGAGGGGAATCTTAGAAACCTAAGGGCCCAATGCAACAAACAAACCTCTGAAGACCTAGGAAGGAAATGCAGGGGTGATGGAGAAGGCAACAGGTTCTTGGGTGGGTGCTGGTTTCTCCCAAGTGCATAGTTAATAAGCTTCTGGTTTACATATGTTATATAATGTTGTGTATACAGCAAAGAGTGCATAAATCCTTTCCACAATTCTGCTTGTGGTTTGTTAAGACAGACTGACAAGAGTGACGATACAGTCTGATAAATCATGGACCATTTTTTAAAAATGCTCTGGAAACAATTAGTCCTGGAGGGTTTTTGTTCAGTTTTTATGCAAATTCAAGTTACTGCCCTTACAGGATGATATTAGTTGCAGGTTTACGATATAGTGATTCAACAACTCCAAACATCACCCGATGTTCATCAAAAGTGCCCCCCCCCCGCCTGCCCGGTTATCCCCATCACCTATTGTACCCCCCCCACCTCCTTTCTGGGAACCATCAGTTTGTTCTCTGTGGTGAAGAGTCTTGGGGGCACCTGGTTGGCTCAGTCAGTGGAGCACGCAACTCTTGATCTCAGGGTTGTGAGTGCAAGGCCCACATACAGAGATTACTTAAAAATTAAATCTTAAAGAAAAAAAGTCTGTTTCTTGGTTCACCTCTCTAGTCCTATAGATTTTAGAAGAACTAAGGGCTCCATGGCATCACTAATAATATTGTGAGTTAAGCAGGGCTGGAGATGTTATTCCTATTCTATAGAAGAGCAAACTGAGAATCAGAGAGTTTAAGATATTTGTCTAAGGTCACACAGCTAGTCACAGGCAGACCTAGGGTCAGACCCAAATATCCTGGCCCTGGCCCTGAGCTGCTTCTGTGGATGCTTCTCCCTTAAACACTCATAGGGAAGATTCTAGTCTATTTCTGAGACCTCAGTACTGCACTCCTAACATGTTACTGGTCCATTTTCAAAAAAGTGTAATTCAATTGCTCTTAAGATTTTCTTTC
The DNA here is from genome assembly GCF_020171115.1 of Neogale vison. Taxonomy (NCBI): domain Eukaryota; kingdom Metazoa; phylum Chordata; class Mammalia; order Carnivora; family Mustelidae; genus Neogale; species Neogale vison. The sequence continues at coordinate 30,372,737 of NC_058103.1, forward strand.
TCAGTCATGAAGCAGTGGTGCCTCCCTGGGCCATCATTCCAGTTTCAAAAGCTCTTGAAAGCTATGCTTCATTTTGTAAGTGACCAACGGGACTTCTGTTTCTTCTGTTTCCATTTGGAAGTCAGGATCCCAGGTACAGTTCTTGTCCACTCAATACCCAAACCCCCTTCACCTGGTAACGGAACCCCAATTTCCCTTTGAGGAATTCCCTTTCGGTGCATGCATTCCAGGTAGATTTTGATCCACTGCTGGCTCCAGGGTGGGACTTCCTTGTGACGTGGGCTTGGTAAATCGAAGCCTCCCATGTCACCTGCCACAGTGATGAGCTCAGGGACGGGCATGGGAGCCAAGCTGACCCCGAGAGCCTCACCGCATACTTTTTTTTTTTTAAAGATTTTATTATTTATTTGACAGAGAGAGATCACAAGTAGGCAGAGAGGCAGGCAGAGAGAGAGAGAGGAGGAAGCAGGCTCCCTGCTGAGCAGAGAGCCCGATGCGGGACTCGATCCCAGGATCCTGAGATCATGACCTGAGCCGAAGGCAGCGGCTTAACCCACTGAGCCACCCAGGCGCCCTCACCACATCCTTTTGCTGGAATTCTAGGGGTCGAGGCATTCTCTCTGGGTTCCTAAATGGATAAAACAAAAGCCTACAGCTGCCCGGGACTATTTCTTGAAAAACCCTGCCCTGAAAATGAAGAAACCTTTGTATTTGAAGACAGGAAATAGAGGAAAAATCCAAGTTCATACGATAATCGCTCGAATCCTTGGATCCCACCGTGTCTCTGACTAATTCTACTCGTGGACTTTTCAGTTTTGGGAAAAATAAATTATATCGGCATGTGGGGGGGTGTATGTGCATGTGTACGTGTTTTGCTCTTTGATTATTTTGCTTAAACCACTTTGAGCTGGGCCTCTGCTATGCAACCACAATGGAACACTCAGTGTAATCAAATTGCCCTACAGCAGAGTCCTGATATTGGCATTCGCTGTCAAAAGCCAGAGCATCGAGAGTAATATAAAGTGAATGGGTTTCCTAGAAATCTCTGCAGAACACATCAGTCTAAAGTAGCTCTTCCAAACATTTTCCATGTCAAGGCACACAGAAAATTCTGGAAGTGTGTAAGGTACAATGGGGAGAGCAAAGGTGATTGGTCCAAGGACTCAGGCATCCCAAGCCCCTGCCAACCATCCCAAAAGCTGAAGGGACCAATCCCCAGGCACACCTATCTCCCAGGAACCAGGTGGGAAGACTTCCTAGAGGAGAGTAAAAGTGGAAAGTGCCGGGAACATGGTTCAGAACAAGTCCTCAAGTGAGTCTGCTTTTATCAAAATGAGTGACCTGCCTTATCTGACAGTACATTCTTCTTCCTCCATATACTATTCTGGAACAAAATGCTTTTAAATTATTAGCGTTGTTTTTCAAAATCCGCCTGCCAAAACCCAGCTGTTTCTGCACAGTCAGGCTTTCTGGGGCGTGCGGCTGTGGATTCGTGGGACGGACCCCCTCGCTCTGCTGAAACTGCTTTGCTCTTTACAACAGACCCAGACTTGGAGCCAAGAAACAAGGGGACAGAAGGTCACCGGATTGGGGGTGGAGGGAGGAGTATCCATAGATCTGGGCCAAAAGAATGCCATTATTCAAGAAATGATTGAAGAGTTTCTTCAAGACTGGCCAAACAAGTCATTCTCTTTGAACTCTGGGGGTTTAAGAATGCCGAGCGCCCAGTCTGCAGATTCCTCCGTTGACCCGTTGTGGCCAGACGAAGAGAGAAGGGTAGAAAGAGCTTCTTTTCCTTATAAATCCAGGAGCTTGACTTTGTCCCTGAGTGCACAGAATCCAAGGAGAGGCACAGTGCTGCTGCTGCTGCCGTATTGACTGCAACATCTTTCTGTTTATCCGGCCCTGATTGCCCAACTATCTGCGACAGCCGACCCATCGACAAGATCAACAAACATTACTGAACGCGCTCTCTATGCAAGACAGGAAGTGAGGAGTACAAAAGAGAGACAGAGACACCTCAGACATGGGACTTGAATGTGTAGGGCGCACAGACGCATTTCTAATTAAGTCTACAGGAGAGGACGACACAGGCCCCAACAGAGGTGCATACAAGCAGGGAACTCACGGCAGGCTGGGGAGCAAATTGGGTCTGAGATGGATGGAGTGATAGAAGAAGTCATGTATGGGCTGGCCAACAAGGACAAGAAAAAAGAATGGCTGGGGTGCTTGGATGGCTCAGTTGGTTGGGTGCCTACCTTCAGCCTATGTTATGAACTCAGGGTCCTGGGACTGAGACCCACTTCAGGCTCCCTGCTCAGCAGGGAGTCTGCTAGTCCCTCTCCAACTGCCCCTTCCCTGACTCATACACACTCTCTCTCTCGCTTTCAAATAAATAAATACAATATTTTAGAAAGAAACAAAAAGAGAGAGAGATAGGAAGGATCGGAGGGAAAGGAAAGGAAAAGAAAAAAGAATGGCATTCCAGTGGTCTCTGCCCTCAGAGGGTCCTGCTGAAGGAACAGGACTCGGCCATATTGTGTCCCTCAAGATTCATATACCACAGTCATAACCCTTAGTGCCTCAGCATGTGACTGGGTGTGGAGATAGAGTCTTTTAAAAGGCAACTAAGTAAAAATGAGGTCTTAATCCGCTGTGACTGGTATCCTCATATGAAAGAGGAATTCAGATCCAGAGATACACACAGAGGGAAGATGACGGGGAGACAGCCTTCTCTAAGCCCAGGAGAGAAGCCTGGCACAGATCCCTCCCTCACAGACCTCAGGAGGATCCCACCCTACTGAAGCATCAATCAGACTTGATCTGTGTCTAACTTTCAGAACTGGGAGACAAGAAATGTCTGTTGTTTCAACTCCCCTACCCCACCCCCCACCCTGTCTGTGGTACCCACTATGGCCTCCCAAGAACACTACTACATTTTGTGTGATTCCCCAGGTCCCTGGACATCTCCCAACCTGGAGACTGCTCCCCAGCCTCCCAAAGGGAAATGGACCACCCCACCCTCCTCCTTCCTCTCTGTGTTCTCAGGGATCTTGTTGATAAGACCCTATTAGTGTGCATGTGGCTCACTGTGCTTGATCCTAGAAGCCCACACACTCTTCATGGTCAGTAGGCCGTACTGGAATGTGGTCCTGGCAAGCCTTCCCTCCTCATGAGAGCTAAAAGCCAAGTTGTACTATCTACTGTTGTCTTAATAATTTCTATTATATTAACCCCATTGTGGCTTATCTGCCTGCCAAAGTACCAGGGTTTCCTGCCTTTTTATCCCCCACCTCCCGTCTTCAGAAAAAGATAATGCTAGCAGACAAGTCCGTTCTACTTACAACTCTTTATGGATCTTGAATGTAGAAAGAACAGAGATCTATGACTTACAAAGATAGTTAAGCATGGTGCATCCGTGTAGCTGGGTTGGGAGCAAATTCTTGTGAAACCAGACTCTGGCTGAGGTTGCTGAGGCCTCTACCATGAGCTCATTTTTAAAAGATAGTTCATGTTGTGCCCTCACTCACCTTATCCTGACAAGCACTAGCCAGATCAAATGGCTTGGAATATCACAGTGAACACAGGCAACCGAATCAGAGAGCCTGCCTTGTTCATTCGTTATCCTAAACAAGCCTCAGAGATCACCCAGCTCTTAAAGGAGATGAAACCTACAGAGAAGTGACCTGCCCAAGGTCACCCAGCTTCCAAATCCAGCGCCTTTCTGCAGCTAAGCACTGCTGCCTGGGATGAGGAGCCCAGAGAGCATGGGCTTTTTCCCAGCTCTGCAAATGACCTGTGGTCTCCCGGTTTCCCAACTGAACTATAAATGTCCCTTCTCTGTGTAGACATCCTTGACCCCCTTGGGCAGAATCAGTTACACCCATGATACACACAGTCCAGAGTGGCCATGGGTTCTCTCCACAAGAGTTGGTAACCTGCTCCCCAAACATACCCACCCACCCCAACATACACATTCCACTTCCTGTGGGCCCTTGAAAGATCCCTGCCCCCAAACGGAGGATGAAGTGTCAGCCAGTTGGGTCCAAGCCCTCCCTCCCTACTCCCTGGGGCCCAGCAATACTTTCAGGGAATCCATAACCATCTCAGATCTCTTCCCCAGCTCCCTTGCCAGGGGAGATCAAATTTTACAGTCAAAACTCAGTTCCAATCTGGCAACCTCTCAACTTTGTTCTTTTGAAACTAAAGGGTAGGAGGCGGCCTCAGACCCTTGCGGGTTCTGGAAGTACCAATTTGGGAATTAGGAGAAGTGTTCTGTGCAAATCAGTCATAAAATTTTAATTCACTTACTCAAAAAGTTCCCAAGGGGCTTACAGATGTGGCGCCTTGGCTGGGGCCCATGGTTTGTAAGAACATGGCGCTGACAAGCCCAAGATCAAGGTTTCTTCCATTTGTGCCAGTGTGTTCGTCACAGAAGAAGAAAGGCCCGAACCACAGTCAGAGCCTGCACTCCCTCACTCTGCCTCACCACGGCTTGCTCTCCCATGATTTGCCTCAAGACAGAAGAGGGAGGATATGTGGCTCTTCTCCACATGAAGACAGGTGAGCTGAGTGTCCAGGTTTCAGCACAGACCCAAGAAGGGGAGACTCAAACACCCACAACTAGCTGCATGTCCTGTGGCTTTTGGCTGGGCTTCTAACAACCCTCCCTGAGCCCGTGAGCCCAACTCATTCACGTGGGATTTAACTGTCTATGCAATTTATACCAAAATTCATATTGACCTTTAGAAAAACGTCAAGCATGAAAAAAAGCTTAAAGATAAAGATAACAGAGAAGAAGCGATCAGACTGAGTCACTCCCAGGGTTTCTGTCAATGTTTAACATTCTTCCTTCTTAGGTGTGGGATGATTATAAAGCAAGAAGTCCCAACCATGTCTTCAGTCAACACTCATTTAACAGATACTCATCAAGCAGCAGTGACAGGCCAGGCACTGGGGGCACAGTGGAAACAAAATAAGAGGTCAGACAGATAATGAAACAATAAATACACCCAAAACACAGAAACAACCTACATGTCCATCAGCAGATGAATGGACAAAGAAGATTGGATATATATGTGTGTGTGTATGAATGTATATCTATATGTATATATTTATATACATATAGATCATATATGTCATATATATCATATAGATTATATATATCAGCCATAAAAAAAGAAAGAAATCTCGCCATTTACAACACGGATGGACCGTGAAGTCATCATGCCAAGCGAGATTAGTCAGAGAAAGATGCATACCACGTGATCTCACTTATAGGTGGAATCAAAAACCAACAAACAAATAAACAAACCAAACAGACTTAAGCCCGTAGTTACAGAGAACCGACAGGTGATTGCCCACGGCAGGGGATGGGCAAAATGGGTAAAGAGGTCAAAAGGTGCAAAGTACCAGGTATATAATAAGTAAGTAATGGGGAGGTCATGGCAGCGCGGTGACTACAGATAACACCATATTATATGAAAGTTGCTGAGAGAGTAGATCTTAAAAATTCCTACGACCAGAAAAATAGTTTCGTGACTGTGCTGCGATGGATATTAACTACACATGGGAGATACAATACACACAAATCTGGAACTGTTACGCTGCTTGTCTAAAATTCATATCATGTCAATTACACTTTAATAAAAATAAATTAATTTGTTGATTAATTAATTAAAAGATATTTATCAATCAGTGGTCCTGAAAGTGTGGTCCCCAGACCAGGAGGATCAGCATCACTTGAAAGCCCAGGCCCTCACTCAAACCTACTAAATCAGTAGGGTTGAGACCCAGCAATCTGAAGTCGTCCAGATATTTTTGCGCACAGTCAGGTCTGGGACAGATAACAATGACGAGGGCTGTGATGAAGAGTAAGCACAGGGTTGCTTTGGACACAGCAAAGAAAGGCTCTTTAAGAAGGTGACCTATAAACTAAGCTGAAACCTGTAAAGAGGAGAATGACCAGCAATGTGAAGAGCCAGAAGAGTGTTCCAACACAGGAAACGGCAAGTGCAAAGGCCCTGAGGTAGGGAAGAGCCTGATATGTTTGAGGAAGAAAAAGGAGGCCAGCAAGGCCTGTAAATAACCAAGAGCAACCTGTCCAAAGAGGATGTCCAGATCGCCAACAGACATATGCAGAGGTGCTCAACATAACTCATCGTCTGGAAAATCCAAATCAAAATTGTAATGAGATATCGCCTCACACCAGTCAGAATGGCTAAAATCAACAACACAGGAAACAACAGATGTTGGTGAGGATGTGGAGAAAGGGGAACCCTCTTGCACTGTTGGTGGGAATGCAAACTGGTGCAGCCATTCTGGAAAACAGAATTTTTTCTGTTTTCAAGGTTCCTCAAAAAGTTGAAAATAGAATTATCCCATGATCCAGTAATCATGCTACTAGGTATTTACTCCAAGAATACAAAAATACAGATTCAAAGGGATGCATGTACCTGGATGGTCACAGCAGCGTGATCTACAATAGCCAAGTTATGGAAACAGCCCAAGTGTCCATCAACTGATGAATGAATAAAACCGGTGTGGTCTATACACACCATGGAATATAACTCAGCCATAAAAAGGAATGAAACCTTGCAATTTGCAACAGCATGGATAGATCTAGAGAGTACAATGCTAAACAAAATAAGCCAGTCAAAGGCAAATACCGTATGATCCACTCCTATGTAGAATTTAAGAAACAAAACAAAGGGGGGAGATAAAAGGGACGGGAGGAAGAGAGGAGGAGGCAAACCAAGAAATAGCCTCTTAACTCTGGAGAACAAACTGGTGGTCCCCAGAGTGGAGGGGTCTGGGGGGACACGGGAGATAGGGAATGGGGACTAAGGCATGCACTTGGCTGCAAGGAGCCCCGTGTGCTGAGTTCCTATCTGTAGACCTGGAGCGAATTTTACACTGAATGTTAAGTAACTGGAATTTAAATTTAAAACAAATGAACAAAACCAGGAGCATCCAGGGCGTCTTAGGGAGGAGCAGGGTCTGAAAGTCAGCAAGACTGTGCTCTGGTCGGCCTCTCCCACGGACAGAGGGAGGGATACTGGGGACAGTCACAGAGCCTTTCCAAGTATTCTGTGAAACAGGGAAAACAGCCCTTGAGCCTGCCTACTGGACTGTTGGAGAAATCAGTGAGTGAGTGGATGGGAAAGCATTTGGGAAAGGGGGAGGCAGTGTTCAAGTGGGAATTACCACATTTAAGGGAGTTGATTAAGGGTATAACCTCAGGATCCAGCCTCCCGCAGCAAGGTGCCAACCGGGTGCCTGGCCAACACCTGCCCTCCGGAGCTAAGTAAGAGGGAGATGGTTCTGGAACAAGGGTCTGTGTTGGAGGGCTGAGGTGGGGGGGATTTCCCAGAACGGCCTGATTGTGAAACTCTTCCCTCTCCACCCCACTGGTCAGTCTAAGAGGACGCCTGGCTTCATGAGGAACTTGGGTTTTATTCCATCTGTTTGCAAACTGCCCCCAGGTGTTACAAAGACGCTGCCAGATTTCCCACGGAACAGGGCCACAGGCTATCATCACGGTCAGAGCTGATTTCATCGCCATCCCTGGAGGCCCCTTTTCTGGAGGGACTCAGAGAAGGGCTCACTCTTCCCGCTCACAGGAAGGCTCCAACCAGGACTCTGAGAAAAGGAAGTGATAGCATTAAGAGATGCACTGAGTCCCTCCCTGCCCCCAGTGCTTAGGCCAAATGCAAAATCATTGCCTCAAGGGGAAAGATACTCTCTCCAGAATCTACCTGCTTCCAGAAGCTACGCTCCTCCACTCAAAAACCTGTGTTCAATGAACAAAGCCCAAGCCCTTGGCTTGGCATTCAAAGCCCCCACCGTCTAGTTCTTGCCAATTTTCTTGGTCTTATCTCTCCTTCCATGCCGGCCCCACCTCCCACCCACAGCCATGCTGCAGCCACACACTGGGTATCAAGAATGGGCAGGTGACCCCTGCACTCATGACCAAGGCCAGCCCTCATTGGTATTCCTGCCTCTATGCCTGTACCTGAGCTGTTTCCTCAAACCAGAAAGTCCTTTCCCGTCTCCCACATGAAAACCCTACTCGGTCCTCCAAAGATTCTCTTAAAAGGCATCGCACCCATTCCCTGAGCAGAATTCCTATTCTTTGCGGGCACTCCACTCATGATAGTCTATTAATGATAAAACTAATCTATACGGACACCCGATTTCCCCAGTTCATTTCAATCCTATACATACAATTTACCACATCAGCTTTTTGGCTTGTTCAACAAATATTTATCAGGTGCTACAAATATGAGTTCCTGCTGGATAGAGAGCTGCTAAAAAATAATCCCCAAAGTCTATGTATTGTAGTTACGGGGCATGAGCCAGAGGACGCGGGGCGGGATGCTGTGGTCACTGCTGTTTGCTCTGAGTTCATCACTCGCCCCAGTGGCCCTGTCCTGTCCTGCTGCGTTGTGGTCACAGGGGCCCCGGCGGAGACGGCCACCCCTCACCCAGCTCAAATGCAGAAAACAGATGACTTGTCTTTCTCCCCGGTGGGAATGAAGCCGAGTCAGATTTTTTTGTGTCTTTGCATTGCTTAATATAATCTCCCCTTAAATTATTATCCCCTCCTTCCCATGGGAACAGTTGAAGATGCCAATTTCATACTGATTCCGGATGCAAAGTCTGTTCTGTCTGACCTCATTGATTCCTGGGGGATGTGTTGAGACCTGTGAAATATGTGAAAACTCATAAATCAACTCTGGCTGGCGTTCTGCAAATGTCTTAGTTTGAGGGAAAGTCAGACAGCACTGACGAGTCCCCCGAGGCTCACTGCTTCCCCAGCCCTGACCTGGAGTCCATGGATGCTGGCTGCCTGGGGCAGGGCCCGGCACTGGCTGTCCCCATCTCCCCTCTGGCCCAGCTCCGACGAGCCAGAGGGGAATGGGAGGTCAGTCCTTGACATCCAGTCTGATGTCTGAGGCCCTCTGGAGAGAAGGAATCCTGTGAATGTCCTCTCTCTGCCAGCCCCTCAGGAGATGGCCTCAAGACCCTTCCCCAAACATGCTCCTCTGCTTCCAAGACAAACAGGAGCCTTGGGCTCAAGGGGGTGTGCTGGAGTGAGTGATGAGAGGTTGAGTTAGGAAATGAGTGAGGGTTCCTCTCTCACTGCTTGGGTTTAACAGTGCTCACATTCCCTTTCCCTCCACTCATTCATTCATTCATTCATTCGACAGTCATTTGCTAAGAGCCCACTCTGCCAGATGCTGTGGATAAACAATGCGTGCTGGGACCACGCCTGCAACCAAGAAACCTCCCAGCCCTCACCAGACACCACACCCACAGCTCCAAGCCCTGATACCCCCATCCTCAGGAGTGCACGTGGACACCTGTCTGCCCTCTGCCGCACAACTGGGGGCTGCCCGGAAGCTGTGAGCTTTCTGTCACCAAGAAGGAAGGCAGCTGGCCTGCTGTGGAAGATGGTCTGATGAGCCCACCAGCCTAGCCCCAGTCCCAGCCTGCCAGCCAGTGCGGTTTGAAGTTGGCCTTTCTGTCTCCGTGTCTGTGTGTGCAGAGAAGCTGGCAGCCAAAGAGAGAGGAGAACACACATAATCATGTCACTCCTCCTCGGCGCTCCCAGAGCTGAGAAAGGCCCCAGAGAAAGGATCAAAGGCAGCCTGTCTGGCAGAGTGGGGTCAGAGTGGAGAGGGGGAGACAGTATCAGCAGTCACAATCTGAAAGGCAGTCCCTCTCTGTCTCCCTCCCCTTCCACTCTCCCTCCCCAAACTTGGGAGGATAAGCAGCCCTGTGTCTGTGTACCCCGTTGTGACCCAGTAAGGACTGGTAAGATGTGAAGCCAACAGAGCCCTGTTCCTGTGGGGAGAGCAGACGGTAAGGGAGTGACAACAGTGACTACTGTTCCGGGACTGCACGCCTGACTAGGGGACACTCCGCATTCCTTTGCTAAACTTCTAAACAACCCCATAAGAAACGTGTTATTATCCCATCTTGTAGATGGGACCCTCAAAGGTTTTAATACCCTGAGCCCGGCAACTGTGCAAGGATGGGAACTGAACCCCAAATGTCTGAATCTAAAGCCCCTGCTCTTCCCTGCCCCCATCTTACTAACTCCCTCTGCTCTTTGGCCTGATGACTTCTCCCTCCAGGTCCTTCAAGAAAATAAAGATCTCCTTTCTTTCCCAAACAGCAGATGTCACAACTTGAGCCTTTCAGACGATATCTACATGAGGCTGTTGTCAACGACATTAATGTGATTACTAATGTACTGCTTTAATCATTTTCTCGTACTCAGGCACAAACTCTATAAAAGTAATACTTTGCACTCCTATGCTATTTTTATTTATTTTTATTTTTTTATTTTTTAAGATTTTTGTTTATTTATTTGACAGACAGAGATCACAAGTAGGCAGAGAGGCAGGCAGAGAGAGAGAGGGAAGCAGGCTCCCTGCTGAGCAGAGAGCCCAATGTGGGACTTGATCCCAGGACCCTGAGATCATGACCTGAGCCGAAGGCAGCGGCTTAACCCACTGAGCCACCCAGGCGCCCCAGCCTATGCTATTTTTACTTCTTTATCTCATTTAATCCATTTCTGAGAGCACAAAGAGCTCCCAAATCACTCTGTCTCTTGCATCATGCTGGGGCATGGGCAGGAGTGACAGATGCCCTTCCAACACCAGGCATACAAGCAGATAAGAGCCTGGGAGAATATCTGTGGAAACTGCCAACATAGATACAGAACCTGTGCGACTGGGTCCATTCTCAATTCGGCCAGTGGTGTACTTGGTCTACTTTCATCAAAAGGACATTTGCAAAGAAATCTATCACTAAGCTTGATGACAAAAGAGAAGATACCATCACCTTCTTCCATCTCAACGCACTTGGAAGCATCACACCTTTATGGAAGCACCAAAGGACACTCCTCCCACTCATTTAAAGCACACATGGCTACACAGTCTGATCAGCCCTGGCCCTGACAGGTAACGGTGTCCTCCTACCTTCCTGCAGACACTCTTCAGAGAGCCGGTCATACACCCACCTTAGCCATGACTATCAAGGGCTGAATTGCCCCGCTGCTAAAAGTTCACACTTCCTCCATCCTCTTGCAACACCACTTGCTTGTCACACACAACTGGCTAATTCCTGAATGGAACATAATTGAAAGAAACAGGACCAGACCAAGGAACATAAGGTGAGAGCCAAGAAAAATTTGTAGGTCATTGAGAAAATTGGTATACTAGGCACTGGGGACATGCCTACTCTCCAAAGGCACTGAGGGCTGGGCAGGTCTCCTCGTGGGTGCCCACTGGGTGTGGGGGGCAGTCAGCTCGCTGCACCTCCTCACCCCTACAGACCAGGACCGGTTCTGGAAGGGAGTGGCAGCTGTGGGTAGAGAGGGACTTCCTCACACATGGAGGACAGACTCAGTCCTGGCAGATGTCACTGAGCACGTGTGCTGGTTGAAACCCAGAAGTTGAGAAAAACCACGTCACAGAGCAATCTGGATGAGAACACATGAAGGGAAAATCCAGACTGTCTTCCTAAGGACTGGGAGGATTTAGAAAAGTGGAACATTCTTGAGTTGGAAGAGACCAAGAGATTATCTCCTCCAGGGAATTTAAGCCTTTGGTGTGTGTGCCACAAACCTGTTCTACAGGCGGATGAAGCCCATGGACCCCTTCTCAGAAGAATGCTTTGAATTGCATGGAATTAAACTCACAGGGAGACCAAATATATTGAAAGGCAGTTAACAAAATAGTTTAAAAAAATTGTGCATTGTAGAAACATATCTGCTTCCTTATCAGGGCATTACATAACAAGACGGGACAGCAGCCTACTATCTTGTACAATTCTGAAGTAGCAATTAGTGAAAACGGCATTTCAAGATACGCCAAATACTTCAAGACACTTCAGAGTCACTGTTACAGCTATAACGTGGTGTATGACTAGCTGTGCTTCTCATGTTAATACTGTCACAGGGACCACTAAGGCATTACAGCCTACTGTCTCCATAATGGACAACAATGACAAATTTCACTAGACGTTAATGAGAAAAAACATGACAACGGATCCCTGAATTCTAGCCGCACACCCCACATTAAGATCCTTACTATCCTCCTGTCCCTCCTTTTTACAGAAAGGCCCAATGACTTTCTTATGACCCACAGCTAATAAATAGCAAATCTGTCCCCTTCTTCTCAGTGTCCTCTCTGGTCCCTTTCCCACGCCATCTGCCTCACTTTAAGATTTAAAAAAATTGGCGGAGGTGGTGGGGGTCGGTGGTTTTGTTTTTAAACAAAAATAATATATCCTTCTAACAGATTCAAACAATATGAGAACTCATTTTAAAAATTAAGTTTCAACATTTATTTTTCTAAAGTTTTTATTTATTTATTGTAAACCCCTGTTCTGCTCACTCCCTATCCCCACCAGTGACCAGGAAAGACTTGAAGCAAGACAGGGTGCACATGGACAAGTCTGCCAAGGCCCGGTCGACAAGCAAACCCAACTGCGGAGCCCCTGACTCAAGCCTGGTCCCATTTCTTGCCAGGCCTGCCTGGTCCCCATGCCCTCAGCAGCCGAAGGAACCCAGTGACCTGCGTTTCCTGCATTTTCTTTCCAGTCTCATCCCTGAGGATGTGGTTTCAAGTTATTGCCCAAGCCTTTATAAAAAAATTGGGAGAAAAGCCCACAGGAGCCGCCACGTGGAGGGCTCAGTGAAGTTTCCAGTGCTCCTGTCCTTGCCTTATCTGCTGGGAACAAATGTCAGGTTGGAAAGTCTTCTCACTGTTCCACAGTTTAAACAAACCCAGGCTTTGCTGGAGTCTTGAAGCAGAACCTGACTGAAATTTCATGAGGGAAGGAACTGGGCCATATCCTGCAAAGTCTGTGGGATGGGTGTGTACCAAGCTCAGTTTTTGGTCATTTTAAAGGTTCTAAAGAATGAGGCTTGCAGTGCATTTTCAGATTCTATGAATCTTTCTACATACAGGTTGTCATCACCAGACCTTTGAGTCTTTCTTGATGAACGGTTTCCTTGTGACTCTACAGACAGACACTGGACAAGGTATTTCCTCACATTTTCTGTGAGCCAGACCTTGTCATGCCCAGTTTACAGAAGAGGAAACTGAGATCCAAGGCTCACAGCCAGGAAGTGGCCAAACCAGGATGGGAATCAAGGCCAGTCTGATGTCCAAGTTCCAGCCCTCTCCATTCCAGAATGCACAGCCTTCCCATCTCTGCCTTCTCTTCACCATCTCAGGGATCTATCACAGGTCACCTAGTATTTTAGCAGCTTCTTTTGTGTCCAATCTCCCTTCCTGATGGTAACTTCTGGAGAGAGCCCACAGCCAGGCCCAGACACCCTGCCCCCTCAGTGCCCAGAGCAGAGTCTGGCCCCAACAGGTGCTCTGTTATCATTGGTCACATTTATTGTCAGTTGAATAAAAACTGGCTGGCTTTCAGGAAGACTAACTCAACACAAAGCCTGGGGCTAGAACATCCGTCTTCTAGAAGGATCCCTATGAATGCCCACCTCGCTACTCAAACGCTTTGATCAATACAAATCCCTGGGCCAGGAAGGAAAATAATTTCACAAATGACCAGAAGATCCCCTTCAGTCCCTGGGCTCTAGTAAAAGACTGCTTGGTCAACTGCAGAACATTCCATAAGTATCTGTCACCAGTACAGTCCCTAAGTTTGCTGCTAAGCCAAGTTGACTGGCAAAGCCAGAACTAAGACTGTCTACCCAGAGAGGTGACAAGTTGAGCCCCAAAGGGGACAAGCACACATAAATAAGGGACATCCACATGCAGGGACCTTGGCCGAAGGTGATGTTCTCAGAGGCAGCATACTATGATAGGAAGGTTCCTGAGTGGGGGTTCAAACCATGGTAGCTCCAGCCCTCAGCTCAGCTCCCCTCGTCCTGAACCTTCAGCAGCCACACCATTAACCCCACAGCATCCTGTTTCTGCAAGGTCTTTTGGCCAGCTCAGACTCCTTGGTATGCCTTTGATTTTATCTTTTCTCTGTATCTTCGGTGCATCTAGGTAGGTAAGACTTCCCTGGAGCCGCCCTTACTTCCTTGACGACTAACCATGTCCATCTGGCTCTCCATCGCCAGAGAAGCTGGCCACCGATCTCCCAGGGGTCCAGGATCTGGAGGACACATCCTAACCAGCCATGGGTCACCATCCTTATGAAGGTGGCCGTAGGGCTGAGCACCCACAAGCCAAGAGGCCAATTTTCTAGATGACACAAAACTTGCTTGGTTCATGAGCTTTAACTCTCGGGTCACCGTTCACTCTGTAAGTGTCCCAGGTGACCCCGATTTACATCTACGGTGGAGGGGGACTCAAACCTGAGGCTGAATTTTGTTCCAGAAGGAACAGCATCTATTCGCCTCCAAGGCAGAACCCAAAACAGAGAAGTCAAGAAGGAAACTCTGGGGCACCAGGAACATGTGCACAGAGCCTGGCCCTGCCTGGCCTGCAGAGACAGGCCACATTCTAATCCGGACACAAGGGAGGAAACTGCTTCTTTGAGACTGGGTCCAAAACTCAGAAAAAGGAAGTCACAGTGAAAAGGTACATTTGCTTCTTTAAGCAGATTGTCTCAGAGTTCATGAGGAGAAAGCAGGGCAGAAAGAGGACAAAAGAACAATAGTATTACCTATGAAGCAATCTGCCCAAAATATTTAATTTGAATTGGATCAGATCTCTAGATCTATTACCAGTGTAGAGAAAAACAGAAGACATGAAGGAATATGCTAAAAATCACCCAAAATCGTGATCAGTAAAATCCCAAATGTAAGGAATTGTACAGGACAAAGAACTCCGCCTCGTAGTTCTCTTGCCTTGTGGCAAGAGAAACAAAAAATATTAAGAGAAAATTAAAAGACCTGTCAACAAAATGCAATTTGTAGACCTCATTTGGATCCGATTCTAACAAACCAACAGGGGGGAAAGGAAGACACTTATGACATGATCAGGGAAATTTGAACACCACCTGGACATTTAATGATAAATAGGAATTATTGTTGATTTTTGTAGGTTTGATAACAAACAGTGTTGGGGCTATTTTTTTTTTTTTTTTAAGAATCTCTATCTCTAGATAGAGAATGTATCTCTATCTGTGAGAGATACATTCTTAAGTATTTAAGGATAAAGTTATATCATGCCCGAGATTTGCTTTAATTAGTCCACTGGGGGAGGGTAAAGGACAAGCAAGGCTCGGTCTGAGCTGTTAATTACAGCAACACAGTGATAAGTAGGTAGTGTTCATTACATTCTCTGCTTTTGTCCAGGTTCTTTACAGGAGAAAAATTTTAATTACAAAAGAAAAAAAAAAAGCAAGAGAAGGTCCTTGTGTTTAATCAGGGCTCCAACACAGACTCTCTCAGAGGCTTTGAACAAACCTTAACCAATCTGAGCCTCATCCGGCGCTGAATGGGTTCAAACCCTGGTTCATCCCCATTTCCTAACCTCTCCAAATGGCTGGGGCTCTTAATTCGCATGTAACTACTCCCGCACCCGGCCCTGGGGAAGCCTTTGCTCTCCTGACCGCTGCTCTCACCACTCTGGCTTATCAGCTTCATCCTGACGGCGAGGAGAAGACTCCTTTGAAGAGGCTGTCCTCCCTCCTAGGACACCCAAATTTCAGAAATATTTCCCAGTTCTTCCCGATTACGATTACGCAGCGCTGGTTCCACACTTCCTCCACAAGCTCAGACCTACATCCTCCTCCTCCAGGTGGTGAGAGCCCCCCACGCACCACCTCCTCCTTTATCAACAATGCCCTCTCCTGGAGTGCGCCCCCCACCCCCCTAGCCCACCCTCCCCGCCCCCACTTCGGCCATCTCTGCGCCTGGCTTCCCTTTTGCCTGTTCTCAAGCCCACCTCCTGCATCCTGGAGGGAACAGTGGGTGGAAGCAGACTCCCTTCCTCGTCCCCTCTCTTGTCCCTCCCCTGTGACGCCACCTCTTACAATGCCCAGAAGGACCTGTGTACGTCAGGAAACAGTGGGGTGCAGGGAAGGGAAGTTAGAAAGAACTCGGGATTTATGAATGCATAATGCTGAACTTTTTGGAAATGGGTGGGCCCGGTGCCAGTCCTCGCTAGGGTTCCTTGACTCTATTCTTCTTACAAAAAGGGCCATTATGAAGTCTCCACGTCTCCCGCGTGACAGGTTAGGAACCGTGAAACTGCATGACGTCACGGGGACAAGGAGATGAATAGGTTTCCCAGCCCCGTCCTTCTTAAGGGCCCTGAGTTCCTGGAAAGAAGTCTGTGGGAGGGAGGGGACTGCTTTGGGGAGCGGTGCAGCAGTTCCCAGTTGTTCCCCAAAAGGGTCTGTGGGATGGCCCCAGACATCAGGCAGAGCACCTTGAGGCCCCCTCACAAAATCCTGGAACACCTCAATGGATTATCACACCCCCTTCCTCACTTTCAATCCTGCACTCGATGCATCCAGCCCTACAGGACATCCTGGAAGAGGAGTTCTACTCCAAGCTCTCCTTTTTTTTTTTTTTAAAGATTATTTATTTATTTATTTATTTGAGAGAGAGAGAGAGAGAGAGACTGAGAGCGTAAGTGGGGAGGAGCGGCAGAGGCAGAGGGAAAAGCAGGCTCCCCCCTGAGCAGGGAGCCCAACACCAGGCTCCATCCCAGGACCCTGAGATCAGGACCTGAGCCAAAGGCAGACCCTGAACCAACTGAGCCACCCAGACATCCCCCAACCTCTCCTTCTCTGCATTTCTTTCCAGGATCATTTCTTTACTACCTGACAAGAGAGGTCACGTGGCCGAGTTAGGAAGGTAGACACTGGTAGTCAGTCCCGTAGCCCACCATCCTACCTCTGTCACGACTAACCTGCTGGAGTCCGTGCTCCCTTTCCTAGAGGACGAGGAAGCGGAAGTTCAGTTGGTCAAGTCCCTTCCAGGTACAGTGCTCCGGCAGCTCATTATAGGGAAGGGCACTACCTCCTTCTCCACCAAACTGTGTCTGTGGCTTGGCTGGACCCCACACTCTTTGCCTCTGCCCACTCATCTCTATTTGGAGTGACCATTAACTCACTCTTCCCTCCTTCCCCACCCCTCCTCCTCTCTGCCTCTATTTATCTTTCCCCCTCCCACCCCTCTCTCACACACATACACCCCATGTCCTTCGCAACCAGTAAGAATGGAGAAGTTTGGGCCCAGGTGCACCCAGTTTCCCCTTGCGGCTCTGAAGGACACTGGTTTGCATACTATTTCCATGTATCCAGATGGAAATGCACACTCATTTGCATGACCATCCAGAAGCTATTACGAGATAGCCAACCCAGCCTCTCTAACGGCTCAATACTTCAGAGCCCTAAAAATGGACCAACAAAAATCTCACTAGGCACACCAGTGGTCTCCAGGACTTTGGGGAAGGGACATATCAGAACTTCACTCACATTTATTTTTATCACATCTTCTAAAATGTTCTAGTCTTAAGTGTAGGCGTTACACTCCTCAAACCATATTAGTATAGCAGGAAATGTATGTAATTTATAAATACGCATCTCATGGGGCTCCAAGCTCAAAAAGATCTTGGATGCGAGGTGCATGATCAAAAAAGTCTGGAGCCATCACCACTCTAGACCATCTGCTGAAGCTGGAAACAGTCACAGAGCTCTTGGTCCAACCATCAGAGCAACCAAGGAAGGACCCCCAGTAGCCCTCCGCCAAGGCCACACTGGTCAACAGACACCAAAGCTCACCAGGGCACTGGTCAAACCACTTGCCAACCCCCTTGGGGACTCATGCCATGTGATGTCGCCTTCCTCCTAGAGGTCTATTCTCGCTGTTGAGTTCCCATCAGCGAGGCTCATTATAGCCAAAAGAACATTTGCACCCACCCAAGGAACCCACTCTCTTTCCAGAACAGTTGGCCATGGCCTTCAAGACTTCTTTTATTTCAAGAGTATACATTCCTTTCAAGGGTGAGAAGTGTTGAAGAGAAAGTGCTGGTCCTTTCTAGATCTTCTCTCTGGGATTCACTAAGTTAAAGCAGATGCATTGATGATCAAACAGAGAGAATACAAGCTTAGTCTTTAGGTAGATAGATGATAGACAGATGAAAATAAAGAAAAAACAAATCAGCTTTCTGGATGAGAACCAGAATGTGACAACGATCTAAGCTACTCCTGGGTGGGGAGGGGGGTTCCTGGAGACACAGGACACTCAGCAGGAAGGAACTCTGTAGACAGTAAGTCATTGCTTCACTGGCTAGGACTTTACTGTTGCTGGATTAGGACCTTCCCAGAGCACAGGAGCCCGAGACCCTGCGCTACTCACCCACACACTGGTTGCTTTCATCCATCTGGTATCCAAAGCGGCAGATGAGAGGCCTCGAAATCGTGGGGTAGTTTGGAGCTGAGAGCGGCGGGGCTGCTGCTGGGTACGGACCCGAGTAGGGGTTCGAGTAGGGGTTGGAGTAGGGCCCCCGGTACACTGGGTTTGTTCGGGGGATGCACAGGTACCCGCCGTTTTGGTTAACACACATCATGTCTCCTCGGCAGGCCTCGGGGATGGTCCGGCATTCGTCAATATCTGGAAATGCCAAGGAAAGGATGAGAGTCAGGGGCTCCCCGGCCAGGCAGCGCATGGCACATAGTTCAGCCAAGGATCCCAAAGCCACTCTTTACCAGCATCTGCTCCCAAACACGGAGGGCCGCCCCGGCACGTCACTGCGGGGGACCCTCAAAGGTTGGTGTAACTGAATCACACTGACCAGCATCACCCAGACATCAGCCATCAGAGACCACATCACAATCTACACCCCAGCCACAAAATCCATATCATCTCACCCACATGTGAAACCCAAGTAGACACTACCAATCAACGTAAGTAGAAGGTAACAGTAAAAATGAATGTATCAATACTAAAATGGAGCATTTATCTGTGAGCGGGCCATCTAAAAACATCCCAGTGCTCCCATGTACCCATACGACCCCCAGGAAACCCTGAGTTGGACCTCATGATGACTTCCTCTTCTACTCCAAAACACAGCTGGGCGGGGGAGGGAATCCCTTGCATCAAGGAAGATAAGGTTTGGCTGAGAGCTAGTTCCTTGCAAAGAAAGTGGAAGCCTACTGGCAAGTCAGCTCGCCCTGTGCCAGCAAACAGGTCTGTGTCCAGGCCCGTGGGGGAGACACGCCCACCCCAGACAGCTCAACCAAGACACGTGCACCAACTCCCACCTCGGGAAAGGGAAGTATGCTGAGGTTGATGCCCCGTTCTGTAGCAGTCCATGGATGGATGTCATGCTACACGAGATAAGTCACAGGAAAGTCACATATGATCTCCCTTATATGTAGAATCAAAAAAGCCAAACTCATAAAAATCATGAGTGACATGGTGGCTGAGGACTGGGAGAGGCTGGTGAAGGGCACAAACTTGCATTTATAAGTTGAATAAGTGCCGGGGAGTTCACAGCCCTCCCAGCAAAGACAGTTCGCCATATTGTATTGGGTTCTCCAACATTGTTAAGAGAGACGCTCTTAAAAGTTCTTGCCATAAGGAAAGAAATGTGACTATGTGATGTGATGGCGGTGTTAGCAAAGGTTCCGGTGGGGATCATCCTGCAATATATATGTGTTATCAGATCAACAAGTCGTACCCCTGAAACTCACATGACATG
The DNA here is from genome assembly GCF_020171115.1 of Neogale vison. Classification (NCBI taxonomy): domain Eukaryota; kingdom Metazoa; phylum Chordata; class Mammalia; order Carnivora; family Mustelidae; genus Neogale; species Neogale vison. The sequence goes on from NC_058103.1 coordinate 30,392,395, forward strand.
ATGTGTCAGTCATATCCCAATTTTTCTAAAAAAGAAAGAAAGTGAATTCTGCCAACAATACCTATGAGCCTGGACATGGATTCTCTGCTAGAGCATCTAGAAAGAAACAAAAGCTTTGCTGACCCCTTGAAGTTGGGCTGGGAAATCCCTCTAAAACGTCAGACCTATAAATAATCCAGATAAATCTATGGATAACTTCTGAGCTGAGCTGGGAGGTAGATTTTTGTTGTTTAAACCACTAAGTCTGTGGCAGTCTGTTACAGCAGCCATCAGAAACCAATACAGATGGAGAGCCCCTTGGGGACACAGGTCAATCCATGCTCATTTTTGCCCCCTCCTGGGGTGGGCCACAAAGCAGGTGATTGTTAAATGGGTATTATTGACAGGCACTGTTTTCTTCCATAATCCAGGCCAATACAGGTTTGATAATATCAAGCAGCAGCAGGGAAAGACACAGGCCCACCATCGGTCTGTCATCGAATGCCCCCACCCAGTGCAGGATCCTCGTGTCCCTCGTACCTAAGCACTGTCCTGACGCGCGATCCAGATCGAAGCCGTTAGTGCACTGTTGCTGCCAGGAAGGAGAGAGGAGAAAGAGGTAAGGTCATCGTCCTTACCATTTTTTTTTTTAAACTATAAAAGTATTACAAGGACATCACAGAAAGTTTGAAAAATGCAGTAAAGAAAAAAAAAAGCATCCATAACACCAAACCTGAATTATAAGGCCTATTTGCCCCCCTTCTTTTTAGTATTTTCTTATAATCATTTAACACTTAGCATTACACTTTAAAACCCCCACTACCAGCAGATTTGAGGGCTGTTTCCTGCCCCAGTTATGAGACGCAGGAGTAATCACATCTGGCCCACATGATAACGAGGCACATCCCGAGTTCATTTCTTTATAGGAGCAGATGGGACTGCTTTTAAGAGCAATCACTCTCTTGCCCTGGGTGCTATTTGACCTCCCCTCCTCAGGACCCCCGTGACATTCCCTAACCTAACCCTCTCACCTGAAACTACACAGCAATGCAGCCCGTTTTGTAAGAAAAGTAGAATAGGGAAAATACCCCTTTTGCAGTCTCGCTAAGGCAATTACATAAAGATGCTTCTAGAAATAGACAGGTCTCAGTGGTCCCCTAGGGTTGTGGTCTTCATGTGCAATTTGAGTTTACAACTTTAGGCCTTAGAAAAATGTCATGGGGGCCCAAAGTCCGCATTTTATAGGAACAGGCAGAGAAGGAATGTTTCTAACTATGGGAACCCCATCCTTGGCCTTCCCTGTGCCTTCCAAGGTTTGGATTCCTGCACTGTGGGCTGGTTTTGAGAGATGATGGATTCAGCCTGCATTTGTGGGAGTGGAGTCAGGAGTCTTAGGGCCTTGGGGCAAAAGAAAGGGAGCAAATGAGCCAGGAGGCTGTGCCATAAAGCTCGGGAAAACCAGGAGACTGGAGTTCAGGCCTGGCTCACCAGCTACACACCAGCGAGGGTTCAAGCCCACCAGCCTCGCTTCAATGCCTCAACTGTAGCCACTGCTCACAGCTTCCTCGGCCTCCACACCCTCACCTGTAAAATGGGGGCGACAGCGCTTACTTCTGGGTGGCTGCAAGGACTGGATGGATTTGTTCATGGATGCGGAGTGCCTAAAATGCAGTAACCACAGGACCAGGACCCCTGTCCTCTCTGTGCCTGGATGTCACCATCTGTCACCGTGAGGCTGGGTCAGAGGACTCCAAGGGTCCCCCAAGCTCCAAGTCTCTGTTACTCCTCCTAGGCTCCTTTTCATCCCTAAGAGCCTGAATCTATTTTGAAATTCTTAATAGGAAGAGAAAAAGTCTCCCCCCATCCGCCTGTGGTCCCTCAGCCCTGCCCCGAGGTGAGGCCTCTCTCATTTGTGAGCCAGAAACAGAGAGGCCACTCTGAGTTTGCAGGAGGGACGTGCCCACATTCTCAAAGGCTGACACAAACTGGCTTCGTAAAGTCTGGGCACTGCGGGCCTCTCCCAGACCCCTGCTGGAGCCCGACTTCCCCACCCCCTGTCCATACCCCTGCCCAGGGGGTCAGTCCAGGGCGGACCCGCCTCCTCCCACCAGGTCTGCGTGTCTGCAGAGACACGCAGACCCACATGGGCCACAAGCAGGCAGGGCACTACTGCCCAGAAGCCCTAGAGCGCCTCTGACTTTTTAACATTTACCATAAATCAAGCCTGGGAGGACACAAATGACAGCAGCTGCCCGATTCAAAGTCTTGGATAGGGAATCAGAACCCTGGAGTCCCAGCCCCCACTCTGGGGCGAGGGTCCACCTCTCTAAGCCCACCTTCATCTAGGGGCGGAGCTCAGCTTTGGTGAACTGTAAATTCTGGGGTTCTAAAATGCGTGGCTGGACCCTCTCACCCTGATTTTTTTTCTTTTTTTTTTTTAAATCTCACCCTGATTTTTAACATGCTTCTAGATCAGACACAACATTAAAATCCTACCTGTGCATTCCCAGGACTCGGAAGACAGAGAGCCAGAATGGTAACAGTAAGTATCCTGCAGAGAGAAACAGGTTGAGAGATAAATGCCCAAGTTACTTCCAGAATCCAGATCTGGGGACCAACAGGGACCGCAGGCTGCCTGTGCATTTACAATGGGGACTCCAACTTGTGTATATATTTGGGGGGCTGGGGTGCTCCTGCTCCAGAAGTCAAAGCAGACTCCAGATACCCCCAGCCATCCAACATAAAACCATGCCTCTCATTAGTTTTATGTGTTGAGATCATGTGTTAGATGACATTTTTTTTTTTAATAAAAGGTTTTGCTACTTCAAAGACAAAATCTAAAACCCACTGCTGTGGCATGACCCATGCATGGACCAGCTGCTTTGTGTTTACTTCTTGCAAACTTTTCAGTGTCCTTATTCTGAAACAGGAAAAGTAAACGAGACCATAGCACCCTCAAAAGATGCAAGGAAAGTACCAACATGCAGCGTTTGAGTTCTATGGAAGAGAGATGTCTCAGGAAAGTCTCCTAACCTCAGAGCACACATCACATAGGCCCCAGTGGCAAAGAGGGGTTGGGGGACCTGGGCACCCTGGGGAAGAATGGACACAGAGGGAAAGCTTAGGAGGAGGAGTCTAGAAATTGCAGGTCAAGCCGGCTCTCCATTCCAAAGCCACCAAGCCTCTCCTGAGCCTGTGTCTTCTACCCTTCATCACCCACAAGCTTCTAGCTAATAAAATCACAGCTGCCACGAGGCTTTAAAAATACAGTATAAAATTTTAAAAGTGAATAAATAAAGACAAATACAGTACAGATACCACTTCACATCTCTCGGGATAGCTTTAATCAAAAAAGCAAGAAAACAAGTGTTAGCCAGGATGTGGAGGAATCAGAGCCCTCGTGCAGGGCTGGTGGGGAGATGCAATGGGGCAGCCGTGTGCCAGCGCCGCAGAACATTAAAAATTGATTTACCGTACAATCCAACAATGACACTCCTGGGGAAACCCCCAGAAGAGGGGAAAATAGGGATGTAAAGAGATATTTGTATACCCACGTTTACAGCAGCAGTTTTACTCACAATAGCCCAAAGCTGAAAGCAACCCAAGGGTCCCTCAGCAGATGAATGGATAAACCAAATATGGATCAGAGTATTATTCAGCCTTGGCAAGGAAGGAAATTCTGGCCTAAGCTACCACATGGATGAACCTCGTTGACGTGATGCTAAGTGAATTAAGCCAGTCACAAAGGGACAAATACCGTATGTGTCCGTCTACATGAGGGACGCAGAACAGTTAAAGTCCTAGAGACTTGGGGTGCCTGGGTGGCTCCGTGGGTTAAGCCTCTGCCTTCAGCTCAGGTCATGATCTCAGGGTCCTGGGATCGAGCCTCGCATCGGGCTCTCTGCTCAGCGAGGAGCCTGCTTCCTCCGCCCCTCCCCCCCCGCCCCCCCCTGCCTGCCTCTCTGCCTGCTGGTGATCTCTCTGTCAAATAAATAAATAAATAAATAATGAAATTTAAATTAAATTAAATTAAATTAAATCCTCGAGACAGAGAGGAGGATGGTGGGTGCCAGGGGCAGAGGGGAAGAAGGAATGGGGAGTTAGTGTTTCACGAGGACAGAGTTTCAGTTTTGCGAGATGAGAAGAGCTCTAGAGACTGACTGCACAAGACCATGAACTGAACTTAATGCTACTGAACTGTACACTTAAAAATGACTATGATGGTGGGGCGCCTGGGTGGCTCAGTGGGTTAAGCCGCTGCCTTCGGCTCAGGTCATGATCCCAGGGTCCTGGGATCGAGTCCCGCATCGGGCTCTCTGCTCAGCAGGGAGCCTGCTTCCCTCTCTCTCTCTGCCTGCCTCTCTGCCTACTTGTGATTTCTCTCTTTCAAATAAATAAATAAAATCTTTTTAAAAAAAAATGACTACGATGGTTCAGGGGAGCCTGGGTGGCTCAGTCGGTTGAGCGTCTGCCTTCGGCTCAGGTCATGATCTTCAGGTCCTGGGATCGAGTCCCACATCCGGTTCCCTGCTCAGTGGGGAGTCTGCTTCTCCCTCTCCTTCTGCCCCTCCCCACCCCCCCACCTGCTCATGCTTTTTCTCTCATTCTTTCTCAAAGAAATAAATAAAATCTTTTAAAAAAGGATTTAGTAAAAAAAAAAAAAATCTTTTAAATGATTATAGTGGTTTAGGGGGACCTGGGTGGCACAGTTGGTTAAGCATCCAACTGTGGGTTTCAGCTCAGGTCATGATCCCAGGGTTGTTGGATCAAGCCCAGAATTGGGCTCTATGCTCAGTGGGGAGTCTGCTTGAGATTCTCTCTCTCCCTCTGCCCCTCCTCCTTCTCTCTCTCTCTCTCAAATAAATAATTTTTTTTAAAAAAACTATGATGGGGGCGCCTGGGTGGCTCAGTGGGTTAAGCCGCTGCCTTCGGCTCAGGTCATGATCTCAGGGTCCTGGGATCGAGCCCCACATCAGGCTCTCTGCTCAGCAGGGAGCCTGCTTCCCCCTCTCTCTCTCTGCCTGCCTCTCCATCTACTTGTGATTTCTCTCTGTCAAATTTAAAAAAAAAAAAAAAACTATGATGGTATAAAAAAAACTATGTAAATGAAGAGCTATTTAGTGTTATTATTGTTCAGCTCAATAGTGATTTATCTGAGCAACTACTATTTACAAGCACAGACCCTAGACAGAGGAGCAACAAAACCTTGACTCCATCACCGCCCTGGGGAGCAGGCTGGAGAGCCATGGGAATTGATGACATCAATACACACTGGTAAGGGCATTGAGAGAAGTACCCAGTGAGCACCATGAGAGCCAGGCTGGAGGCAGGGACAGGAAGATCAGAGAAGGCTTCCCGGAGGAGGTGAACTTGAAGAACTGCTATATCAACATATACCTCCACTTTATAATCCCTCCCTTCATAAAAAGAATGTTCAGTAGATGACAAAGCTGACTCAGTCCAGGAACACAAGGCTCATCTGAATTAGCAACCCCAGGTAGCTGGAGGGCCCTGGACTTGAGCTGACATCCAGGGAGAACAGAACCTTGACTTTGTACTAGCAGACACAGGCCCACTTCCTTCATCCGGTGCCCAATCCAAAGAATAAAGACTCCGAGGGTCCACACATTTTCACTGCGTCTAAGTGCCTGTGTGAGCCAGGTTCTAGAACGCCGGAGACAGCTCTGACCTTATAAAGTGCAGAGCCAAATCCCAGGGTTTTTTGATATTTGCAACGGCCAGATTTATATCTGGAAGGAATGAAAGAACAATAACAAATTTATTTTCCAAGCTGTATATTATGAATTTCAATGTTTTCCTGTTTCTTCACATGAAGTTTCCTTTCGCTTGGTTATAAAACCCTGTCTCGTTTATGTTGGAGACAGAACAGCCTGACTGCAGTGGGCTCCAGGAGCTAGTGGAAAAGGCATGCTAACCCCATTTCTCCCCTGACTCTCCGACTCCCAGTTCCCTTTGGCCGGAGGGACAGGTCTCCTCGGAAAGGTCCAGCCTCAAGCCTGGCCTCCTGGAGGAGCCACAGCTGAGTCCTGGGGGCCCAGTGAATTTCAGGCCAGCCGACTGAGAGGTTTTTCAGAAAAAGAAGGAACCCACACCCTGCTATTCCCACGGACTCACGAACAATTACACCTTGTCATGAAGAACTCCAGAAAGTTCTAAAGATATAGGAACTATAGAAATTCTAGGGGTGACTTGGATCTCATAACTGGTCCCCAGAACTTTCCAAAAACAGGTGGGTCCACCCATTTTGTGCACCAGCCCAAAGCGTAAGCAAACCCAGAGGGGCCAACTGAGTCTCAGGGCTACCTGTCAGAGAAGTGCTGGTCCCCGGTACAGCATCAGCCCGCACCCCCCCAACAAACCCACAGTTCGTCTGTCTAAAGCAGCAACATTTTCAAGAGTTCACGAAAGACCGTGCCGATATAATCTAGATAAAGTTCTTCAAGGTTTAAGGATTCCTTGACTGAAACTGCAATTTCCTTAAAGAACAGCAAAACATTTGCTTACATGTATTTCTGTCTGCAGTCCCCACTTTTCATTGGCTTGAAACTTCTGGGTCGCATGCCCTTTGTGAATCCCACACAGACATAGAGCAAATCCAATTTCAGGATGTTCGGCTAGTCCGTCCACTTGTCCAACAGTCAGCCAGTCCAGCAAAATAATAGCTAGTGAACTAGTAATTGGTTTCCCAGCTTTATTTATATATATATATATATATATATATATATATATATATATATATCCTAAAATGCCACACGAATTTGCTGCCCTTTCAGTAAAGTAAGAGTGAGCACCAAGCTCTGAGGTTTTTGCAGACTTCTCTCTGATGCTGACTTCTGAAGTCGTATTATAAAATACCCACTCCCAAAAGAAGGCTTCAAGATGGAAATTACAGAGGCGCAGCTTTTTGTAATTAACAATATCATTGCATCACTAGCTAATGCCTTTTCCAATATCCTGACACAGCCTGAATTCCAGCCATAGCCATTTTCCACCCATCAGGTTTTTAGTAAGGTTTCCAGACCCTGGAGGAAAAAAAGTCCTGAGCGGGGGGAACCTACCTTTTGAATCCTGGCATGTCCAAGATGTGCGAGCAGGAGCAGCGAAGGGGAAAAGAAAAAGAGCTGGCAGCGCGGGACCTCGGAGCCGGCCCTGAACTTCGGCTCCCTCTGGGCCCTTGGGGCTCGCCCGTATTTTATTCCAGGGGGACGAGCCAGTCGTGGGGAGGACAAGGGGAGAGCCTGGGTCCTCCGAGCCACTGGAGAGCCCACAGAGAAAGCACCTGGTTTTGCTTAGCCCTTTTCAGTAATTCAGCATTAAACCAATTGGAGGAGGAATTTTAAAAATGAACACTTCATTTTCTAAGTATGTTAAACAATGCAAATGGGGCCTCAGTCTGGACACAGCTGGTTCAGATTACAGCGCTCACCAACTGGCTAGACTCCTCACAACAATCTTGGGGCGTCTGCCAGGACCCAGTGCTGGGCTGGGAGGAGAGCCCCGGCCCGCCGCCCCGCCGGAGCAGCCGCACTCGCGCTCCCCGCATCTCTACCGGAGGCGATTGGCGGGCAAGTGCAGGAGGGCGGGGGGCGGGGGGGCTGGGAGGGCCGGTTGACCCTTTACTTCCCACCCAGTGAGGACGGCGGGGCCTGGGCCCGCGAGGCTGCCGGGCCGAGGCGGGGGTGGGGGAGTGGGAGGATCCAGCACCCCAGCCCTTGGGGAGCCCGGAGACGCCCGCGAAGGTCATCCTCCGGCAGACA